>NW_027527381.1:1362447-1430348 GCF_008692635.1 Crocuta crocuta
CTGGGTGAGTGACAGCCCCAGGCCCCCGCTCGCCCCGCCCCCCGAGGCGGGGGCGCCGCTGGGCCAGCTTCACGAATTTCCTTCCCACCGCTGTTTAATTCTTACCGCAGCAACTTTACCAAACTCTTCTTGCGTAGCTACCTTACCAAGTCAGTGCTTTCTCTTCCGCATTAAACAATACAAGGCTCTCCTCAGAAGCTGCTCTTGTACAAGAGTACAAGAAAGCCTTGAAAAGAAGTATACAGGTGTTTGGCACATACTCTTCCTGATAGCACACGCCCATTTCACTGAAGAGTATAACAAGGACACATCGGCAAAGGTCAAGCCATTTCCCACATCTTTGAAATAAACTCAGATCCTACCTCAGAGTCTACCAGAATCCCAGTATTGTTCAGAGAGAGAAGGAAACCCTACTAAAGAATAAAATGAGGGACACCCTTTGGGTGGCTCAGTCGGTTAACTGTCCGACCCTTGATTTCGGCTCAGATCACCATCTCATGCACATGAGATGGAGCTCTGTGTTGGGCTCCATGCTGGGGTGGAGCCTGCTTAAGATTCTCTCCCTTCCTCTGCCCCTCCTCTCTTCATGCTAGCACTCAGTACCCCGCCCCCCCCCAAAAAAAAAGAATGAGAAGAGCTTAATGCAGGTTCTTTTCATTCATATGAAAACGTTTTCCATTCTGGGATGTACGAACACCACTTTAGAGATGAGCATTGCTGTGTATGACTTTGACAGGGTGTATAGAGGAGCTTTAGTTAGCAATATCACGTTTTGATAAGCACTTTCTAAATGTTGACTACATGAATTCTATATTTGAAATCTGGCTTCTTCTCAAATCTTTATTGGAAAAACCTCAGTCAAATGAGTATGTAAATAAATAGAATAAAGGAGAAGAGTTTGTATAGTAATGTGGTGATAATGGGCTTCTCCTGAAAGTTGAGTGAGTCAGTTGCCTGAGAAAACTTGTTTTTCTCTCCTACTCTTCTGTTTTCTTTTATTTCGCTGCTAGGAAATGAAGTATTATCTTGCCACAAAGAAGTTCACTGTGAGATTCCAAAAGTGGGAGTTTGTTGCAGGACACTGTTTTGTCCCTCTTACTAGGAAATGATACCAAATCTTGCTTCGCAGGAAGATAAGCACTCATCAGTGCAATATTTCAACTCAAAGGTGTTGGGTTGTCATGTCTTTTATCATCTTAAGTAGAAATAATAATTTATTCAGATCTTTGAAGTTCTCTTAAGACAATATGCAATTTTAAAAGCTTACCTAAAGTAATAGAAACATTTGTTTCTTATCAGCATGTATCACCATTATTAATTTTATGGAGCAAAATATTGTGTAATTGTTACCACTAAAATATCTAGCAGCTCCTGCCATTTTAAAAAAATTAATGGGGAAGCCATGCTAATTCTGTGGGCCCTATGGAAAACTGTATGCAAAGATAGACACTGTGGCACCATAGATAAGTGGCAATACCAGGCTGCAGATTTTTAGCTCTGTGCCAGTCCAATAAGCCGTTATTATCCAGTTACTCTTCGTCTTCCAGGAATTTTTCCTTTTGCTAATAAATCACACATACCTGAAGAATCCATTCTTCTGGTTGGATACATGTGACTTTTGGAACATGTTTTTTCCTCTGGTATTTTGTGGGATCCCTTATTTGTATTCTGAATTAAAAATGAAAAGTAGCTGTTTATCCTTCACAGTAATCCAGATGATTTGCTGAAGACCCAATGTCTGACATCCTTGAACTTGTGAGAACTGTCAAGCTGTTGTCAAAGGAATCTTTTAAATTACTTTCACTTATACTTCACTGGGAATTTGTGATTTTTGATAGCAAATCAGTTTCGCTTATATGTATGATTTCTCAAGTTGAATGGTTTTGCCATATTTATCAAGTGCCAGTGATTACACATGATTCAGTAAGCAGAAGTACGGTAATTTTTTTTTTTTTTGCCTGCCTTGTTTTACCAAAATCTTACATATAAATGTCACTTAACTTAGTTTTCTTAATCATCAGTTGCATATTAGTTGTTTTATTCTGTTTGTGTGCTTAGCATTGTCTTTGTTTTAATTCGGGAAAGGTCATGGACAAGTTTTTAAATAGTCTGTGGAGATAAGGCTCTGTTTCTCACATGTCTGTGTAGCAGAGGTCAAGTCAGGAAACAAAGGCTTTGGATGCCACTGATAGACCACAAGGTCGAAAAGGCCAGTGACAGTGGGCTGCGGTCAGACGCGCAACAACAGTACTTGGTTGTTGGCTGATTGTGATTTGGGAACTTCTGCACATCCAGCTCCCCTGGTGCCTTCCTTTCTTCAAACAGCTCTATTCTTCCCCAGGGTTACTGGGGTCACCGGCAGCTTCTCAAAGCTGTTGACAGACACAAATGTTAGGCTGACTAAATCTTTCAGATGGAGGCAGTGAGAAAAGAAGTCTTAGAAACAAGCCTGTTTGTGCTTTGATAAAATTAGTGTATTCTACTCCCCTCACATTTGCTGATAGTTAGTTTTACAGCTTCCACTGCTGTAACCCTCTTCCTTGACACAGTAAATCAGCCCCTGGAGATGGGGGGAATCCAGAGGTCTCGGGAATGCCCCCCCAGGAATAGTGTAGCCAGTCTGTCTCTGCTGGTCTCTGAGCGGCTGTACCAGGTCTCCAGGTGAATCAGATCAGAACTGTCCCCGAGAACAAGATTGGCACTGGTTGGCACTGCATTTTTTGCCCATGTTCACATTCTTAGAATGTATTCTCATAAGGGAGTGCCATATAGCCACAGTGCTTCACTGTTTCCTACTCTCAGTTGCTTCCTTTATAGAAGGAGGCCTTTGGTTTGAAGTGATACCCCATGTTTGTCTAAGGTTAAAGCATGTGTCAATAAGAGCTTTTATTCGGTAGGTGCCCAGCTCTTTACAGACATTATCTCATTGTCCTTCTCTTTCTCCCTGATTTATAATAAGAAACAGGTTGGTGAGGACACTGTCCTCACTCTACATGTAAGATGAGGTCGCCAAGAGGTGAAGCGAGTCCCCAGGTTCTGGAAGCAGCCTAAGCAAAGAGGGAGTGACTTAGCCTTGCCTGTATTGTCCAGGTTGATCTCAGTTAAATCTGATGTCTGCTATTTCTTGATTAAAGAAAACTGCTGCAGACCAACAAAACAAAGTCCCCTAAGTCTTAAGAAACCGTTTGTAAAGATTTATTTGTATTTTGGGCAGTTTTCAAGTCAAGACAGTATAACAGAAAAGACAAAAGCCACATTGGACTCTGCAGACATTATCTCATTCCTGTCTTTCTCCCGCCTTGCAGGAAACAGATAGGGGGCCTTGATCCCCATCAGAGGCAGAGGCCCAAAGGGGCTGAGGAACTTCCCAGAGTCTCATTATTGGGTTCATTAGTGTCTAGTATCCTAGAGGATTGCACAGAAAGTTGCATCCAATTCTGAGCAAGTATTTCCTAGCAAATTAGTAGGCGAGGTCTCAGGCTCTGCTGTGACTGATGAAGACTCTGCTGAAATGTCTGCCCCGGGAACAGGTCAGAATCAGACCTGCTCATCTCAGATGGCTCTGCACTGAGTAGGTATAGCAAACACACGTGTGTCAGTATGTCCTTTAGAGAACCCAAAAGGTAATGTGAAGAGAACTTAATATTTTTATAACGTCACCTATTTTCCTTTAGGTAAGAGCTCAAGTTATCCATGTGCACTCTAACAGCTTGGGCTTAGCTGTCATAGAATTCAGTAACAAAAAATAGAACAGATCTACAAAAACTCAGTTTGGGTATGTTGGGCTCTTTTGTATATTAATGTATACATTACATCCTTGGATATGAGGGACACCTAAATGCCAACAAGTTAACAATTCTGCTTCCTCTGAACCGTTGTGGAGTTTAGCTACTCTTAGATATTGAATATGAGAAGAGGCGAATTAGAGGACTTCCAGAAGTTGTATCAAGGGCAGAATGCTGTCAAGATTATTCAGTAGCCAAGAAGAAAAGAAAATGAAAGAAAACCTCCCAGGATTTGGTGGTATTTGAATCGGGAAGATTTTACCTTCCAGATGCATGTGTATATGTTTAAGTTGTTTTTACCCCCAACCACATGAATATTATTTTAAAAATAAGTGACTTACTGTTGAAGCTAGAGTAAACAGATCAGTAATATTTTTTGCCCAGTTGGGCTGAATCATGTATACACTGAGGTATTTATATTTAGTGTGGGAGGCTTGCATGAATTGTTTACTGGTTAAGATTTGCTTCTGAGGATCAGTTTTTGTGAAGAGTTCTGGTTTTAGTAACAGTTTACGTTGAATAAGCATTTAAGCATTTTTATTTTTTAATTGTACAAACCATCATGAAAGGAGATCATCTCTTTGTCATCAAATACTCTTGTTAAAATTTCCTAATGAGTTGCTGCTCATCATTTATCAAAAGTGGTTCCATTTGGGAGAACTAGCCACAGCCATTTTACATTAGGCTCTAACACAGAATTCGTCTTACAGGAAAACAAACTCAGTTGCCGAAGCTCTGCCTCAAAAACTTGCAACGATTTTTCTTCTCTACTTTAACTTTATATACTAACCCTTAACTCTATGCTCAGTTTTTAACACGGTTGCTGAGTGTTTTCTGAATTATGTCAGTCTAAATGAGATACTCTCTGAAAAAAAGTAAAGGTTCCGTATTAAAACAAGGGCGAGAAATAGTGTCTATCCTATCCCTCCTTCCTCAGGGTTCACAATCCCTTGTTGACCCTGCCAGGCTCATTCAGGCCGTGAGAGCTTTGCACCGCCTTGCTTTCCCTGTAGGGAAAGCACACTGTCACTTGGGCCTCAATGGCTCTGTCACCTCATCGGATCTGTGACTGACCACACTGTGTAAGACAGTCATCCACTCACACTCCCTTCCCTTTGTGACACTTACCACCTCCTGCTATGCCCTTCCTTTCCCTCCTCTATTTCCTTTCTCTCGCTGCCATCCCCACCATAGAATATAATTTTTCTGAGCACAGTCTCTTAGTTTTACAGGAAAACAAACATGGTGTTCAGTATGGTATTGCTGGCACTTAGAACACAGCTGAACACTGAAAAGCCAATCAATAAAGGTTATTTGCACCTTTTTGGAATCCAGTCAAGCGTTCTTGGCATCTTTTTAAACTCCTTTCTGTCTTTCATTCTATTCCCCTGGCCAGTTTCGTCTCTGGGACTCACTTGCATACTGAGTAGTTTCTGTTGGCCTCCCCAGAACCCCTCTCAGGATGCCAGGCATGATCCAAGTACTCAGTATGTATTAGCTCGTGTCATTTTCCTAATAACCCTAGAGGTACATGCTAATAATACCCACATTTTACACTTTACTGAGGAGGAAACAGAGGCACATAGAAATAAGTAACTAGTTCAAGCCACAGTGTTTTAGGGGGTAAAAAAAATAAGAGATTCTCCCTTCTACACCTTTATTCATGCTGATTCAGAATTCCTTCCTCTCCTCCTCTCCCCCTGTCTGCATCCGCATCATTTTTCAAGATCCTGGATACTGCCTCTTTCAGAGTCTTCTGCATTCTAGCCAGTGCTCTTTTCTACCTTTTTTACTCCCATTGCACCTAGAATTACTATGACATAATAGTTTGTTCCTTAATTTATTCTCCAACTTGATTATCAGCCCCTTGAGATCAAAGGCCACCCGTTAGGATTTGGCTGTCTTTGTCACATAGAATAGCGTTGGGACTACAATGATGAAGCTTTTATTATTGTTTTTCACTTTAATGTATAGAATTTCTACTGCCTAGAATTCCAAGATGTCATCAGGTGACACAGCCGCTTACCTTACAAACCAACTATTGAGTTTCAGGCTTAACAGAATTCGTATTGATATGTTTGCCTAGCATTGTGCCTTGCTCTACACTCAGTAAATATTTGTGCAGTGATTGTTAGACGTTTAAAAATCTTTCCATTGATTGGTTTGAGTTCAGTGTTAATCGTTCAGAACCAAGAAAATACGTGTACCTTAAATTCTGTGAGTCAAAGAAAATGTCTTTAAAATAGCGGGAGATGGAGATGAAGCAAATGTTCTTCTAATGCTTGTGATCTTGATACATTTAGAGAATCACCTTGTTAAGAGAAATATAAAATGATCAGGGTTTTTATTTGGGTCAAAGAGTAGTTTTAATTGTACTCTTTGAAACAATAAATACTTGGGTGCAGGGATCCAAACCAAGGTGAATGGCTTCTCTAGGAGACGTCCCAGGGCAGGTGTTCTCAGGTCCCTTAAAGAGTCAAGTATACTGAGAAATGCTTTTTAGGCAACAGGACTTATTCTGTTGAGAACAGACAGGTGTTTACTTGTTCAGGTGGACTTGGGGCTGTCTTTTTTAAAAACAGTTCCCTGTTTCTATTGTTTAGGTGATCTGTTCTGCCCTTGATAGCCACCCTTTGCCCCTTTCTTTCTTATTTGTGCAGAGAACACGGGTATCAGTGTATTCTGCCTGCAGAAACACAGTGAAGCTTCTGTCATCAGAAGCTGTTCATCATCACCTAGTTGTGCAACTCGTTTATGTTGTCAACTTTAAAATAATAATGGGAACCTATGTGTTCCCAATAATAAGTGATATAACACAGAGCTGGCTTTAATGTTGCCTTTCAGGTGACTTCAAAACCTCCCTCTTCCAGTTTTCAGATGTAAGGCTTTACCCAAAAGCGGTGCAGAACGTTTTTCCCCCCCAAAACTGTGTAATTTGTATTTGTTCTGAGCCTGACTTTTTACATGTGGTTTGAGTATATAGATGGCTTTGGCATAATTTTCCTTGCCTGAGGAGGGAAGGGAGAGGTCAGAAGTGAAGATAGATAGTGCACCATTCACTCATTCCATGAATGTTATGGGAGGGTGTGCTGTTTGGTGGGTATTGTCATGAACAAAAGAGGCATGGTGAGAGAGGGACAATTAAAGAACATACATTAATAAAGTCTGATAGGTGCTATGAAGAAACATAGTACAATATAACATGGGTAGACTTGGTCAGGGTCCTCCTTTCCAAGGAGACATTAAACTGAAGCCTGAAGGTCGATAACACTGTCCTGAGAAAAGGAAGGGAGAAAGGCTCCAGCTCAGGGAAGCTGGCCCAGTATGCACATTTTTGTTAACTGATTATAGGGTTCTAAAAACCACAATTCCTATGGCTTTTGTTGTTAATATGTCACAGCTTCACTGCCCAGCCCCTTAAAATTCAGATCAATTCCCGGTGAGGAGGATACAACAAAGTTTGACCTCGTTTTTTGATATTCAAACACAGGATATCACAATATTCTCTTTAATTTTTCTTTAATGCCAATGTTTAACACCCTCCCATTTGAACTTTGGGGCAAATGACTAGAAAGAAAGGACCTAGAAAAGCTGTCAGGATGTTTTCTGTTATAGGTATCAGAAGACTCAACTACCAGTAGATTAAATGCACATGGTTTATTACTGTATGGGGTCAGGCGGTTCCACCAGGTTAAGGGCTCCAGGGTCCCCTTGCAAGCTGTCATCATTAGCCCCTCATGGTCAGCATGGCTGCTACAGTTTTGGGCATTTCTTCCTGTGTGTTTCTTTTCAGCAATGAGATGAGAAGTTTTTAGCCAGAGCACCTCCCCTCTCCCACTCTCATTGCCCCAGCCTCACTGGCCAGGGCTCCATCACATGTCTCTGGCTACACTATCACAGTCTAGGAGATTGAGACCACTCATATTAACTCAGGTCAGTCACCCCTGAGTGTGGGGAGGTGGTCACCTTCTCTAAGCACATTGAAGAGTGAACACCCAGCAAACTCAGGGGAAGTTCAGCAAGGAAACAAAGGGGAAGAGACAGGAGGAGCCTAGGCCTCAGGGTTCCAGGTATTACCGATGAGGGCTGAGTACACAGCTGTTGCAGGATGCTCATGTTTTCTCTTGCATATTTAGTGCTTGGCTTGTTCCCAGCATTTCGGAATGAAATGGTGAGAAGCAGAGGGTTTGGTGAACTTCAATGTTAAATTACATCCTCAACCTTACTAGTGCTTTCTACCATATCAGTAAAGTGGTATCAGGCACAGGATGCCTTGATTCATTTGCAGTAACCTTTTTTTTTTTAACTTAGAAATGTCTTATCATAAAACATAAATAAGGAAGCATATACAGTGTATATATATAGTCTAAAAGGATAATAATAATAAGTCATACCTGTTTCTAGTGTCTTTGAAGGCTCCCTACGTGCCCTTCCCCAGTCGAATCCACAACTATCCCTAAGAGAGAACACTACCCTGAATTTCAGAGTTAATCCTTGTCTTACTTGTCTTAATAGTTTATATATGTATATTTCCCTAAGTTTATTTCTCAAACTTTTTTAGGAATCAGAATCACCTAGAGGGCTTGTAAAAACACAGATTGCTGGACCCTAACCCCAGAGTTTCTAACTCCGTAGGTGTGGAGTGAGTCCAAAAGCCTGTATTTCTAATAGTTTCTCAGGTGACACAGAGGCCGCTGGCCAGGGACCACCCTTTAAGAACCCCTGCCTTGACAGAAGACTGCTTAGCTTTTGCCTGTTTATAATTGGAAGCATATTTTATGTATTCTTCAACCTGGCTTTTTTTTTTTTTAACTTGACATTATGTTTTTAGAATTCAGCTTTGGTGATATGGGTAACTACAGGTCATTCGTTTTCACTGTCGTATAGTATTCTCTTGCATCTTATTTTATATATTTGAGAGAGAGACAGACAGCAAGCAGGGGAGGGGCAGCAGAGGCAGAGAGAGAATCTGAAACAGGCTCCGTGTTCTGAGCTGTCAGCAGAGTCTGACTCAGGGCTGGAACTCATGAGCTGCAAGATCATGACCTGAACTGAAGTCGGATGCTT
This sequence comes from Crocuta crocuta, assembly GCF_008692635.1. Classification (NCBI taxonomy): domain Eukaryota; kingdom Metazoa; phylum Chordata; class Mammalia; order Carnivora; family Hyaenidae; genus Crocuta; species Crocuta crocuta. The sequence continues at coordinate 1,371,300 of NW_027527381.1, forward strand.
AACCAACGGAGTCATCCGGGTGCCCCTCTTTCTCTTGCATCTTTACCCACAGCTCTGTGAGGGCAAAGGAAGAGAAGTGGGGAGCAAATTACTTAAGGCACCAACAAAAGTGATAGCCCAGCCATCAAGCGTCCAGCACCGGTGACCCTTGGCTCACCTGACCCACATGTTGTTGCTGCCCTTAGAAAGAAAAGCTCTGAGGTATCACCTATCTAACAGCCCTAGGCTCTCTGGGAGGCTTAGGAGTCTTGGGGTGTACCAGGCAGAGTAGGACCGGCAGACCTTCCAGGGCCCGTTAGTATAAAACAGACCTTTTATAACATTTGGCCTCCTCTAATCAAATTAGGATAGAAGGGAAGGTAACAATATTTGCTTAGAATGAGCTGGGCACTGTTGTTGAATACATTGATTACAAAGGATTAGAAGGACTGAACTTCTGAAAGTATGAAAGAAATATGTTCTCTTTGAAATCTTCTCAATAGCCATATATGGTATATATTTTTATGTTTGTTTATAAGAAATGTTAAACTATCCAAAGTTACAAACCTAATACAAGGCAAGGCCAGATTTTAAACCTCTGATTACAAATCATTGTCTTTTCACTTTACATTGCTGCCTCCCTGGGACCAAAACACAGGCTTGCCCTATCCTTGGCATGTATCTGACCACTGAGACACACTCCCTAAGGCATTTCCAGTTTCTCTGAAAGCCGGTTCCAATTAGTGTTACCTGAACACCGCAAGCAGCTTTCATGGTTCTTTCCATAATTAGTTGGAATAGATGTAACATTAGAAAAGAGTGGGATACATTGACACATTGTACTGTCTTGTTGAGCTTGAATGCCTGACAACTGACTATATTGCCTTGTGCTTTTATCTTAACAGGGGATTTCCAAAGAAGGTCAATAGAACTGCTCGAATAGCTTCTGATGAGGAGATTCAAGGCACAAAGGATGCTGTCATTCAAGACCTGGAACGAAAACTTCGCTTCAAGGAGGACCTCCTGAACAACGGCCAGCCGGTACGGAGAGATGGATTTGGGGCTTGAACTTGGAATATTAGCTACCCACATCAGAGAGCTCTTCACTCACTTAGGTTCTTACAATCTATCCATAAAATGATTTCATTACCCATAAACCTCAGTGTTCTTCTTAGCATTATGGTCTGAATCTGGGGAAAGGGAGGAAAGTAGAAAGGCTTCCCTCTACTCAGCCTTCACTGTTTCCTCCTATTCATGAAAAACATTCTGGGAGTGAAAATAGCAAGTTGGAGATAAAGAGGAAGGGCTGATTTTAAGGTGGGGAGTAAAACAAAGGAGGACTTGCAACATTACAAAGAAAAAGGAATGGATCTGGGCTGGGTAGGAGGGGGAAAGTGTGCTCTGGAGTGATCTGTATCTACCAAAAGGAGAATCTGGACTCTAAGACATGTTCTGCTTCTACAGAAAAAAGTATTTTTACCAAGGAAACAACCCCTGAAGTCCAGTACTGTCCTACTAGACCATAAGTAGGTAATGATTTGGTAATCTGAAGGAGTAATGTTTGTTCCACAATTTTGTTCTAGTTTGTCAAAGCCAGGCAACTAAATTAAAGGAAAAAAAAAGAATTACATTTTAAGAGTGCAGAATTGTAGAGTAGATTTAGTATAGTATCTGTACAGTAGATTTGGTTAAAAAAAAAAAAACAAAAAAACAATTGACTAAGTGGCTCAGTCAGTTGAACGTTCAACTTCAGCTCAGATTATGATCACAAAATTCATGAGTTCGAGCCCTGTGTTGGGCTCTGTGCTGATAGCTCATAGCCTGGAGGCTGCTTCGGATTCTGTGACTCCCTCTTTCTCTGCCCCTCCCCTGCTCACCTCAAGCTCTGTCTCTCTCTCAAAAATAAATAAGTGTTAAAAAAAATTATATATGTATATATGTTATTATACACACACACACACACACACACACACACATGATGTTTCCTCCATTGGACTTAAATGCTGCCTCTTCAGTTGTTTTTTTGTTTTATACTGACCCTCCTCTTACCACATCCAAGTATTTTTAAGGGGACAGGAAGAACAGTCTCGCAAATAAGATTTCCCAGGTGAAGGAAAGGAGCCGTTTGTACCTTTATTTTAGAATTGCCATTGAAAAAATTTGCCCAGCTCTTAAGTAGAAGAAAAGGGCCTCTTTGTATAAAATCTCCCTCTCAGATACCTTTTTCAGGGGAGAAATCTGTGTATGTTAAACATGTTTTCCAGGAATTTTAATTATCACACATTGATAAATAAAAATGTGAGAATAGACCATATTTGATTAGAAAGGTGGAGGATAGAAGAAGGGTGCCAAATGCTGCTTTTAGTTATTAGGGCATCCTAATCTGAGTTCAGGAAGATTAAAATTTTAATGAGATCTAGTGTTAGTCATTTATTTCATTAATACAAGATTTTCACAAAGGGAAAATACTTTCTCCCTGAAATAAGTAATTGCACGTGTAAATACACACACACAGAAAGCTTCCTCTCCTCTGTCAACTAAAGCCTTTGAAAGATTAAAACATACTTATGGGAACTTATTAAAACCAGGTAAAGGCATTTCTCCAGTTTTTTGAGTTCTCTGGACCTTTGTTTAAATATTCCTCATGGACTAAGATTCTCTTGGTTAAAAAGTCTTAAGACTTCTTTCTATAAGATGTGATATCATACTGTGTACAAGTTCCATCGATTTCCACATTTGGGAGTTTAAAAGGATAACTTTTTTCTAGCGTTGCATATTACTCTGTTACTTATTTTTGGCCTCTGTAGACAGGGCTTGGCTAGCTAGATAGCCTAGTGGTTTAGAAACAAAACTCAAGTAATTCTGGCTTTTAATGGTAGCAAGTGCATTCTGGTAAAGAACTAGGTATCAATAGTTGATGTATCTGCTCATAAGGAACAGCGTGGAAAATATTCCAGTCCTACCTTTGATGTGGCTACAGTTCTCCATGAAAACAGTAGGAAGGCATTTAAGAGAACAGGTATTTAAAAAAAACTCTCTTTGAAAACTGAATTCAATGATTCTTTAACAGATGTGAGAAAATTAATTTAAATAATAATATAGTGGACTGAGACAGCCCATGCACTAAACACCTGCCTCTACCTCTTCTTGTCTTCTGCCTCTTCTTTAGTCAGTGAAATAATTGAACTTCAGGATTATTTGTCATCTGGCACGGACTTGTTTCACTTCCCGGTTTCAGCTGGGACTAGAACCAGCAATTACTGGAAACTGTAAATTTATTCGACATATTTTCCTGATTATAGAGTTTCCAATAGAATTTGCATCAGTGCTCAGAAGTTTGGAAGCTTACTGAAATAACTTTGTGTATTCTTTTTTTTAAGATTCTGTCTTACTAATTATTCTCTATTTTGATTCAAACACTTGTTTGTAAAATGCCCTTCATGGGACAGAGGGTCTCTGAAAGTCCCTCCTAGACCTGTTAATTCTAAGGCATTTTAGGGCCAACACTCAAAAGCAGGAAACAGCCCACTAGACAGAACAAAAACGTTGGCATAAGAATGGCCCAGTGAATATGTTTTGGCTGGATCCAGAGTACTGGCTGCTAGATGCAAAAACATCACCACTTTCTCTGCCTGATGGGCAAGCAATCTGCATCTGAGTAGAATCTTGAATTGTGGAGATTAGCTTTGGCAAGTATCTCTCACAGTCCTTTTGCTAATTCAGCTGTGGGCAGTCATTCCTTGTGGACTGTTATATTTGCCTACATGCACAGACAGCCTGGGAAGGTAGAGATGAGAACCCCAAAACAGAGGATCATCACTGACAGCTGGTCTAAAATGTCCTTTATCAGAGGCTTGGAGCTGACTAGGCTCTTTTGAAGTTTGTGGATGGTTATGAAAATAACATTTCCTTTAAAAAATATTCTGCTATTTGAATATCTTTTTTTCTATATATTTATCATTAAGGATTAGTATATGACACATGTTTCCTAAGGAGTTTCTGCCTTGTTTGCTTATTATATTCACCTTAAATTTGTGCTGTATCATTTGGTCGCTCAGGATTGGTTACCCCATCTCCCAACACTATTTTAAGCCACAAAGACCAGAAGAAGTAACAGACTGAACAACTGAAGGAAGGGAAAGAAAGAGACTCCTTTTAAATATAGCTATCTGAAGGTTGAGGGAAAATAGTTACAGAAAATATCAAAACTCATTTTTTAGAATCCTTTTTCAGGGTGCCTGGGTGGCTTAGTCACTTAAACTCTGATTCTTGATTTCAGCTCAGGTCATGATCTCATGGTTTGTGGGTTCATGCCCCTTGTCAGGCTCTGCACTACTGACAGTGTGGAACCTACTTGGGATTCTGTCTCTCCCGCCCCGCCCCTCCCTTGCTCACATTTGCGTGCGGTCTCTCTCTCTCTCTCTCTCTCAAAATAAATAAATAAACTTAAAAAAAAAAACTGTTTAGGGGCACATGAGTGGCTCAGTAGGTTGAGCCTCCAACTTTGGCTCAGGTTATAATCTCATGGGTCTTAAGTTTGAGCCCTGCATTAGGCTCAATGCTAACAACTCTGAANATGCGGTCTCTCTCTCTCTCTCTCTCTCTCAAAATAAATAAATAAACTTAAAAAAAAAAACTGTTTAGGGGCACATGAGTGGCTCAGTAGGTTGAGCCTCCAACTTTGGCTCAGGTTATAATCTCATGGGTCTTAAGTTTGAGCCCTGCATTAGGCTCAATGCTAACAACTCTGAAGCCTGCTTCAGATTTTGTCTCTTTCTGTCTCTCAAAAATAAACAAACATTTAAAAACACTTTTTTAATGTTTAAAAAAGTGAACAAATACAATTCTTTTTCATGGGGCAGTATATAAGTGTTACTTTTCTAATTTTGTATTTTTTGTGACTTACTTTGTTTAGAGGTTAACATATGAAGAAAGAATGGCTCGTCGATTACTAGGTGCCGACAGTGCAACTGTTTTTAATATTCAGGAGCCAGAAGAGGAAACAGCTAATCAGGTACTGTGTTCCTCTGGACTTTTTAAAAAAATAATAATTTTTCTGTCCCCTCTCCTCATACTCTTACGGGCACTATTCTTGGGACCAATTCTGTGGGAAGCAGAGGGCAAGTCAAATAAAAGGAGTATTAGCATCATCAATCAGCCTCATAGCTAATATTTATTGAGCACATACATGTACCAAAAGGTGTGTTAAGTGACCGCTGGAGTTGTTGCAGTCAGTGAGAACTGCTCTTTATATCTTCCTGTTGATCAGTTTATTCTCCTTTCGAGTATCTTTCTGTTTTTCCTGTCCTGTGCTTTAATGCAAAATTCTTTTGTGTGGGGAGACATATTTTCACTGAAATTGTTTGAAGTAGCCAGTGAATTTTCCAATTATAATCTTAACATCTAGCCAAAGCAAACTATCTATAGAAAAACTGTCTTTATTTTCCTTCACACACACAGTTATAAGTCACTAAATCAGCAGAAAACCTAAAATGATATTTTTGTTTCCCCCCAAAAAAGTTACTGCATGGATTTGATGTAAGCTGGTTTATAATCTGCACTGCTTCTGCTTGGAGTTTCCAAATGTAGTCTCAAGATTAAAGAAAACTTTTTAAAACATGTTTAAATGATCAAGTAAACTCTTTTAAGTGTTGAAAAATGGATCTGCCGTTAATATCTGAAGATTTTTCTGTGTTAAATATTGCTACTACAAAAATTTCACTTAAAACTAGATATGTTGCTAGGTTCTTAATTCTGTTATTAGTCTTCACTTCTTTTTTTCTACCATTACAGGAAATTGGGTCTCCTCATGCTTCTGTAGGGAGTCCTCTGGATGGTCAAAAGGTTAATAAGCTTTTCACCTTTCTTCTTCTTCTGGTCTTTCACTGTATCTGTTTTCTATTGTTCTTCTTTGTCTGTCTGTGTATCTATCTGTCCTGCCACATATTAATTATAAATACCATGACCAGTGTCTATTTTTACTTAAGATCAGATGAACAGAATTACTGCAGTGTGGTTTTTTTTTTTTTTTTTTTTTTGGTCATACATTTATGAACTTGAGTTTGATTCTGTCACTAGTGGATACTCTGAACTGTAAATTGCTTCTCATTTGTTACACCTTTCTAGGGATAAACATGCTCGTTCTTAAACTGACTCATTTGATATTAATTAAAACAAAACAACTCATTTGCAGTTTTGTTCATACTGTTGTATTTCTTCCCTCAAGACAACAAACTGTTTTTTAAAGGCTGAGTAACTTCTTTAAGGAAAACCTCGTTGAAACATCTTTTATTTATATTAAATAGAGAGTATTTTCTAATGGGCTGCCTTGTCTTCAGTGTACTTTGTAAGCAAGAGAACTGTAGGATCCACCTTAATCACCATAAGATGTTGATGGGTACTTTGTTTTTGTCTTTTTAATTACAATTTTGACTGGACTGCCAATCCCATTGTTCTTTGTAACTTTGGTGGAGAATAGTTCCTAATAGCTGCACACAGAAGGAGGAGTTCAGAGGCTATGCGGCTGAGGATTGTTATGAGTGAAAGAAATGTCATTTTCCCATCATTCATTTGATAAAATGCTATGTGATAATGCAGCTGCTTGCCACATGTACTGTTATCCTTCTGAAGAGCTGCACCTCCCTGCATCAGCTTCTACTCTACAGAAAGAAATCAGTGTTCCATCAGGTTTTATTCTTATGAACAGTTTAAGAATATAAAGCTGTTGCCTTTTTCTTTCTTTCCCCACACCCCCCAAGAGAAGAGAGAAAGAAATCATCTTCATAGTTTTTGGGGGGAGGAGAATGATAAGACTTGAAGACAATTTGAAATATCATATATACTTACTTCCAGATGTTTTTTGTTTTATATGGAACTGAGTTGGGCTCAGACTTGTTTTTAAGCTCCATGGTAAAAATATCACTGTCTTTTGAGTGCCTTATTGGAGGGGAGGGTAAGACTCATGAGACACACTATACCACAAGACACTGATGTTGCGAATGTGACCTTTATTTTTACCTGATGTAGGAATATAAAGTCTCCAGCTGTGAACAGAGACTCATCAGTGAAATCGAGTACAGGCTAGAAAGGTCCCCTGTGGATGAATCAGGTGATGACGTCCAATATGGGGACACACCTGTGGAAAATGGAGTGGCACCGTTCTTTGAGATGAAGCTGAAACATTACAAGATCTTTGAGGGAATGCCTATAACTTTCACATGCAGAGTGACTGGGAATCCAAAGCCAAAGGTAAGCTAAAAACATGGCTTTTTAAGAGTCCTACTTTCTGAGGAAGAGTTTGGCTTCAAAAGTATAGCATGTATAATAGGAGGAAGAGATACAGACTACCTTTCTCAGTACCCAGGATGTAAAATGTTTAAAGTACTATTAAGTTCAAGACCTTCCTCAGGAGGCGTTAGAAACCAAAAAAAGCAGACGAAAGGTAGAGTTTGGGCTTGAAGAACAGAATAGGAGAATAACAAATAATTGACGAGGAGCTTTTCATACACCTACATCCTTTACTCCTCATGTGATGTTATCAGTGTCACTCCCAAATTGCTGATGACTGAACTGTGCTCTGTGAGGTTTAATTAACTTGCCCAAGGTCAGGAAGCTGGTGAGTGGCCAGGCCTGAACATGAGCCCCATGCTGTGTACCATACAAAGAAGTAACGCTTACCACAGATTATAAAAACTTCAGATCTTTAATCTACAAAACCAAGCCTTCCTGTATTTATAAAGGGGCTAGCGGCCAGAATACTATTGAGAAAGGATAATCAAAGGAACTTGGGATACTCAGGAGGTCTAGGCTGACCTAGATGGGAGCGCTCTTTCTACAGATGCATGGAAATACTAGATAAAGCATCACCCTGTCTCTAAAGGAAGACAAGAATAACCGTTCACCAGCCCAGAAAACAATGCACAGAATAACACTTCCCTAGAACTTGGAAGAAAAAGAATTAAAAAGGTACCCATGAGAAATAGAAACTCCAGATTTACACTATCACATGATATGGAGCCAAAAGCTGCACAAAAACTAATATGAATTTTAGTCCAGGATGATTAAAATCCTTAAGTTTCTGGGAGAAGCAAGCAAAAACTGCCCTATAGAACACTCTCACAATTTGGGGCATATCAAACTTCTGTAGAGTAAGAAGGAGGAAAAAGAAACTCATAGTAAAAGCTGACAGACCATAGGAGAAAATAAGCAACAAAAAAGAGAATCAGTAGCACAAGAAACAAGATAAATAAATAGAAGCTCAAGTGTTGCACAGTGTTGAGCAGTCTTAAGCATACTGTAAAATACCTATGTTTAAAATGATTGACACAATTTTACAAGAAGTAGAAACTTCAATGGAAAAAACAGGACAGTACCAAAGACAAGGCAAATTTGTATAATAAGCATATAGAAAGGAAAAATACACTCACTAAAATTAAAAGCTTAACAGTGTGTCATAGAAAAACAGCAAAGAAAATAGCCTTAAATTTCTAAGTATGTATCTGCCTCCTATTAAAAGGTGACTTTTAAAATAAACTGTTGTTAGAGAAAATTTCTTTATTCTTGGCATAATTTGGATAATTGCTATGTGTTCACAAACATGATATCCAATGCACATACTAAAAATAAATTTGCAGCTTATGAATGAAATTCAACAAGATATTGTATCTTAAGCTTCCAAGATATTCACAAAGATCCCTGGTTATTTTTAAATCTTACTCAAGGCTCAGGATCATTGCTTAAGTTCTAAGATCACTGATCCTTGTTTTAAAAAACACCATGTTCACCTGAAAGATGGGCTGTTGTTTTTAACATAATTCTGTGTTTCTAGTATGAATTGCAATGTTTTACAGCTTTAAGGCTTAATTTTTTAAAAACTTTTTATTGTTAGATTTTCTTCTCTCACCTTTCCTTCCTCCTGTCCTCACTGCCGCTCTCTGTTTTCCCTCCCTATCAAAGTGTGAAATATTCAGCAGGTTTAAAAACATACATGCTTTTCTTTTAGCTTATGTTTTTAAGAAAAATTAACCTGCTTTTTATATGCTTGTTCTGAGACATGAGAAAGTTGAGAGGCATTTCAAAGTCACCCTGCTTTCGTCTCATGTATCCTCCCCTTCCTTCTCCATCCACAGTCTTGGTAAAATTGTTGGACTATTTCTTAATTCTCTTTTGAAAGCTGTATTCCAGGTAAGCAGAGGTGTGGAGTAGGATTAAAGGAAAGAAACAATTCTGAAGAACTGGCATAGTGACCAGAATGCAAAAGGGAGAAACTGTTCTAATCACAGCTTCTGGGTTCCATCAGAAATAATAAAACCACCAAGCAGAGAATGATAATTATGAATTAGCATGCTTTATATAATTTAATTTTTAGAGCTGAGAGTTATTAGTCTACTTGATTCATCTTTAGTTCTGCAGATTAACAATACAGGCTGTAAATTTAGAGCTAATTGAAAAATAGGCATTGGAAGAGTTACAGCAGCCAGATCCCCATTATTCATGCCTTTATTTAGGGCTATATATTTCTAGCCCAACCTTTCTTAGAAATGTAAGCTTTGGAAAGATTTTTCAGATTCAGAGGCTTTGATACAGAGAGTTGAATGTGAATGCCAGTTGTGGTCTGAATTAGCATTCTGATTTACATTAAGGAAGAAGCTCATTTTAAAAACTGAAGCTCTAAAGTAGGTTTCTTCTGTTAGGAGTGAGTTAGGAAAGCTTGAGGTTGCAAGGAATGCAGATGACAACAAAGGACTTGTGGCTTTAAAGAAGGGGATTTCTTGAGTTCCCTAACCAAGAGTCTGGAGGTGGGCTGATGCAGGTGTTGGGTCTGCATCTCAGCCATGGTAGAGCTGCTGGCACTGTGATTCATCATCATGGCCAAAATAATGGCTAAATCATGAGGGATCCGCCGACCAATGATTTTATTTAAAGATGATGGAAGGTAGAAGGACCTATGGAAGAGATAGTTGGACCATTTTAAAATGTCGTTAGTCCAGATTTATTTTTATTTTATTCTTCACATTTAGTTTTCTATCAAACAAAGTTAAAAATATTATTGAAAATTATTGTAACTTTAAATACTGCTGTGTTTTCCTTAACATAGTGGGGAGAACCAACAAACGTTCAACTTTGAGCATATGCTCCTTGGCCCAGAAAAACAGTAGGCCTCTGCCTACTCTTCCACCAACCCGGAACTGTCTCTCGCTCATCACTGCTGTTTTGTGTAACACAATTCAGTGGAATGGAGTTTGGGGTCTGTTACTATTCTCTAAAATAACCTTTTTAGGGGCGCCTGGGTGGCACAGTCGGTTAAGCATCTGACTTTGGCTCGGGTCATGATCTTGTGGTCTGTGAGATCGAGCCCCACATCAGGCTCTGTGCTGACAGCTCAGATCCTGCAGCCTGCTTCAAAGTCTATGTCTCCCTCTCTCTGCCCCTTCCTCACTCATTCTCTCTTGTGTTTTCTCTCTCTCCCCCCCAAAATAAACATTAAAATATAAAAAAATTAAAAAATAAAATAACCTTTTTACCTTTACAAGTAATACATTTTAATTCAGTACATGTGAAAATAGAAGCAAAAACGAGAAATGCCTGTGAAGCCACCCCAGATGTAATTACTGTCAGTGTTCGATCTGGACCCCTCCAGGCAAATAATATGTAAAAAAAAAAAAAAAAAAAAAAAGTGAATAATATGTAAATACCTACTTACATACATATATCTTAAAATATAAAGATATACCATTTTTAAAAACTAAAATAGAATTAAACCTGTTTCTCACCTACTTTTTTCACTCAAAAATCAATTTCCTGTTCAGATGTGCTGTTTAACATTTTAACATGAAAACTCAGATGAGCTCTGTAGACCACACAGTTATTCCTTATCAGTCCCCAGAGGAGTACTACACACACCCTTAATCTTTAATCATTGTTTCCTTTCACAGATCTATTGGTTTAAAGATGGAAAGCAGATCTCTCCAAAGAATGATCACTACACCATTCAAAGAGATCTTGACGGGACCTGCTCTCTCCATACCACAGCCTCCACCCTAGATGATGATGGCAATTACACAATTATGGCTGCAAACCCTCAGGTAAAGATTAAGGGTATAAGTCTGGCTTCAGTTCTGTGCATAGTGCTTACAGGATTTATTTGAAGAAAGGAACTGTTTAATTAAAAAGTTGGAATCGTATTTCTTTGACTTGTAACCATTTTCCCAAATTTTACATCCATCTTGATTTCAGAAGATAGAAAAATTCTTTGTTTCGTTAGTATTTATTTCATCAGGTGTTTTTCACATGAGTAATTCCAGTGTAGACATGCATTCTTCCCCCCAGTGTTACTGGGGGCCTCATAGGTACACTTCTGCAGGTGACGGGTTTGCAGTGCTGGACAGAACAAAGTCCTGGGATAGAAAGTAAGCCAGTAAACAAATACAAAATTATATAACTTTAATGGAAGTAAATCCTATGGAGGAAAAAAAGGAGAAAGGGGTAGTGACATATGTAAATATGCTGTAGTAAAAAACTTCAAAAAAGTAAGATATTTAGAAGAAATACAGATACACTGACTTAATTCACTGGAATTTAAGTAGTATATAAGTGTAGACAAATTATAATTTTGATAGCACCTATGTATGGCATTCAGGATTATTTGTTTCCATCCAAATGTCTTCTCTTGTACAGCTGACTGCTTAGAATTTAACAGGCAGCTACTGGTACCAAGTCCCCAGTTGATGCCTGCAGATTCCTTTTTGAGTATCATGTATATTTAAGGCACTGTGCTGGGTACAGAGGATGCAAAAGTGAGTAAGAAGTGATTCTGTATCTTAAGAACTCAGTGCGTGACAGGGTAATTTTACAAAGTCAGTAGAAGTCACTTTAAAAAAAAGGAAGCTGAAATTAATTATAGAAGTAAAAATGATCTATTTATATCATCCCACATTTCACTATTTCTTTAGAAGGAAACATGAAATGTTAGAAAATGATACAAATAATTTCAGCAAAGCTTACAGACCTCTAAAAGTTTGTGCAATGTTTGTCCTAATATTGCACTGTCACATAAACATCTGTTTGTGCAGTACTACTAAGATTAGAAGGGAACTCGAATTCCCCACAAGTCAGGTTGTGAGGGAGCACAGCAAACTGCACTGTCACAGTTTCCATGGTAAATACGCACTTTCTCGAGGTCCTGATTTTTCAATCAGTGAATACATCACCTTGAAACATAGTCAAAAGCGCAACTCTTACTAAAAGTTACATTTTAATACTTACATGTGTTTATGTTTGGAGGATTTGAGGGAACAGGGGAACAGAAGTGGAACTTGCTTTTTTTTTCTTATTGTATTTTCAGTATGTCTCCTTGAATATTAACAAATTTCAATTCTCAATTTTCTGCCTTTAATTAAAATAATAGCAGAGAACTCCACAAAATCCAAAATTTTTCTTCATGCTGGGTCCTTTATTCCTCTGTCCCCTAGAAAGCCTGGGATATATTATGCAGATCAAATTAACTGTGTTCCTTAAGCACTCCCTAGTGCTGGTCCTGATGTTAATTTTGAGGCATTTTTCCTAGTGAATGTTTTAAACTGTTATTGGAGTCAGCGGTTTCCTGGAACAAAGAACATAAATGTAAAATTGCAATTATGAGTCTGTTTCTAGTCTCCTTCAAATTATACTAACCTAGTTTTACATATGGGAGAGTTCTGAGCTGTGAAGGACGCGCTGCTCATGGCCAACGGCACGGTGCAGAGCTGGGGCCTGCGTGCCGGCCTCTGAGCATTTAAACTACTGACAAACTGGTTGAAGTCATTCGATATTTCTTGCATTCATTAGACAAAGGAGGGCTGCTGAAGATCCCCTTTGTAATACAGAAGAGGAGAACGGAAAGGAATGACACAACAAAGACAGACTAGAAATGTCGGATAGAGTGGGCACTACTGAAAAGCCTAAATGGTGTCATTCAGGGATTAAAAGCGTGAACTCTGGCATCAGACAGATCTGAGTTGAATTTCTATCTCTGCCACTCACCATCTATGTGACCTTTAGCAAGTGGCGTAACCTCTCTGTGCCTATCTCCTCTTCTATGAAATAAGGATAATAATATGGATTTAAATAATCTACTCGGTTTACCTGGCACATAAGATGCTTTCAGTAAAAGCTAGTTAGTGTCAATATTTTAATGCAAAGACACTAATAACCCTGTCTTAAAGCAGCAGGCCTAGAAGTTGGCAGAAGCCTGTGGAATCAGGATGTGAAGGATCAGTTCTGTTTCTTGACACTCCCCTACAGTACTGTTAGAGAGTAGGCAAGTCAGTTCAGGATGGAATTTCTACCCAACATGTTGCTGGTGTGTGGTCTTCTGACCTCCTGGCTTCTCGTTTTTACCACCCCCATGGGAACGGAGTCAGGCAGCAGATGTGACCGTGCCACAACTGCCACAGCTGTGGGCTTGGGTGGAGGGAGCTGGGAGCCCGAGATGGGCCACACCCACAGCACAGCTGACAGGAGCCACACAGGAAGCTGGGAAGTGGCTCTGCTCCCAGCACACTCAGGGCCCTCATCCCAGTCCCCAGTGAATTCTGCTGCTTTAATGAGCCTCAGGGTAAGTCCCAAGGTTAACTCTCTCTCAATCTTGGCCTCTACCCTTTGAAGAGGAGACAAAGGAATGAGAAGTGCACCAGTTTACATCCGGTAGCCAAAAGCCCAGCCCTTCTAACAGAATGTCCCATCTCACCTGTGATTTCAGCAGTCATGTGACTGCTCTGGGTCTGTGAGAGGGAGCAAAACATTCAAAGAGCTCAGAGGCCACAGTAGCCAGAGCACTTCCTGATACCTAGAATTCCAACTGCCTATCAATGTGAGTTGATCCACCCAGTATTCTAATTTAAAGAGGGTGAGGCTAAATTAAGTCTCCCTTTCTACCTAAGGACCAGGGGCAGGCATGGAGGGGAAACTTGTAAAGAGAATCTGAGGAGATCCTAAAAGTGGCCACACAGGCCTCAGATTGAAATTGCTGTGAGAGAATTTTTATATTTATGGTACTTGGTATTAAATACTGTTCCAAGTCTCAGCATGTTGCCTGGTTGATTTTAATTTCAAGAGTAAAACTCCTTTTCTCTCCTGGCGTCTTCAGTATTGAGCAAGTATGTGCAAATATCCCACATGTAGGTTTTATGAGCTATCACCTAGAAATGGTAGCTATCAAGCAAACGCTACCATTCATTAGGAGGAAGATATTTAAACCACGACAAACAGCAGACCATTATCATTTGTTGATAAACATAATAAAAATGTTTAACGCTATTTTATTTCATCTCTACTTTATAACTTACTGTATATTAAAGTATTTTGCCATTCTTTTAATTTGTGAATTAAAACATGATTTAAAAGAAGCATGATAATAAGGCACTGAAAAACACAGAGTCAAAGCTGACTTTTTCAGGATATATTAATCACAAAAGCATAACATACAGTCAAAAGAAAACTGAAATTGATTCCCTAGTTCCGTGATGCCCTTTAGTTACCTTAAACTTTTTTTTCACAGTTTAAAAGCATTTGGTTTGAAAGGGAGACAACTCCATTTTTTTTTTTCTGTACACTGTAGTGTACATGATGTGAAATGACCAAGGGAAAGAGGAAAAGGCTGGCGTGGAAAAATGAGTTCAATAATGAAACACAGGCGGCAGGGCTTTCCTGAGCAGTGGAAAATAATTGCAGAAAGCAGCCAGGAGAAAGGGTGAGAACCAAGGAAAAAGAGAAATACTGAAGTTCAGCAGAATATTTTATAGAATATTTTTCCACCTGTGTTAATCTTTGGGGAATAAGAAGCACGTTAGATATTGTTGACTGCATCCAAATTCTACTTGGGATGAACCCACAGCTCCAAGCACATACTGCGCTCAGTGTGTCCGGCTCTGGCAATTCATGAGAGACCAAAGCAGTCACATAGTTTAGTGAAACAATGAGTGATTGTGCGGCGCTCCACCAAACATAATGCCAAAATGAGGATCGCAAACACGGTTTTAGACTCTAATCCTATCTTGAAGAAGCAACTAAATCTAAACATGAATGTTTTACTTTTTGTTGTGTTGCTAAGTTACGCTGTGTTGCGCTTGGAGTTTGGAAGGGCTGTTTTGCAATTTGATGTTTCCTCAAGTTGCATTATGTATACAAAATGGCAAGCTTTTATAAAGACCTGTGTGCCACAATTAAATTTCATAAGCTAGGAAATATAAATGTTATTTCCATATTACACAAATAATTGGCTTTGCATGAGGCATGAATAATCTTTACAAGCTGAATGTTTAATACATAATCACTTTAAGAATTCAAGCTTATTACTTGTTCTATAGCTTTAAACTCTGGATTTGTTTGGAATAGAAAAGTAACACACAGCTGAATTAAATTTAAGAAGTTGGTTTGCTTGTGTTTTTGTTTTAGCATTATAAGGTTTCCTGGCTCTTTTCAAGCTTTAAACATTCACTTCCATTATTCCTTCATGTGTTAATAATAAAGTAGATAGAAATGAGAAAGTTAAAAGCAAATGCAGCAGCATTAATGTGTATCAGAGCCTAGCAGTCACAAGGATTACTAGGGTTCATTGGCACATTAATATGATTAAAATTTTGTACAACCTTCATAAATAAGATGGTCAGACTTAAAAATCTGAACTTTCACTTGCATACACTGGAGGCATCCTTTCAAAAGTGTTACAGTGAATTCTGGGATTTTTTTTTCCAAATAAAAATATCAAAATTATACAGCTTAGGAGTTTGGATGCTTTCTAATTTTTTTTAATGTTTATTTTAGAGAGAGAGAGAGAGAGAGAGACAGAGAGTGGAGGAGGGGCATAGAGAGAGAGACAAAGAATCCAAAGAAGGCTCTGAGCTGTGGGCACAGATCCCAATGTGGGGCTCGAACTCACGAACTGTGAGATAATGACCTGAGCTGAATGAAGTTGGACGCTTCATCAACTGAGCCACCAAGGCGCCCCTGGGTGCTTCTAAATGCTCCTGGTCATTTACAGATTAGTAATATATATTTAGCCAGTAATACTGTATTATCAGACTAACAATTCTGCCTCCTGAAAGTTATGACTTCCCTGTTTATGTTCAGAAGTGAAAGATGGTATAGGAGTTAAAAAGGTGACATATGGTGACATATTCCTTTTTCTTAAATTTGGGTAGTTAAGATATTCTGTGGCAATATTTGTGTCTGTGGTTCTAAGCAGGAGCGTAGAAATCTTGAAAACACTGTAGAAATGTGTAATCTTTACAAAGCAGTATGCCAACCTATTGACGTTATTTTTTGGAGACAGAAGAAGAGGAAGATTTATCCTACACAGAGTCTAATGGTTAGAGTTGAGTAGGACAACTTTTATCTCATACCTCAAATGCAGCCATTAGATAAATACACTATACCAGTGTGCTTGGCACCTTTCAAACAATAGCATAAGTTTTTCCTTTGGAGTAAATTATATCCTAATACTGAAAGACAGAGGGAGAGGGAGAAATAAATAAGAAGGAAAACCTGTTGCATATGAAAAACATTTTTTAAATTATTTTTAAAACAATTCTAAGGGATGCTTTATGTCCATCTGGTTGTTATTATAACCATATTCCTGCTATAATAATTTAACATTTTGAGTGTTTACTATGTGCAAAACATAATACTAAGTACATTACACCTATTAACTCATTTAATCTTCATAAGAACCCCTGCAAGATCGATTTAACTATATGGTCCTACTTTATAGATAAGGAAACTCATTTAGGAGGTTAAATTACCTGCCTAAAGTCACTCAATTATAAGGGACAGAACTGGTTTACAAACCTAGACTGACTCCAGAGCTAAGGAGTATCATACAGAGGTGTCTAAGGCTCATCCCAGCTTTAAGAGCACTGAGGGGCAGGGAAGACAGTCATTGAAAGAGTTATTTGAAGGAATCAAAAAAGGAGGTAAAAGCATACTCAGGCAAAGTATAACCTCTTGGAAAAATTTACTGCAGTCAACCAAGCAGTTGGGACACCTGAAAATCATCCTGATGAATGTCTTTGCATATGTAATATCTCAGACTCACAGCAAAACAATACCAGCAATGATTAATAATGATAACATGACATCAAGTAACATTTGATATCGGGAAGATGAAGATCATCTTAGGTTATATCATTTAATCTTTACAGCATCCATGTGAGGCAAATATAGTACCCTGGTTTTTACAGAAGAAACAGGCTTGAACAAATTTGGTGATTTGCTCAAAGTCTTAGGAAAGTCAGAACTCAAATTCAGGTCAAAGAAAATGTTTTTATCTGCTTCCCCAAATTGAAGGTTAAAGGTTGAATTTAACTGACATCTTTTTCTAACCACAGAAATGATAACTTAATGTTAACTTTCCTTGTGGATCCTCTGGCTTTTATACAACAAAGAAGAAAATATACAAATTATATAAATCTATTTTAAGCTATTCAGATGAAAATGATTTGCTTAAGTAGTGAAGCAAATACTAAGGAAGTCGTATCACATATCACTACAATTTTGAAGCTGTGTATAAAACAAAATATAGAATTCCTTGTTTGGGCCCCCAGAAGAACCATGAATCTTACATGTTCACTTGTTAAATCAGCTACTGCGATGCATCAATTGGGTAATTTTATTTTATTTTTTTTAATATTTTTTATTTATTTCTAGGAGAGAGAGAGAGAGAGACAGACAGCGTGAGCAGGGGAGGGTCAGAGAGAGAGGGAGACACAGACTCTGAAATTGGCTCCAGGCTCTGAGCTGGCAGTCAGCACAGAGCCCGAGCGGGGCTCGAACCCAGGAACTGCGAGATCATGACCTAAGCGAAAGTCGGACGCTTAACCGACTAAGCCACCCAGGCGCCCCATCAATTGGGTAATTTTAATGGGGGTTGTCTAAACAAGTCACGTCTAGATTTTCTGTAGCAGTCCTAAGACTTGGAGGGGTTAGAGGGAATTAATTTTCGGATTTCAGGCTGGCTTACAGGGCCTCCCAAGGGTTTGGCAAGAGAGTAGCATGAGAGAACTGACCTGAACTTCAGATATAACAAATCTAAATTAGAAATAATCCCCCTCGGGGCACCTGAGTGGCTCAGTCGGTTAAGCATCCAACTTCGGCTCAGGTCATGATCTCACCGTTCGTGGGTTCAAGCCCTGTGCCAGATTCTGTACTGACAGCATAGAGCTTGCTTCGGGTTCTGTGTCTCCCCCTCTCAGCCCCTCCCCTACTTGTGCTCTCTCTCTCTCTCTCTCTCAAAATAAATAAACAAACATTTTTTAAAATTTTTAAAAAGAAAGTGTAAGTATACTTTCTTTTAAAAAAAAGTATAAACAATGTTATACTTTATGTCTCCATGGATATTTTCAAGAAAGGCTGTGTTGAAATATGACCTCAGTAGCAAATATTGTGAATGCTAGAGGAAGTTACGGATCTAGTGGGATAAGACTTCTTCAGTTTTGTTCCTTTATGACCACCTCTTTTCTATTTGATAGCCCCCAGTTTTTCTGTCTGTATTACAGCACTGTGTGTCTTTGCCTTTTCGGAGTGGTCAAGGCCCAGAGAAGTCCAGTCTGCGGGGAGACTTGCTGACTGGATTCCTGCCCTTCGCTGAATCCTGCTGTGGGCTTCCTGTGTGTCCCCTCCAGCACTGTGCCCTCTCCCCCAGTTCACAGTCAGGTGGAACTCAGAAAGCAGTTCCTCTAAACATACAGCACACTTTTGCTTCTGTTACCTGCCAATGCTGGCAGCTTGGAATGAAAGTGAGACTCAGCAGTGAATTACGACTCTTAAGTGCACGTGAGGGGGGCTCATCTACTCTGAGCTAGAAATCACTGAGTCTAATCGTTAATAGTCTGTCATTTTTTCCTCTCTTGTCCTTCGCTACCACCCATCATCAAAACTTAGAAGTATAACTGCTCACATTCTCCTAGGATGTAAGAGAAGAAAATCACCGATTTTGCTACTCTGCTACTAATAGGGAAAAAATTAAAAGGAGGGGCTAAACCAAAAAGCCAGAGTAACTTTGGTGATTTATTCATGTCCTCTCAGTCCTCTAAGTATTACTGTTGTCTATCCTAGGGGAGAACTTATCAATTTTTCAATTTGACAGCAACTTTGAGAGGAAATTTGAGAGCTAAAAGATGGCTTTTCCTTAGATAGGCCCATAACATATGACCCCCCACATATTTTAGATATTTAACTGCTTCTGGTTTTTAAATCACAATTTTGCTCATTTCATGTGAACCTGGTGACCTATAGTCATTATACTCTCTGTGTCATCCCTGTGTGTATTCTCACATAATGCTCATTTTATCATGCTGGCATCTTTTTTAATGTATGGTTTTTGGAAGAGACTCTGCTTACATTTAAAAATTATATTACTAAAAAGATCTGTTTGAAAACTAAAATCTTCTCGTTTGATTTCAGAATCAACTACAACCAATAGATATGTGACCATGAAAATGGAATTATCACAAAAGAGTTACGTTCCCCTGCTGTAGTTCACAATTCAACATTGTGTTTGAGAGACTATAGCAGATTACAATGAATTCGTCAAGAATTGTCATTTTAAAGACCATTCTAGATAAAATGGTAAAGCTTTTTTAATAGTTCTAAGACAGACCTAGTCACCGAGTTCCTTAAATATAGAGTGTACTGAGGAGTTCAACTCAGGCAAAGTACATTTCTGAGAGGGATCGGTGTCATTCCTGATACGGTATATTTATTGGTTAAGAAGTAATGTCTTACGGAGAAGGACAGTAAACACGGTGGTGCTTGCAGGTTGGTTGTTTTGCTTGCAAATCATTTCTTTTCCTGATGTCTCTGACAGGGCCGCATCAGTTGTACGGGACGGCTGATGGTACAGGCTGTCAACCAAAGAGGTCGCAGCCCCCGCTCTCCCTCAGGCCATCCTCATGTCAGAAGGTATTTCACATGTTGCTACTGTTTCATTTCCGTTCTTTTTATAAAGTCAACACTACTAGAACCATGGTGTGACCTCAAAAGTGCACACAGTTGCAAGACAGAAGAAAGTGAATACAATCTTAAAATGATACATTATATGGCTCCTTGATTATTCTTCTCTGCAATTTAGAAAGGGGAAAGGACCAAACAGTTGCTAATGTCAGTTAGATATACTATCACTAATTTGTTAAATAGGTCCCAATTAATATATGAAGATATCAAGACTCAACACCTTTAAACGGCAGGCACATTAATGTGAGAATACCAGTAAATGGTACACAGATACTCAAAACCAAATGCCTCCAACCAACAGCTGTCTAGACTGCCCATTACAAATTATTGCCACCAGATTTTTTAAAATCAGCTAGTTTCCTAATGTTCACTTTTCGGTCACTAGGTTCGAAAGAGTTTATTTTAGACGACAGTTTTGTAGGTAAGGTGTGTACGATCTTAAATGCTCAACAAATACTTGCTAACAATAGGGTGTGCTTTCTCGTCCTAGTCACCCTGCGT
This sequence comes from Crocuta crocuta, assembly GCF_008692635.1. Lineage (NCBI taxonomy): Eukaryota > Metazoa > Chordata > Mammalia > Carnivora > Hyaenidae > Crocuta > Crocuta crocuta. Next base: position 1,391,766 of record NW_027527381.1, read on the forward strand.
CTGTGCAAGGATGGTGACAGAGTAAAAGCAGGGAGGGGCAAGGGAAGGGTATTACTTCCAGGAACATATTTTCACTTAAAAAAAGAATATGGTAAGTCAACCAGCCTGTTGTCTTGGATTCCTGTTTAGATATTTTACACAGCATGCTCAAATAGCCCGGACAGTAAACCACAGGCCACAGATGCAAACGCTTTCGGTGAAGAGAATGCATACTAAGTTAGGCTCACAGAAGGTAAGCAGGAGAAACTGAGTAAGCACCAAAAAGTGGTGTTTCTACACCTCCTCGTGGTTACATGCATAGAGTCCTTTGACAATTTGGAAGGCAGTTCTGGCTCCTAAACACACATGGGTTCAACTCGAACTTGTTTGTGGCAGTAACTGTTCACAGGGACCTATGCCTGTATCTGTGACTGTGAATACAACATAGTTAGTCCCTTGCATTTTTTTCTCCTGCTTCTCATGTGTCTTCGATACATTTGAGATTGTCCATGTACTAGTGTCTCCTAGGAAAGCATTTTGCTCATAAATTAGACCTGTAGTTGGAGAAGAGGCAACTACGTTTAAAAAGCTGGGAATTACTGACCCATTAATGATACTGCTCTTTCATTTGTTCTGCTCCTACTTTTTCTGGTTAAATGTTTTTTAACTTCTCTTCTAGTGATTAGTGACAGAATTTGTTTTCAGTGTCTTGTTCCTTTCTTACATCGTCCCTGCAATTACTTTCAATTGTATTGCTCTTTAAGGTGCCTCCAGCAACATACTTAAAAGCGCGAGAGGTACACAAAATCTGGAAGATTTGTACAAGTTTATTTTAAAGCTAACAAATATATAATTTGTTTTCCTGGTTAATATGAAAAGGAATTTTGACTAGAAAGATCTGAAATTCTCACAAAACAGTAAGAAATTTTGATTTCCTATAATTTAAAATCACAAGAAGTTATAATTTCTATTGAAAAAGATTTGGCAATAAATGAGCAGCAGTTGCTACTTCTCATACAGCTTTCAAAAGTATCTATTTAGGGAAAAAACAGGTCAATATAGAATACTTCATTTTTTCCCCATTTCCCCCTTTATTATTCATATTAGCTTTAAGGATTACGATAACAGTTATTTAACATCGGAAAGTAGCAGACTATTAAATTTCTAATAAACTTGCAAATGAAACAAGGTTTTGTTTTTTTGACTTTGGGTGTAAAGTTTAGGAGTAAGAATTAGGTAGAGAAATTATATTATTGCTCCATGTATTACTAAAAAAAAAATAAATGACTAAGAGCCTAAAAATAACTTCTGTCTTCTCCTCCCCCTCCCTCTTTGTTTCCTTCCTTTCCTTTCATCTTTCTGTTTATTATCTGTCTTGTGCTAAGGCCTCGTTCTAGATCAAGAGACAGTGGAGACGAAAATGAACCAATTCAGGAGCGATTCTTCAGACCTCACTTCTTGCAGGCTCCTGGAGATCTAACTGTTCAAGAAGGAAAACTTTGCAGAATGGATTGTAAAGTAAGAGTTTGTTACTGCCGGCAAATCTCTTGCTTCCCTTCTACCCTCACTGCCATTTTCTCTTGAGTTCCTTTTAGGGAAATTATGTAAGGTATATATCTTTAAAATGTTTTCTAGGGGCGCCTGGGTGGCTTAGTCGGTTAAGCGTCCGACTTTCGCTTAGGTCATGATCTCGCGGTTCGTGGGTTCGAGCCCCGCGTCGGGCTCTGTGCTGTCAGCTCAGAGCCTCGAGCCTGTTTCAAATTCTGTGTCTCCCTCTCTCTCTGACCCTCCCCTGCTCACGCTGTCTCTCTCTCTCTCATAGAAATAAATAAAAACATTAAAAAAAAAATGTTTTCTAGCCTACAGGGGGAACAAATGAAATATACTGGATGTTGATATATTGTTTTGTCATTTTTTTAAATTTTTATTAAATGTGTTCTTTATTTAGAACTCTAGGGGCGCCTGGGTGGCTCAGTCGGTTGAGCGTCCGACTTCAGCTCAGGTCACGATCTCATGGTTCATGAGTTCGAGCCCCGCATTGGCTCTGTGCTGACTGCCAGCTCAGAGCCTGGAGCCTGCTTCAAATTCTGTGTCTCCCTCTCTCTCTGACCCTCCTCTGCTCACACTGTCTCTCTCTCTCTCTCTCAGAAATAAATTTAAAACAAAAAACAAAAACAACAACAACAAAAAAAGAACTCTATATAGCATACTATACAAAGTCACTGGGAGGTTTCTTCCTTTAAGTTTACCATTTTGTTAACGTAGTAAATGTCACATATCCTAATAATTTATCTATCTTCACTCTTTTTTCATATAAATTTTGTAGTCATGTATCTACTCTTTTATTCCTCCCATTTCTAAGGTTAGAGTGACATCCTTCTGTCACCCTTTTTACAGTAAGACTTCTTAACCCAGGGTCCTTGGGGTAGCAGCTTTCATTAGGTGTGTGAGTTCTGAAATTGCATACAAAATTATGTGTGTGATATGGCTTTCATGAATTTCTCAAAGGAACTCAAGGCCGTAAATATTTAATTTATTTTGATTGTTTTGGGTTTTTGCCCCATTATTTATTGATCTTTAAGTTTTAGTTCTTAAATACAAAAAAGATTTTTCAAAATTATTTGGGCTCCCTCTGCTGGTTCTTTCTGGGATTGCAGAACACAAATGTAAGGTACTTGAGTATTAAATCTAGATTTATAGAAATGTGTTTTAATGGGCGCCTGGGTGGCTTAGTCGGTTAAGCGTCCGACTTTCGCTTAGGTCATGATCTCGCGGTTCGTGGGTTCGAGCCCCGCGTCGGGCTCTGTGCGGACTGCCAGCTCAGAGCCTGGAGCCTGTTTCAGAGTCTGTCACTCCCTCTCTCTCTGACCCTCCCCTGCTCACGCTCTCTCTCTCTCTCTCTCTCTCCTAGAAATAAAATAAAAACATTAAAAAAAAAAAAGAAATGTGTTTTAAAAAGCACTCCTAACAGAAGTATTTTATTTGCCAACATAATTCTTTTTACAGTATGAGTACAAAACTTGAGTTTCAGCATCTGTGAATTTATATGTATATTTTAGTTTTGGTCTATAATTCATACAGACTATCTGGAGATGACATTTAACAGGGTAAATTTTATTTTATTAGATGATACCAAGGGATTAGTACTTCATGAATAAAAAGGTATAAAAAAATCTGTTCTTTTAGAAAAAAAATCAGCATACGTAGGCTTTAAGAAGAAAAAAAATCATGAATCCTGTCACTAAAGCAACAGATTTATTTAGTGCCCAAAAAGCACTCCCCTCCCCGCTTTTAACCCGTTAGGTGCATTCCTAGACACTGACTACCCTTGAATTGGTACTAAGTGCTAAAGGAAAATAACTAATCCAACCCCTCTAGTAACAAATCTGCTCAGCTCCTGCCTCAGATCCCCCTATCAGCTGAGAGCATGCATCTGTTCAAAGTATGACCTGCTTATAATGACCTTAACTTCCTGAAATCAGGCTTTCTTTACACAACCAGAAAGGCTGGAATTAGAATAGGGGTAGAAGAACCAGGCATTTTCTCTTCACCTTTAATGTGATTAACTCTGCACTGGCATGGCTGCACATGAATTAGTGGGTTGCAAGTACTCAAGTCAGGATCTAACCTAGCAAGGCAGCAATGAGCAGTGCCACCTTATTTCTAACCTTGAGAAAGGCCTGGAGCCTGACCAGGAGTGTGCACTCCACCCCCCCTCCTCAGGTGATGGCCACACAAGTAAAGCAGTATATGCCGAGAGCTGAGGGAGAGCAGGCTCCCAGATGGAGAACAAGGAGCCTGACCTCTCCTCTCCGAAGCCAAGCTAACTACTGCTGTTTGTTTCCAGAATGTCTTCATCTTTTTAGCCAGTAATTTCAGTTTCTTTTTCCCTGAAATTCTCAAAAACTTTGCTATATATGCAGAGATGGGTATCTTGTAAGTACTATTGTAAACGTTTCATGAGTATCACGCAGCAAGAATGGAACTCGGCAGAGCTGGTTTTTCAAAAGAATTATTTTACACTCCAAATGACATCTTTTTGTGTGCAATTTCCCACTGGTAAACCTGGGTTAGGGGTAAAAAAAAAAAAAAAGCCTTCCTTAATGGTGCTTTTCTTCCCTTTCACAATCAAGGGCAAAACTATAAAGAGCTGACAGATGGCAACCATCCCTACCCCTTCACAGCACAATGTGTTACTAGCAATTAAATGTGCTTTTATCTGATCTCTGGTCAACACAACTGTCATGGTCTCAGGATTTTATGTTTCCATTGTGATGCTAATTTGTTGAGATGGCTTTCTGGGTAATTTCATATTGCTCTTGTTACTTAGTTTCAAGGATTATAAAATAATAATAATAGCTCTTTGTGCCGATGGATGCATTAACTGATGTCTCCATAGCTGTGGCAGCCCTTTGATAGTAAGCTTTATGGTGTATAAAAGCCAGCTGAGTGTGTTACTGTTATTGTGGTTGGACACCTTCTTCCAAAGAGCTCAGCACCCTGTGCTGACATCATCCCAGTAATCTTCATAACCCTGGTGAGGTAAGATAACAAATTTTTTTAAATCCTCCATTTTACTTTTCTCCAGGAGATATAAGTCATAGAAGATCTAAGAGATGTAAGGTAGACGATATAAGAGATGTTTAGAAGTTGAGTCCATGATTACTCAGGAAGCCATTGAAAGGTTTAAACAAAAGAGTAACATGAGCTGACACGAAACCCATCCTCTTACTGCCAAAGAAGGAATTTATGGTGCCTTCCTAGCTATTAATGTTTTCATTTTGTTTCAGTATTAGAGAAATTTATATGTTCCTTTCTGGTTTAGGTCAGTGGGTTACCAACCCCAGATCTAAGCTGGCAACTAGATGGAAAACCTATACGCCCCGACAGCGCTCACAAGATGCTTGTGCGTGAGAACGGAGTGCACTCCCTGATCATCGAGCCAGTCACATCACGGGATGCTGGCATCTATACATGTACAGCCACTAATCGAGCAGGACAAAACTCATTCAGCCTGGAGCTTGTAGTTGCTGGTGAGCAAGTCTGTGAATTTTTTTCTCTCAGAATGAGTATCAGTTGCAAAAATGTAAACTGATCCTGCATTATTAACCAGTATGGAAAATACATAAAACTGCTGAAAAAAAAAATAGATTTTTATCATCAGAATAGCCAGTTAGGACATGAGAGTGACCAAATCAGAAACATTAATTTTTTCAGTGTAGCCATTATTTATCTTTCCTTTCTCCCATTAGCCTGGCCAAGAGACAGGAGGAATTTAGTAGCTTTGCTGGGTCGTTCGTTCTCATGTGTGTGTTGGCCTCCAGTGTTACACAGAGAAGGAGCAATGGCATCATGGATTCCAGAACCGAACTTATATATAATATTTTGCTTATGCATAAAGTTCTACCCCATTTTTAAAGTAATGTGTACTGGCTTCAAAATTCAAAAATTTGAAACATTATCATTTACCCCAGTGTCATAGTCCTATTCAGATTTGCTTTTTACTGAATTACATACTATTAGATAAACTTTGTAAAAGCACATAATGTTATATAAAGTTTTACCCTTAGATAAGGAATGTTTATAATATCCTTAAGAGTTGAGCATCTATTATCTGTTCTCTTTTAAAAAAGAAAGTGTTTATTTCTCATACTTCTGTTTGCAAAGTGCTTCGTATACATTGTATCCCCTGGTCCTCACAAAAGCCCTAAGAGATAATTAGAGCAAATTTTTTTCCTCATTTTACAGGTGTGGAAATGAGAGAGTATAAATGATTCTCCCAGGGTCCTATTTAATAAATTAAGTCTGTTGAGTCCTAGCGCTCTGCCCAACATGATGAGCCACTGAGCTCTTTCAAGAGATAGAACAGCAATGAGAATAAAGCCCAGGAGGTTGTGGCTAAAATCCTGGATAATGATGCTAATTAAAGCACCAGGACATTATTTGTCACACACAAAAAAAGTCATAAATACCCGGGCTGTTGTGGTATGTGTTAACCATGCTTTTAAATTTTACATCAAGTAAAATATTCCTACACAACGAGGGCCAGTTTCATCCATTCCTCTAACCATCCCTCCTCCAACCAAAACCGTTCAGCATTCTCCTGTTTAATGTTCCCTTGCGTCATATCTGCCCTTTAGAAGGCTGGAGAGGCACCAGCATCCTGGTGTGCCTCGGTCAGCATTTGCATTAGAAAGGTGGTGCACAGCGATTACAGCTGTCATGTCTTTGGCGTCAGATCTCAGTTCTAACCCCCACTCTTCTCTACTAGCTATGGCCTTTGGCACATATATAACTCTGCAACTCCCTTCCCCCATATGAAAAATAGGGACCATAATGCCTCGAAGAATTTTTATAAGGATTAAATCATGCGAAGCTCTGTATCAGCAGTCCCATGCACAGCAGTGCTCCCAAATGGTGGATGTTATTCTTACTGGAGAGTTGCTTTGACATTAAAGTTTGTTTTATGCCTTGTATGCTCTTTTCCAGCTGGGATCCAGAAAGAATGTTGAGTGAGATCTGTTCCCACTTTCCCCAAAACAGCCTAGGGTAGGAAACCATATGAAATACAAAAAATATATAATCCTCTACATCATTCAAGATCTTAGAGAATCTTAGGCATTTGAAATTTTCAGGTAGAATTTTTATTCTCTTCACCTGTTTCTCCCATAGCTGTTTTGCTTTGATATATTTGTCACCCCAAAGGAGAGAGTGGTGGATAAAAACATCCATCCTCAAATTCATCATTATTCAAAACATCATCCTCAAATTTTCTGAAATTATTTCCACCTCCCAACTAAGAAAACAATTTCCCTTTGGATGGTAATAGTCAGAGTGTTATTAACAAATAGTTCTGATTTTTTTTCAGACTAAGTCATAAAGTTGTCTCTTTTATGGCTTCCTTCCTTCAAAGTAATAATAAAGTTGCCTTTTTATAGCTTTCTTCAAAGAATACAAACTGGAATTTGTAACTTGGAGGATGTACATTCCTAGTTTATATGTAACAATTTAAAGCTCCCAAATTTAGATAAAGATGTCTACCCCATTTTTCCCTCCTTTAAATCCTATGGTATGTCTCACTTAAGCCAAGACTTAACAAATCTTCATAGCAGACATTTCCAGATTGCAAGAAGGGAATCTGAGCGGATCAAATTCCTAGAAAGACTTGTTCTCCTCAGAGTCACTAGGTGGCGGTGGTTAGTAAAGGCTGCGAGTGCTTGGTGACATAATTAGTAGTGAAGCCATCCCAGATGCTAGCAATGACTTAGGAGTGTCACGCAGCCTGTCAGACAGGCATTCTGTGGAGCAGATGGCCAGTGGACTGTGTGGGCTTGTCAGACATGAATTAATTGAAGAGATAAATGAGTGGAATGAAGCATAGGAGCCTTTCTTGGTAAAAGAGAGAGGACTAGCATCTTCCCACCTGAGGTGAAGAATGATACCATAAAAGATCTGCTTAAGCGATATTTCTAAAAGCTTCTTAATTTCTTTATAGTACCACTTTTGTATATCACTGATACATCATTCATCTCATTTCCTTAGCTAAAGAAGCACACAAACCCCCTGTGTTTCTCGAGAAGCTGCAAAACACAGGAGTTGCTGATGGGTACCCTGTGCGACTGGAGTGCCGTGTTTCAGGCATGCCACCGCCTCAGATATTTTGGAAGAAAGAAAATGAATCACTCACTCACAGCACTGACCGAGTGAGGTGAGAACAATGACTTAACTGAATCTGCACCTGCTCAGTAGGTCCGAAGGATATATAAAAAGATGCCCTTTGTCTAGCACATAAATCTGTGGAAGAGTCATGCCACTGATGATAAAGACAAAAATCACTCTTTCCCCTAATGTATGATTAAGCTTTTGGAAGGAAGCTCTGATGGTATGTGATGAGGCACATTCTAACTAAATTTCATGGTGATTTTTTGAGTGTTGCATCTAGAAGAAAAGATGAATTCATTTGCTTTAGTGGCGATACAGAAACTATTCAGTGGGCTTTGTAAAGGCAGATCCTCAACTAGAAATTAAGTGTGCACATTTATTCAGCCTCTTGAAGTCTGCTCTTCTCTCCCATTAACTTTAATGGGGCGAGCAGCCTTTCCAGAATAAGTATGACCCTATTATCCGCTACTTGCACAATTCTGTTTCTAATGATCTAATTAAAAATGATGCTTCGTGTCCAAAGCCACTCTTTAAAAATTTAGAACGCTAATGACTTTATCCTTTCCTCCAGCATGCACCAGGATAATCATGGCTACATCTGCCTGCTCATTCAGGGAGCCACAAAGGAAGATGCTGGGTGGTATACGGTGTCAGCCAAGAATGAAGCAGGGATTGTGTCCTGCACTGCCAGGCTGGACGTTTACAGTGAGTGCCACTTCATCGCCTCTCATTGCATTTATTCGTTAAGTCACGAAAAATTTGACATTGGGACAGCAAATCACAGTGCTTTTATATAAGCTTATAAACTATAGCTTTTTATTTGCCAAAAATTTCATATTGCTCTTTCTCTTTCTGTTTATAGTTTCTCAACATTAATAGTGAACTACACCAGGAGAACAAATACCCAAGTATCATTCAGGAACTTTGCATTATTAGCCAGATATGCATGTTTATTTCTCTGACTTTGGCCAGTCAGTCGTTGGCTTCCTTACTCAAGCATCCTTAGGAGTTAACAGTGGGCAAAGACATAACCACGTTTTTCAGTTTCTTGTTACCGTGTTCTGCAAATGACTGCCTCTTAACACTTCTCCCTGTATCGTAATCCTATCACAGTGTCTTCATGCACTCTCCATGTGTGTACATTGACCCTGGAATGCATACTTTCTTGTGGCTTAGCGCTTTTCTCCTTAATACACATTAAGCAGCTTAGCAATAGGTTTGTGAGTGTTTGTGTATGAACATTTGTGTACATGCATCCTGAATTTAAAGAAAATTGTTTCTGTTGAATTCACAAACTAGACCAGTAGCATTATGTGACCTATTGACGTAAGAAAACCACTAGAAAAAATTAAGAATGGATTTTCAAACTTTACCTTTTCTTGAACAGGAAGCAGCTTTTTGAGGTTCTTCAAGGCTGAGTGACCGCAACCTTCCCTACTGTTCTTTTCAATTGATTAGTGTTAAAACGTCCAACCAGAATACCTGACTATTGTAATTATTGTGGCATTTATACATTTTGAGCTTTAAAGACTTTTTTAAGAGGGGGAGAGGTGAGAATTAGGAATCTGCACAACTGTTTCAAAGGAGTTCCTAAAACAAACTACACCTAATTACTCTGTAGCTGTTACAGTCCCACTACCCTGTATAGACAGTAAACCTGCCTATAGGAGGAAGATGCAAAACTGTGCTTAAGTTTTGGGTTTTCTCCCGTGAAAAAGAACAGGAGCCTGGTACACATATAAAGACATACAGTATTTACTTGAAACATTTAAGGGCTTTCCAATTACATCTTGTTTTTTTTTTTTAATCTTACTTTTCCTTTTTTATTGTAGCCCAGTGGCACCAGCAGCCACAGAGCACCAAGCCAAAAAAAGTACGGCCCTCAGCCAGTCGGTATGCAGCGCTTTCGGACCAGGGACTGGACATTAAAGCAGCCTTCCAACCTGAGGCCAGCCCATCTCACCTGACACTGAGTACTGGCCTGGTGGAAAGTGAGGACCTGTAATCCAACATTCATATTAAAGCTGAGACACTGAAACAGCCATTGCCTTGACCAACATATTCCTTTGTCACATTATGTAAAGGGCAAAAACATACCTTTGACTGTAGAAAACAACCACCAAAATAATATTTTTCTTACTTGATATACCAAACTTAGAGTTTAAGTAGGTGATGCTAATAGACATGTACACATTGCACAGAAAATTCACATTCATCATCCAATTTAAAACTTTTGGAATTTCTGTGATGAAGGCGATCTGAAATGCCAAAATGCTAATGGAAATCAACTGTTCAAAGGTAACCAGAATTTGTATTCTCAGACGTGTCTTTAAACACTAGCTATAGGTGCTACATAGCATGATAGTGTGGAATGCTTAACACGAGGCAGTTGTACAAGTAATACTGAAAGGACTCTAAATGGGCAGTATATTCAGACAGCTACAGTGAACCAAGTGCAATATGTGGGGATGAAAAGGAAGAGGAAATGACAAATCCAAGTAAATGCCTTGTCTTTACAAATTGTTTTATGTTAAATCATAAGGAAGAAATTACTTGCCTTAAATCTTATTAATACCAAGAGTTTTTCTAACAAGGTTGATACCTTAGTTCTTAACTTTTCTTTTTCTTTATGTGTAGTATTTTCTTTTCATGCTACCTTGGTAGGAAGCGTACTTACAAACCATATTAAAAGGCTAATTTAAATATAAATAATATAAAGTATTCTGAATAAAGCAGAACTATAGTACAGTCCATTCCACAGAAGACATACCACTCACCCAAATGGCCAAGGCATATAGTATTCAGAGGAAAGACGGGCTGGGAAGGAGTAGGAAGAAAGAAGGAAAATGCTACCGGCACACTTCTATTCATCGAGATAAAAGTAGGTGGGGCAGGAGACAGTGGTGGAGGCCAGACTTTTCTTTGGTTTTCCTCAACATTAATCTGAAGTATAGGTGGAAAAACGCTGCCATTCAAAAGTCGGGGGGGGGTCGGGTCTAGGGTCAGCTGGGAGATTGGCGCACATATGCTATGGAAGTTTCAGTGTGTCTGACGTCTGTGTAGTCGCTGAAGAGGTTAGATGTGTTGAGCAAGTGGAAAATGGGCCGAGACTGCAAGATTGGCATCAGTGAGAAACTGTCTGTGGGGGCTAGTCTACTCGAGGGAAATGGATTCTTGGGAGAGACAAAAACAGGTTTGTGCCATCATCTATTTTTTTCCCAACGGCACCGTGATATGGTAAATGGAAAATATTAGTTCACTTCCATGCTGCCATGAAACCTTGCCTTAAGAAGGTGCTACGTTCCAGGTAATTTGTAAAGGCATCTCTGCAAAGACTGCTTTTTGAATGCGTATTGATCCTTGCAACAGCTAGATTGAATGGATTCTGACCAGACTTGATGGCTTTAAGTCGGAACCAATAAATTTTAGAAAGGAGAAAAAGCAATTTGGCCGGATATTATGATATTTTAAGACATGAGGTTTTTAATGGTACTTTGTGATGAAAAGAAAACACTGTATTCCTTATGCAAAACATATATCTTTCATTATTTATAATAAAAATGTTGAACTGTCTTAGCTCAGTTAATTCAGTACGTAGTATTTTTTAAAATAATTTTATATCTGTGTACCACCCCATATATTTCATATTACTGCTTCACATGTACAGCTTTCTACTTCTTTGTAAGAACACCAACCAACCAAGTTTTAAATGATTCATAGGCTTGATCACTGGGTGGCAGATGTTCTTTGCAGAGTGGTGCAAGTTTCTTTGACCACGCTTATATGCGTTGCTAATATGGAATTTAAGATACCATACAAAGTCTTTCATGGACCTATCATCTATATTGTAGAATTATGACTTACGTCCTATCTTACTTGCCAAATTTTTCTGAATGTGACTGCTAATTTGCTGGGTTGGGGATTAAGTAGCATTATTTGCCACCTTTTATGTTGTATTTATAAAAAAANTATATTGTAGAATTATGACTTACGTCCTATCTATCTTACTTGCCAAATTTTTCTGAATGTGACTGCTAATTTGCTGGGTTGGGGATTAAGTAGCATTATTTGCCACCTTTTATGTTGTATTTATAAAAAAAAAAAGTACTATCATACTACTTTGGATTGTTGTGCTGGTGTAATGTGGATTTAACATCAATAAATATTTAACAAATAATAGTTGTAATTTTGTGAAGCAAAATATTCCATTGGTGTCATTTGCTATTGCTGCTGTAAGATGTTAGAACAAACTTAGAAGCTTAAAATAACATTTATTACCTCACAGGTCTATAGGACAGAAGGGCTGGGTTCTGTGCTCAGAGTCCTATAAGGCTAACTTAGATCAACACATCCACTGGATTGCATTCTCATTGAAGCTCTCCCAGACTCAAGTAGTTGTGACAGTTTCCTTACAGCTGTAGGACAGAGGTCTCCATGTAACCTGTCAGCTAGGAGCCACTCTCCACTCCTACAGGAGACCTGCACTCCTTGCCATGTGGTCGCCTCCCATTTTCAAAACCAGCAAACAGACTCTCCCTCAGGCCAGATCCATCTAACGCCTTGATCTTGTAAGGAGCCCAGCCCCTTCTAAGGGATCACCTGATTATGTCAAAACCAAATGAATACCTACCTCTATTTTTTTTAATGTTTTTTTTTTTTTAAATTTATTTCTTAGGGGAGAGAGAGAGAGACAGCGCGAGCAGGGGAGGGTCAGAGAGAGAGGGAGTCACAGACTGAAACAGGCTCCAGGCTCTGAGCTGGCAGTCAGCACAGAGCCCGACGCGGGGCTCGAACCCGCGAACCGCGAGATCATGACCTAAGCGAAAGTCAGACGCTTAACCGACTAAGCCACCCAGGCGCCCCTGAATACCTCTATTTCTTAAAATCACCTGATTTTTTTTATCTAATTAAACATATGCAAAATCCCTTCAAAGCAACACCTGTGTTTGGATAACTGCGAAGGTGTGTGCACACGGAGGTGGAGACACTGGGAGCCGTCTTAGAGTTCTGCCTACCACAGCAGTACTGTATATAGCAATTTCCTCTAAAAGAAACCCAAAAACTAGCTGAATCACTGCTACACGGTAAGCAAACGAGACAACCCACATCAAAACAGAAGAGGCTGAAACAATCTTGCCATAAACTCCGCCCCTGGTGTGGCAACCTACAATCGGGAGGGAACTCAAAATCCCAGGCTTCACGGATCAAAGGATTTGAGCCCAAGTGAGCATTCCAACTTTTAAGACCAGCACCTGAGAGACATGCCCCCAATACATCTAGCCTCACAAGCCACTGGAGCTTAGATCCTCAAGACCCACAAGACTACAGCAATCTGCCAAACACGTCTTAAAAGGCTCCCATGGGCTCACCCTCCCTAGGGACCAGTACAGAGGCAGCCAGCTGAAAAGTGCCCAGTCTTTCTGTGAAAGCAGCTTGTTTGCTCATCTTAAAGCTTCAGTCTGAGGGGTAGAACCCTAATTTAACAAACATCTAGGGGTACACTGAAATAATCTCCAAAGAAAGACCAAGGCTGGTAAGTACCATCTCTGTGCCCACCCCCCGCCTCTCTCCAGGTCACCAGTATTCCCAGGAAGAAGTTTATGCAAATGCCCAGCACCCTGGCTTTTACTGCTGCCACCCAGGAAACACCCCTTGGCTGCCTGAGGTGGCCAGTGGAGGCAGGTCCCATGGGACCGTAACAGAGAAACAGTTCTCAACCACCTACCACCGAAGGGCAGAGCAGAGAGAAGGAAACGCAGCCCTTCTGTTTGTTAGAGATGACTATTGCTCATCTTCTTAGCTGCAGCCAGAGGGGCAGGCTTCTGACACACACACCTAAGAGCCAGCTGTAATCCTCTCCAGAAACCTCCAGGGCAAGGCCAGTTGCCATCTTCACACTCTCCTTTTGCCTCACTTTAGGCCGCTGGTATCTCCCCAGGAGCCTGCACACATGTCTGATGCCCCAGGTTTTGATGCTGCTGCCCAGAGGACAACCCTTGACAGCCTGGCTCTGGTAGCCAACAGGATTTACGTTCAGGAGTCCCGTAAGACTGTAATGAAGGAAGTTCGTAGCCAGCTATTCCTCCCACAAGACACAGCATAGAGACAGCAGGCTGAAGAGCACTGCCAGTCTCTCTGTGAAAGAGGGGACCATTAGCTTGTCATCGTAGCTGTGCCCTGAAGGGAGGCACATGTAGGCCAGCAGGCACTATCTTCACGCTCCCCTTCCACCCAGCCCCAGTTCACTGGTATTTCCAAGAAAAGAAAGAGCTCGTATACACATCTGGTACCCCTGCTTTCCTGGCTTCTTTCCAGCGGGCACTAGCTTGACAGCCCAGCCCTGGTGACCAACAGGGCTTCCAAAGAATGGTGGCACACAAAGAAACAGCTTTTAACTGGCTATAACCCCAGGATTCAGTGCAGAGGCAGCAGATATGCCCTTTGCCCAGTCTTCCCCTGAAAGAGGTATATTTGCATACTTTAAATGTTGCTGTCAAGAACCTGGCTTCCAAACAGCCCAAATCTAGGTGCTGACTGAGGTTCTTCTCCAGGTAGCATAATGACAAGTCTTGGCACAGCCCCAACTATTAGGAGCCACTAAGGATGAAGTAGGCTACCTGGACAATAACAAAGGTTCGAGCTGGGGCAGGACTGGACAATAAAATTCATTTCCTACACAAGGCCACTCCAAAACTGGGATAGGTGGCTATTTTATCCAATAAATAAAAACCAATACAGAGTGTCAAGGAAAATGAACACAGACACACATTGCAAAGGAAAGAACAAGACAAAATAAGACCTTAATGTAATGGAAATAAGTGACTTACCTATTAAGGTTCAAATTTACATTCATAATTATGCTCACCAAGCATAGGAAAAGAATGAACAAAGTGTGAACTTCAAAAAGAGGTAGAGAGTGTAAGTCAGTACCAAACAGAAGTCACAGAGCTGAAGAATACAATAACTGAACCGAAAAATACAGCAGATGGGTTCAACAGCAGACTAGATGAAAACAATTAGAGAAGATCATGGCAAAGAAGAATAGCTGAAGAAAAAAGAACCAGGTGAACTTGAGGACAGGGCACAAGACCTCATTCAATCACAGCAGCAAAAGGAAAAAATGAAAGAGTAAAGATAGCTTAAGGGACTCGTAAGACAACAACAAGCTGATCGACATTTGCAGCATAGGGTCCCAGAGGAGAAAGAGAGAAAGAGGCAGAAAATTTATTTCAAGAACTGAAATAAAGTCTGAAAACTTCCCTAACCAGGGGAAGGAAACAGACATCCAGATCCAAGAAGCCCACAGAGTTCCAAAAAAGATGAATTCAAAGAGACCCACATCAAAACACATTATAACTAACGTGTCAAAAGTTAAAGGCAAGGAGAAAATCTTAAAATCAGTAAGAGAAAAAAAAAATTGTTACATACAAGGGAAACCCTATAAGACTGTCAGATTTTCAGCAAAAACTTTGCAGGCCAGAAGGGAATGAAATGGCATGATATATTCAAAGTACTGAAAGAAAGAAGAAAAATCTAACCAAGACTACACTACCCAGCAAAGTAACAGTTTAGACCTAAAGAGGAGATAAGAGTTGTCCAGACAAAAGTTAAAGGAGTTCATCAACTCTAAACCAAACTTACAAGAAAGATTAAAGGGACTTACTTAAGGGGAAAAGAAAGGGCACTAATCAGTTGCAGAAAACACATGAAAGTATAAATCTCACTGGCAGAGGTAAATATAATATAGTAAAAGTAGTGGATTAATCACCTATAAAGCTAGAATAAAGGTTAAAAAACAAAAGGAATAAAATAACTGCAACAACAATAATTGGTTAAGGAACACACAAGATAAAAAGCCTTAAAATGTGACATCAAAAACATAAAATGGGTGGAGGAGAGTAAAAAAATAAGCGGTAGAATGTGTGCAAACTTGTCATTATCAACTTAAAATAGACTTAACAACATAAGTTGTTTTATGTAAGCTTCATGGTACTCACAAAGCAGAAAACAACAATAGACACACAAAAGATAAAGGAATCTAAACATACCACTACAGAAAGCCATCAAATCACAAAGGAAAAGAACAAGGAAAGAAAGGGAAAAAGAATTACTAAACAACCAGAACGAATTAACAAAATGGCAATAAGTACACACCTATCAATAAATGCTTTGAATGAAAAGATACTATATTATCCAATAAAAAGAGTCACTGAATAGATAAAAACCAAGACCCATCTTTATGCTTCCTACAAAAAATTCACTTCAGATACAAGATCACACACAGACTGAAAGTGAAGGGATAGAAAGAGACATTCTGTGAAAATGGAAACCACAGGGAAGGTGGGGTATATAAAGCCTGTTGTTTCTGATATAAGTCAAGATGGTAACAAGAGACAAAGAAGGTCATTATAAATAATAAAGGGGTCAATCCAACAAGGGGACATAATATTTGCAAGTATTTATGCACTCATCTATTTAGGAGCACCTCGAGATATAAAGCAAATATTAACATCTAAAGGGAGAAATACATAGCAATATAGTAACAGTAAAGGACTAATACCTCACTTTCATCAATGGATAGATCACCCAGACAGAAAATTAATCAGGACACAGTAGCCTGCGACAACACATTAAACCAGATGGACTTACCAGATATATATATAGAACATTCCATCCAAAAATAACAGAACACACATTCTCCTCAAGAAAACATGGGACATTTTCTCCAGAATAGATCCTAGGGTAGGCCACAAAACCAGTCTTACCAAATTTAGGAAAATTAAAGTCATATCAAGCATCTTTTCTGACCACAACTAGAAATCAATTACAAAAAAAACCTGGAAAATTCAGAAGTATGCGGAGATTAAACAACATGTTATTGAACAACCAATGGGTCAAAGAGGAAATCAGAAGATAAATAAAAAAATACCTTGAAAAATGAAAATGTAAATATATCAAAACTTACAGAATGCAGCAAAAGCAGTTCTAAGAGGGAAATTTCATAGTAAGAGAGGACTCCATTAAGATACAAGAAACATCTCAAACAATCTAATTTACACACCAGGGAACTAGAAAAAGAAGAACAAATGTAGCCCAAAGTTAGGAGAAGGGGAGAATTAACAAAGATCAGAGCAAAATAAAGACAAAGAGACAACAGAAAATAGACAAAGGGCAATGAAAAGAGCTGGGGTTTTGCAAAGATAAAGAAAATAGTCAAAACTTTAACTAAACTTACCAAGAAAGCGAGAGGACTCAAATAAATAAAATGAAAAATCAAAGAGGAGACCTAGTGCTAATAGTGCTAATCCCACAGAAATAACAGAAAATCATAAGAGACTGCTATCAACAATTACACACTAACAAACTGGACAACCTAGAAGAAAATAGGTATATTTTTAGAAACATAAAACCTAACAAGAATGAATCATGAAGCAACAGAAAATATAAACAGAACAAATACTAATAAGGAGATTGAACCTCTCAACAAACAAAAGTGCAGGACCAGATGGTTTCACTGGTGAGTATTACCAAACACTTAAAGAAAAATTAATACCAATCCTCCTTAAACTCTTCCAAAATATAGAAGAGAAGGGGGGCAGGGACTCTAATGTCATTTTATAAGGTCAGCATGATCCAATACCAAAACCATACAAGGACATCACAAGAAAAGAAAATTATAGGCCTGTATTCCTAATGAACATAGATGCAAAAATCCTTAGCAAAATATTAGCAAACCAAATTCAACAATACATAAAAAGGATCACACAACATGATCAAGTGGGATTTATTTCAGGTATGTAATGATAGTTTAACATCCACAAATAAATGTGATGTACCACATTAACAAAATGAAGAATAAAAACCATGTTATCTCAATAGTTGCAGGAAAAGCATATGATAAAATTCATTATTGATTTATGATATTTTTAAAATTTTTTTTGTTTTATTTATTTCTGAGAGAGAGAGAGAGAGAAAGAGCATGAACAGGGGAGGTCAAAAAGAGAGGGAGATACAGAATCTGAAACAGGCTCAAGGCTCTGAGCTTGCTGTCAGCACAGAGCCCGATGCAGGGCTCGAACCCACGAACCGTGAGATCATGACCTGAGCTGAAGTTGGACGCTTAACCGACTGAGCCACCCAAGTACCCCTGATTTATGATATTTTAAACTCTCAGAAAAGTATGTACAGGGAATGTACCTCAATGTAATAAATGCTATGCACGACAAGCCCATAGCTTACATCACATTCAATGACGAAAACCTAAAAGATTTACCTCTAAGATTAGAAACAAGACAAAGATGCCCACTCTCACCACTTTTATTCAACAAATACTGGAAGACCTAGCCAGAAAAATTAGACAAGAAAAAAAAAAGGCATCCAAGTTGGAAAAGAAAGAAAACTATCATTATACGTAGATGACACAATGCTATATGTACAAAACCCTAAAGATTCTACCACAAAACTATTAGAATAAATGAATTCAGTAAAGTTTCAAGATACAAAGTCAGTTGTGTCTCTATATACTAATAACGAACTAAACAAACTATATTAGAAAGAGAAATAAAGAAAACAGTCTTGGAGCATCTGGGTGACTCAGTCAATCGTCGACTCCTGATTTTAGGTCAGGTCACAATCTCACTAGTTTGTGAGTTCAAGCCCCACATCAGGCTCTGTGCTGACAGTGAGGAGTCTTCTTAGGGATTCTCCCTCTCTCCACCCCTCTCCACTCATACACACATGGATTCTCTCCCTCTCTCAAATAAAATAAACTAAGAGAGAGAGAAGAAAAGAAAACAGTCCCATTTATGACTGCATCAAAACAAATAAAATATCTAGTAATAAATTTAACCAAGGTGAAAGAACTACAAACTGAAAACTATAAGACAATGGTGAAGAAACTTTCATGAAAAAGACACACATAAATGGAAATACATTCCATGCTCAGAGATTTCAAGAATTAATAGTTAAAATGTCCATACTACCCAAAGAAATCCACAGAATCAACACAATTCCCATCAAAATTCCAATAACATTTTTCACAGAAATAGAACAAATATCCCAAAATTTGTCTGGAATCACAAAAGACCATGAATAGCCAATGCAATCTTGAAAGCAGAAGTACAAAACAGGAAGCATCACGTGTCCTTGTTTCAAACTCCATTACAAAGCTACAGTATAGTATTGGCATAAAAATAGTCACAGGGATCAATGAGACAGAATTCAGACCCCAGAAATAAACCCACACATATATGGTCAATTAATTTATGACAAAGGTGATAAGAATATACAACAGGGAAAGAACAGTCTCTTCAATAAGCAGCTGGGAAAGCTGGCCAGCCACATGCAAAAGAATGAAACTGGACCACCCTCTTATACCATACATTAAAAATAATAATAACCCAAGATGGAATAAGACTTGAACATAAGACCTAAAACCATATAATTCCTAGAAGAAAACATACATGGAAAGCTTCTTGACATCAGTCTTAATGATGATATTTTGGATTTTATACCAAAAACAAAGGCAACAAATGCAAGAATAAACAAGTGGGACGACAACAAATTAAAAAGTTTCTGCACAGCAAAGGAAGCCATCAACAAAACAAAAAGCCAATCCCTGAATGGCACTAAATATTTGTAAATCTTAATATCTGATAAAGGTTAATACCTAAAACTTATAAAGAACTCATATAACTCAACAACAACAACAACAACAAAAAGTCTTACTAAAATATGGGCAAATAGGGCACCCAGCTGGCTCAGTCAGTACAGCATCTGACTCTTGGTCTTGGGGTTGTGAGTTCAAGCCCCATGTTGGGTGTAGAGATTACTTAAAAATAAAACCTTAAAAAAAAAAGAGGGAGCGGCAGAGAATGAATAGACATTTTAGCCAAAAAAGCCATACTGATGAACAAGAAACACATGAAAAGATGCTCAATATCATTAATCATTAAGGAAATGCAAACCAAAACCACAATGAGATCCCACCTCATACTGGTCAGAATGGCTATTACTAGAAATAACAAGTGTTGGTGAGGATGTGGAGAAAAGGTAACACTTGTGCACTGCTGTTAGGAATGTAAATTGATGCAGATGGTATGGAAAATAGTATGGATGTTCCTCAAAAAATAGAAATAGAACTACCATATGATCCAACAATTCCACTTCTGGGTATTTATCCAAAGGAAATGAAAACACTAACTAGAAAAGATATAGGCACCCATATGTTTCTTGCAGCATTATTTATAATAGTCAAGACATAGAGGCAACCTAACTGTGTACTAATAGATGAATGGATAAAGAAAATGTGGTATATACCACAGTGGAATATTATTCAGCCATAAAAAAGAAGGATATCCTGCCATTTGTAACCACATGCATGGA
This sequence comes from Crocuta crocuta, assembly GCF_008692635.1. Lineage (NCBI taxonomy): Eukaryota > Metazoa > Chordata > Mammalia > Carnivora > Hyaenidae > Crocuta > Crocuta crocuta. The sequence goes on from NW_027527381.1 coordinate 1,411,791, forward strand.
TCTTGAGGGCATTATGCTAAATGAAATAGAAAAAATAAGCATCAGAGAAAGGCAAATACTGTATGATCTTTTATATGGAACTTAAAAAAAAAAAACTAAACAAAGAATCAAACTCATAGATACAGAGAAGAGATTGGTGGTCGTAAATGGCAGAGGCTAGGGAGGAAGCAAAATGGTAAAGGTGGTCAAAAGGTACACACTTCCCGTTATGAAATAAATCAGTCCTGGGATGTAATATACAGCATGATGATACATATTTGAAAGTTGCTAAGAGGGGGTGCCTAGCTGGCTCAGTCAGTAGAGCATACGACTCTTGACTTCAGGATGTGAGTTTGATCCCCACCTTGGGCATGGAGCCTACTTAAAAAAATAAGTAAAATAAATATTAAGAAAAGAAACTTGCTAAGTAGATCTTTTTTTTAACGTTCTATTTATTTTTGAGAGAGAGATAGAGACAGCATGAGCAGGGGAGGGTCAGAGAGAGAGGGAGACACAGAATCCGAAGCAGGCTCCAGGCTCTGAACTAGCTGTCAGCACAGAGCCCGACGCAGGGCTCGTACTCACGAACCGTGAGATCATGACCTGAGCTGAAGTCGGACGCCTAACCAACTGAGGCCCCCAGTTGTCCCTAAAAGAAGTAGATTTTAAGAGTTCTCATCACAAGACAAAAAAAAAGTTATAATTATGTGTGGTGATGGACGTTAACTAGATCTTACGGTGAGCATTTGAAATATAAAAAGAATCATTATGTTGTACACCTGAAACCAGTGATATATGTTAATTATGCCTCAACAACCAAAGATACAAAATGAAATTAAATAATTAAATACATCAATATATGAAACATTATAAATCTTGCAACAAAGAAGTTTTTTTCAATCTAATGTATTACAAAGAAACTGCCACAAGATATGTTTTTCAAGAAGTATCTCATAAAAGCCTTCTTTTTACTCAGTCCCAATAAGATCTACATCCTGGGCAAAATGCTTGAAGAAGTCAGTGATGTCAGATAGGACAATTCTCCTTACAAAACTTTTGATTCTTAGGCTAGGAATGATCATCTTCTTAGACTTCTTTATTCATCATAAGTACCATCAACTGACATTTCACTAAGAAAGCGTGTTTCTATCACTGCAGGGAAGTTGCTACATACATGACAAGAACAGAATAAAAAAGCTGTGTTGCTACGTGGGCACAGGTGGGCTGTTGACAAACACTAATACTTAAGAAACTATCACACCAGTCCTGGACATTTAATGACTCAAACCAGTGCTCTGCCAGAAGTGCAAATCACCACATATCATACAGGTAACAATTCAAACTGCAATAAGCTCTTTTGATTATGAAAGTACTTGGAAATAGAGATCTAAGGCCTAAAGCCTGGGGAATGGCTTGTTGTCACACGATGTGAAGGCTAAGATTAATCTCTGAGCCAGTCAGCAGGTTATTAAATAATTTCTTCATCTCTCTACCTCGACCAAAAGTAGGAAAACAATTATTTGTACAAGGAGGTATACCTATGACCGATGATGCTGAAGTCTTCAGAAAGAAATTTATGTGGAATAATACTTCGATTACTGAATATGGCAAAGTGGCTCGCTAAAGTAAACATCTAACTAAAATTATGAACACAAAATTGCACACAGGTTGTGTATAAAAACAGAATTTATGGGGAAAGGTGAATAAAAACACTCAAAGAAGTCACAAATAAATTGACTATAATCTAATTCAGAACAAGCACTCCTCCTTGATTGAAATGAACATAAATTGTTGACTATTTGGCTGATTGTACATACTTGCCTTTGATGTGTAAAATAAGAAAAAAAATGTGTCAGGAGAAAAATATTCTGTAGATGCAGTAAAACCTCCCCAGCCATGAAGTTCTTATAATAGCCAGATTCACACCCATTATCCTTTCCTGAATCATGAGAATTTTAGCTTTAGTATGAAATATGTTAAATCACTCCTATAAGGGATAATTTTAAAAGGGGGTGTAAAATAAAAGCTTGAGTAAAAATAAAGAATTTGGCAATGCAGCCTTATGAGAAATAAAAGAAACAGAAATAAAGCCTTGGAGCCCCAGAAAGGAAGAAGTTGGAAAATGGTTGCCACCAGGTGTCAGTACTCTGCTCTTAACAGACTCTCACTTGCCACTATCCCAGGTAGAGCTAGCAAAAGCCATACATAATCCTGTACAAAGAAGAGGGGTTGAGAAAACAAAGCTAGACCACTGATAAGTTGGCCAATGGAGGTTGGCCATACAAGCTGAACAGAACAAAGTTTTAAAAGGTCACTCTTCTAGGGGCACCTGGGTGGCTCAGTCGATTGACCAACTGGCTTCAGTACAGGTCACAATCTCACGGCTTGTGGGTTTGAGCCCTGCATCAAGCTCTGTGCTGACAGCTCAGAGCCTGGAGCCCGCTTCAGATTCTGTGACTCCCTCTCTCTCTAACCCTCTCCTGCTCATGCTGTGTCTCTCTCGCCTTCAAAAATAGACATTAAAAATCGATAGATCGATTGATCGATCGATAGCTAGTAGCTTTTTTATCTTAAGTATCACAGTATGCTTGGAATCAATAACTTCAAGTCAAAACACCAGAGACAAGGTGAACATGCAAACAGGGACTAAACCACATCGCTGAGAATACAGCACTATTACAATTTTGATGCTCCCATCTGAAAAACACTCTTGACTTTTTTAGTAAATATAAAAGTATTTATAGGACTTTCATGGGCTCACTCTCACTTTTAGTCTCTCAATCTTATTTCTCCCATAGATTTTAAGTTCCTCAACCACAAGAGATAGTTTAATTATGAATCTGGACTATATATTTTTTCCACAAGTTGTTAATTATTCAAAAGAAAAAGGACACTGAAGAATTTAATAGGAAAAAATGTTAGAGATCATTCTTTTGGTATTTATAAAACAAAGCATTGGACAAGGTGATAGATATTTAATGCTACTGTACTTCTAAAGTGCAATGGAATTTATATGTATTCATTTATATTCCTATGTGGTATGGTTGTCAAATGTTTGCTTACTGATTCTCATAAATAGAGCCTGTCAAGCATATAAAACCAGAAAAACCCATTATAAATACCTGTGCTGTTCAGACCATGTAACACTTCAGATTTCACCCGTGTTATGTGATACTTTTTTATTCATACTGATCTGTACTCTATGTTAAAATTTCATCTAGTTAAAGAGTTTGCCTACTTCAGAAGAAACAACTCCATGTGAAACATTTAAATTAACATGTTTTCACTAAATTTCTTCTTTTGGGATGTTTACCTATTAGAGCAATCATTCTCCAAGTGTGATCCACAGAACATATCAGAAACTTACTAGAAATGCAAATTTTTGAACCCTACACACCGAATCAGACTCTAAGGGTGGGACCCAGCAACCTGAGGCTGAAAAGCCCTCCTGATTATTCTGGCACACTGTCTTTGGAGGGATCAGAAATCCTAATTCCCTACTTGCACAGTTGATTCTAAGAGCTGTTCTTACTTGTTGTGTTCTCAAAGAATCTCTATAAAGTTAGTAAATAAATTATTTTCCTTTAGAGGAGACAGTGGTATTTGCATGTGGTTCTTCATAGTACCTGGTAGCAAGAGACTAAGAAGACAGTCTGTTCTTTGCCAATGAGAGTCTCTTTATGGGGCCTCAGGGACTTTGTCTTAATTTGCTGACGTAGTAGTTACTGCTTTGGTAGAGGAAGCCTCACTATCTGTTCAGACTCCTCAGGAAGCTAGATAGCACCAGAATCTTTCCCAATACGAGAAAGAGGATTATCTGAAGAAAGAGGTAAACTCTAACAATGTCCATTCACTTCATGAAAATAATGTGCTAATAACAATGTGAACAAGTTACAGAGAAACATCCTTATAAATGGAACTGTTGGGATTTCCAATTCAAGATGGTACCATAAAACACATATTTTTAGCTCCACTATGTCCCCAAACAACAAAAACAAAATACTTCAAGGGTGCGTTTGTTTGTTTGTTTGCTTGCTTGTTCAGGCATAAATCCAAAGGGACAAAGTGAAAGGAGAGGAGACCAATGCAAGAACATTCTGACAGCTAGAAAACAGATGGAATTAGGGCACTAACATAGCAGATTCAAAACTGAATTCTGCCCAAAATGAGAAACCTGAAAAACAACCAATTTCCATGAGAGACCCCAAAACAGATTCTAGAATTAGGAGTATTTTGTACTTTTGGAAGTCAAGATGATGGCATAGCTTAAAACAGCAAGACTGGTTGAAAATATGTTTTAGAAGCAACTGGACTCTCTGATCTTCTCCTACACTTTGCACACAAGACCAGATAGTAAAACACAAGTTTTCTGGCCTGGTCTGAGAGATAATCAGGCACCCATAGTGACAGAATACCAATAAGTGAGGAATCAAGTAAAAGTTTATAGCTTTCTTCCCTCCTCAGTTCCAGAATACTGACAGCCAGCACTCCAGACAGTAGAAATCTTCCTGGAGAATCTGACCAGCTCAAGAGAAAACCAGCTAAAATTCTACTTCTCAAAGTATGGTCCAAGAACCCCTAAGATTCCCTAGATCATCTCAGAAAGTAAGCAAGGTAATACTAAAATGTTATTTTCCATTTTCACTCTCATTCTCTCAAAAGTGTCAAGTTTTCAAAAGCTACACTATGTGTGATATTGCAAAATATTAAAAGCAGAAAAAATGTGGGTCCAGCTGTCTTCTATTAAGCTAGATATTAAAAAGATTTACAAAAATGTAGAACTGAAGAGCCTAAGTAACGTCATCTTGAGATTAAGGCCTCCATTAAGAACAGCCTCGGGCTGCACGTAGCCCCAGTTCCTCAGATTGCTCAAGGCTAAAGCCATCCTCAGACCGCCCTCAGATCAGCTAATCAAAAAAACCATTCCTGTGGTCTGAGTCAAGGCTGGGAACTGTAGACAGTTACTTTATACAAACTAGCCAATCTCTAACCGCTTGCTTGAACCCCACGTGGGCCGTTTGAACTCACCTCATAACTGGTCATTTTCAAAGGATTCTCAAAAGTCATGATTGGGTCCCACCAAAAGTAATGGATACCTCACAGACACTAAAAGGTCAAAGCTGTTACCATGGGTGCTGTACAACCATAATTGGTGCTTATGTGATAATGCTATACATACAAAGTGTGCACTGTAACATCCCTGTCCCTGACCCCATAAAAACCCTACTCACTATTGTTCGGGGCTTCACCCAGCTGCCACTACACCGGTAGGTGGGTGAACCCCGGCTCGAGCTTGTAATAAAGACCCTTTTGTACTTGCATCAGTGTCTCGGCTCCTTGGTGGTCTCTGGGGACTCGTGAATCGGGCACAACAGAACAATGTCACTTTTTTTGGTTTTAAAAATAATGTCATTTTTCATAAAATGGATAAATTTTTTTGGATATTTTAATGGATTATTTTTATGGATAAATGTTTTTAATATTCAGTTTTAATTCTGGTAATTACTTATAGATGTAACCCATGGCAAATACTAATAGATGTAACCCACATAAACAAGTTCTTTGGGGTCTTTCATTCTTTTTAGGATATAAAGGGGTCCCTAGACCAAAGCATTTGAGAACCAATGAGCTAAAATAACTGACTTGGGACTCTGCCAGTGAAAATGTCCACATCATCCCACAGTGAAGACCACAGCCAACAATCCCCACCTATGAACAAGAAGCTATTTATTATTTTAAAATAAAACACATATGCAAAAAAACCCCACATAAAACAAATACATAAATTAGTGATTTATTTTAAGACTAACATTCTTAAAATCACCATTCAGGTCAAGATACAGAATATTGCCACAAAACCCAGAAGCCTTTCTACATGTCCTATAGATATTATAATTTCATCTTGCCCCCCCCCCCTTTTTTTATAATTGTGGTAAAAGAGAAGCAACATAAAATTTACTGTTTTAGCCATTTTTAAGTACAAAGTTTAGTTTGCCGTTTTAAAATTTAATATGGTTTTAAAGTCTCTCTTAATCTACAGTTTTCCTTTCATCTCTTTCTTTTTCTTATATTTATAATTTATTTATTGAGGAAATCAAACAGTGTTTTAGAAACTGGATTTTGTCAAGTGCTACTCATGTTGCAATTCAACATGTTCTTCTGTCTTCAGTATTTCCTGCAAATTAGCAACTAGCCCTGGAGGTAGATCAGCTCTGAGTTCAATCCATTCTGGGTTGTTGTTGTTGTTGCTTTTTTTTTTTGAGAAAACTTACTTTTTAAAATTTTTTTTCAATGTTTATTCATTTTTGAGACAGGGAGAGACAGAGCACAAGTGGGGGAAGGGCAGAGAGAGAGGGAGACAATAGACTCCAAAGCAGGCTCCAGGCTCTGAGCTGTCAGCACAGAGCCCAATGGGGCCCGAACCCACAAACCAGGATATCATGACCTGAGACGAAGTCAGATGCTTTACCAACTAAGCCACTCAGGTGCCCCCATTCTAGTTTTTAATATTCCACTGTTAAGTATAAGGAAACAGCCGGGGCGCCTGGGTGGCTTAGTCGGTTAAGCTTNAGAATAGCATCTAATATGCTAAGAATCCAAAAAGTAAAGCAACCCAAAGAAATAAGAGTACCTAAAGCAGAAAATTTCTATTATTAATAAACTCAGAGAAATAGAAGAAAACACTGCATCCAGAAAATAAGCACAGCATGCTATGAATAAGGAATATTCAGAAAACAAAAAGAATACTTTAGGAATTAAAAGTAAGCTGCTATGGGGAGCCTGGGTAGCTTAGTCAGTTAAGCATCTATCTGACTCTTGATTTGGACTCAGGCCATAATCTCACAGTTCATGAGATGGGGCCCTGCATCAGGCTCTGTGCTGACAGCATGGACCCTACTTGGGATTCTCTTTCTCTCCCTCTCTCTCTGTCTGCCACCCCATCCCTCACAGTCCTCTTTCTCACACACACACACAAAATAGCCTTAAAAAAATAAAACTAATAAAATAAATAAATAAGACTAAGCTGCTAACATTGAAATATAGTATCAATATAAAACTGGGGGACGTACCCAGAAAGGCAAAAAAAGAGAGTGCGAGATTAAAAGGGTTCACCAGTGGATGAAAGATAACCCATGCCAAAGCACATCATAATAAAATCTTGTAACACTGTGGGCAAAGAGAAGGTCTTGAGCACTTCCAAAGAGGAACATAGACACCAAAAACACAGGTTTGATTTAAAACTTCTTAATATCAACACTAGAAAACTTAAGAAATTGGAGCAAGTCCTTCAAAATTCTGAGGAAAAATGATTCCTAACTTAATATACCACACTCAGTCAATTTAACAAATAGGAAGAATTAAAGAAAAAGAGTGACAGTCTCAAAAATGTTATCTCCTGTGCACCTTTTCTCAGGAAGTTACCTGAAGATCTGTTCTACCAAAGAAGTCGTAAATCAAAAAAAAGTAAGATATGAGATTCATAGGGGATGCAACAGATAGGAGAAGGAAAGGGAATCTATAAGATGATGCTGAGAGAAGATCCCAAGAAACAGCTAAGCAGCAAACCTAGAGAATAACCAGTCAAGACTGTAGTAGATCAGGAAACAAGACCTACTAAAGCCATGAAATTGATTAATTATCCAGTGTTGTAGCACATACAGTTGACCCTTGAACAACACAGGTTTGAACCATGCAGGTTCACTTACATGCAGATTTTTTTCAATAAATACAATACAATACAATACTATATATGTATATTTATGGCTTTCTTAACACTTTCTCTAGCTTACTTTATTGTAAGGATACAGTATATAATACATATAACATACAAAATATGTGTTAATCAACTGTTATCAGTAAGGCTTCTTGTCAACTATAGGTTACTAGTGGTCAAATCTGGGGGAAGTCAAAAGTTTATGTGCGGGGCGCCTAGGTGGCTCAGTTGGTGAAGCATCTGACTTCAGCTCAGGTCATGATCTCACGGTTCGTGGGTTCGAGCCCCGCGTCGGGCTCTGTGCTGACAGCCACCTCAGAGCCTGGAGCCTGTTTCAGATTCTGTATCTCCCTCTCTCTCTGACCCTCCCCTGCTCATGCTGCCTCTCTCTCTCTCTGAGAAATAAGTAAAATATTTTTTAAAAAGATTTTTTTAAGTTTATGTGCATTTTCTGCTGCATGGGGGGAGGCGGTTCAGGGCCCCAAACCCCCATGTTGTTCAGGGGTCAACTGTACCAACAAGATATTTATATAATTGGGAAAGGTTTGGCATTAGTGAGTGATGAGAACACAGAAAACTAAACAAACAAAATTATCCATTCCAAGGAAAAGAAAATATTGTGCAGGGAAAGAAAAGTAACCACCAAATACTAACACAGCTCAGCTATGAATACTGTTTATGTAATTATAATAATATAACTACTGATTATGATGTGACTATACTGGGAACTGGTGGAATGGGAAGTGGGCGTGCACCCAGCAATGCTGGGGGTGCCTGCAGCTTCATTTTCTTAGTGGAACACTGATACATAACACCTAATTCTGAAAACCAAACATGTTAATTACAAATGAGGAAGTTAATATCAAATGACTCTCTATGTCAATGTGTGACACATAGAAAAGCTAAATTTAAAAACAGTGAACCATAAAAATGGTATTGCTGGAGCTTTGGAAAGAAGGTACTCATTCAAATATATTTTATGCTTTTATTGGTTTTCTTTTTGATTGCTTTCACTCTGCAGCTTAGGTCACATTTCTCACTCACCAGACTGATACACTATTTTCCCAGTTGTGAAAAATTAGAAAGCAAAGCAGGGCCATTATGGAAGATACACTGGAAAATATTCTGTAGGAATATGTTCTCAGTCTTAGCCCCAGCCCACTCTGACTATGGATCAAAGTTTAAGGCCAAGGACACCCAGTTTTAGAACTGACTTCTTGTGCAAATCAAGAGGCTGGTCAAAGCCAGTCATGGACCCTGGCCAAGACCATAAAAGCTGCCAGCTGTGGAACAGCAATGTCCATAAGGATTAATCTGAACTCACGCAAGAGAACCACAGGGAAAGGTAAGATTAAAATGAGTCAGACTCTGGGAAACCATGGAAAAGTTGCATGATGGCTTGCCAGTTCCCTGATGGCCTAAAGGCATAAATATTTACTTCAAACTGATCCGTTAACTAAGGGGACGTCTGATGTAAAGAATGCAAAATACACAGCAGACACTGATTTTAGATTAAGTTTTCACTCTGAGATACGTTCAGAGATACAGATCAAGGTTAACATTTTGTGAATAAACCAAAAATCATATTGCTCATAATCCATATGTTTCAGAGCAAGATGAATACATAAATTATAAAAACAGGACTTGAAAAAATAAAGCCGAGAAAGTATATCAATAAAAGTGGAAAATACTGGTACAAAACATAATGCTTCTGGCACTCGGAGAATCCAGATACAATGCTAGAAGCACCAGAAGAGGTACCAGAAATCCTCTCAGGAGGAATGGAAATAACATTTACTAAGCATCTACTATGTGCTGCCAGGCACTGAACTAGTACATTAATGCTATTTGATTAATCCTTACAGCAATTCTCGGAATTGTTAGTCTTTTAACAGGCTGAAAGGGGGAATGTAATTTACCAAAATCAGTCAAGTATTTACAGAGTTAGAATGTGAAACCATGACTCCCTAGCCTCAAGGGCCTTATCTTTCCAATACCCTCAGTGTAAAAGATATGAAACCTTCTACTAGGGCCAGGCCTTGAACATTTATGAAGAGGGACTAAAAATTAGTGACATAACAACCTTTTAGTGGATGAGAAGTTAGTATAAGAGATCACTCAAAATGCCAAGAAAATATACACAAACAATCCTATTACACTCTTGGCAAAGCACTATACATACTAATTTCAAAACTACGCACGATACTTAGATAAATATGTTAGTCAGCTAAACTGATTTCAAAATAAAGCACAGATTTCCATCACTCTCAGGAAGGAAGAAATCGCCTCTTTGGGATATACAGCATTCTGAATACCACATCAGCACCTTCTATTTGAAAATTTGATTACCAAAAGCTTTCTAAGGAAGAAATTAATACTAAACACTTCTACTTAGACTAAAATAAAAGTGATTTTGTCTACTCTTGAAGACAATTTAGAGGCTTCTAATTAAAAAAAAAACTAAATCACTTTGGTTGTTTTGAAAAATGTCACACTAGATGACATACATGACATGTTACTATAGGACTATTAATTAAGAGGACGTTGCTGTACCCCTATCGCAAATGGAGGGAAATTCCTTTTTCCAAAGGGTGTGCCCCGAGTTGTATTCTCACCCAAAATTCATAATTTTCTCCCTGGACCACTACCAACCTCCCTTTCTCTATTATCAACACTGAGGTATAATTCATCCATTTAAAGTGTATAACTTGATTAATTCTGAAGACATACACACCCATAAAGCTGCCACCACAAGACACAAAATATGTCCATCACCTGGGAAAGTTCCCAGTCCCTCTTTGTAGTCCGCTCTTCATCTACCCTCAGGCCCAGGCAACTATCCACATGCTTTCTGTCATCTGAGATTAGTTTATATGTTCTAGGACTTTAGATAACTAGAATTACACAGTATGTACTCTTTCTGGTCTGTTTATTTCACCCAGCTTATTTTGCAATTCACCCATGTGTATCAGTAGTCGATTATTTGACTGCTGACCAGTATTCCATCGTATGAATATATTAATTTTTGTTTATCCTTGCTCTTATTAATGAATATGTAGTTGCTCACAATTTTGGCTATTGTACATAAAGTTGCTGTGAATAATGTACAAATCTCTGTGTGCACATGTATTTTTATTATACTGGGAAAGTATCTAGGAGTAAAATTGCTGAGTGGTACAGTAGGTGTATAACTTTTTAAGATACTGCCAACCGTTTTCAAAGAGTTTTTAACATTTTACATTACCATCAGCTACATAGGAGAGTTGTGGCTACTCTGTATACTCGACAATAGGTATTATCAAGTCTTTTTCATTTTACTATTCTAACAGGTATATAGTGATATCTCACTGTGATTCAGTACGGTTTTAATTCAGATTCCCCTGATCAGTTAAGCCACTCAGCAACTTTTCGGGCACTTAACGGTCATTCATAAATCATCAGTTGTCAAGTGTCTAAGAAAATCTTTTGGCCATTTTTTATTTCATTGTCTTCTTTTTAGTTGTAACAGCTCATTACATATTCTGAATACAAGTTATTTTTCATATATGTATTGTAAACAATTTCTTCTAGTCTCTGACTTAACTTTCATTTTCCTAATAGTATCTTCCAAAGAGCAAGAATTCTTTATTTTGATAAAACCTAATTTACCATTTTTTTCTGCATGATCTTTGCCTTTTGTGTCCTAGGTAATCTCTGCCTTTCTCAAGTTCACAAAGCTTTATTTCTATATTTTCTTCTAGAAGTTTTATAATTTTTGTTTTTATATTTATGATTAGTTTTATATTTTATATTTAATGATAAAATATACTTAATATTTTATATTTATGCATTTGAAATTAACTTTTATGTTTGTGTGAAGTTAGAATCAAGGTTCATTTTTCTATATGACTGACTATACAGTTGTTACAACACCATTTGCTGAAAGACTTTCCTTTCTTCATTTAGTAGCCTAAGCAGCTTTGTCAAAAATCAACTGACCATTCTTGAGTGGACCCAGTCCTGGGTTCTCTTTTCAGTTCCACTGATCTATAAAAATCTATCCTTTTACCAACACACTTCTTCATTACTATTGCATTCTAATTAGTCTTGAAATCAGGTAGTAATTTTTCCAAATCTGTTCACCTTATATAAAATTGCTTTGACTAATCTAGGTTGTTTATAGTTCATCTAAATTTTAAAATCAGCTTATCAATTTCTACGTTTTTAAAAAATGTGTTGAAATTTTTATTGAAATTGTACTGAATCTATATAGAGATCGATTTAGGAAGACTAACATATTACCGGACATACTAAAGCTTTTAATCTAAGAACACAATAAATTTCTCTACTCATTTAGATCTTTATCTTCTCTCAGTAATCAATATTCTGTAGTTTTCAACATAGAGATCTTATACTTCTGTTAAGTTTATTTTTAAATATTTGAATACTTTGATACTATTGTAAATAGAAAATTTTCCCATTTCCTATTGTTTGCGACAATACCAGAACTCTTCCTTTCTTTTCTGTACAATGTATTGGGTGGGAAAAGGGAATTTCTACAATAGAATCATCATTTCATTACAATATATTGTATGAAAGTTGAACCACTTTTGTTTTTGTTTTTAATGCAGTAATCATTTCTCCAGTGTCTATTATTCTGCCAAGCACCACAACAAAAACATGCTTAATCAAACTACCTGACCAAACAAGCATGGGTATTTTTCTGGTAATGACGTCTGAGTCATCAGAGCACAATACTCTGACCGTTAAGCCTCTTCAACTCAATCTCCTGGCTTGTGTTCCATGATTTGCCAACTGTACTATCAGAATTTAGGCTACTGTGGAAAATAAGGATCTGAGAGGATCTGCACATACATAGTTCTCTCAAACTCTCTCCTTTAACTTCAACTATATTGTGGCCCTTAACAGTTTTTTGTTTTCATTCATGTTTTTTAAAGCAGGTGATTTGAAAATTTTATTTCACTCTCCAGAAAAACCCTCACTGATGTTAATAATTATGAGGTTTTTGTTAATCTTTGATTACCTTTTCTTCCAAGAAACTAGTAATCTTAAATATTGAAAAGATTCACAGCATTCATCTAATCATCACCCATTCAATTCAAATTTGTCCAAATCAATCTGTTATGGTGCCAGACATAGGATAAAACAATGAGAAAAAATAAAAAAGATCATTCATATAAATACACAACCCAATGGAGACAAGTAAGGACTAAATTAATATAATGCAACGTATTTTTCTCCCTGCAAGCCAGAGGACCTTCTCTTTTTTTTATCAACTCTGTGCTATAAGCAGTGCTAAAAATGTCACAGAACAGAACTTAATAAATACTCTTCATACAAACCAATCCAGCCATTATGGCAACTACACAGAGACCCCGTAACAGCTGTAACTCCTCAAATTCAGTACAGACCTAAATATAAGAAATAATCCTAATGGGGGAAGAATGCAGACAAGAAAAACTTCTTGCAGGATACAGAGAGTAGCCTTAAAGAGTAAGATTTTGATAATCAGGAAAAACTCTGTCAGGAGATGACAAGGAGCTGTCATTGGGCTCTAAGGCTGAGGCAACATATTGATTTAGTAAGTCAACAAATATTTACTGTGGATCAGGGTTGATCACTGTGGAAACACTAAAGTTACAGTGAACTAGACACTTATGCTTACATCTCACTGGTTAGAATTTGGTCACATGGCCACATCTAGCTGCAAGGTAGTTTGGGAAGTATAGTTTTTTTGTTTTGTTTTGTTTTGTTTTGTTTTGTAGAAAGCCATGGGTCAAAGTGAAAATAAAGAGTTCTATTACAAGGAAAGAAGGGGACAATGGACTTTGGAGAAAAACCAACAATCTCTCCTAGGATAATAGATCATCCAAGACAGAAATAAGCCAAAAGAAATTTCCAGGATAGTGGTAAAGGAAAGTCCCAGTTTGAAAACTGTGCATCACACTAAAAAGCATTCAGTCCAGATTGGAGCAGGTGGATAGGGTGGGCACTAGGCAGACACCTCAAACTGATAGATCATGCTATAGAGAGGAGTTTTTGTGTTCTGTTAAAAAGCTAAGGGGGCAGAATCTTGATGTATATATTTCAAACCAAACAAATATAAAGCAATTATTAACTCTAGAAAATCACTAAAAATAAGCATGGGAAAAACATCATTATAGAATACTCCTCAACTTTGTAGCAAACAATCTTCAAACATGGCCCTCAACACTACCTGGGAATTATATTACCTTCTTCTAGTCCCTCACTTTCTCACTCTCCACAATGACAATTTCAAACCTCCTCTACTCTCCTCAAACCCCAATGCCCCTTTGAAGGTGATTCTAGAGAGTCTCTCATCTTCTCTACAGATAAAAGTCACCATCTGAGGTTGATAGTCATGAATTTCACATAAAACCATTTTTTCCCGTTTACATGACTTCCTAACACAGCCTTTAGCTCTTCCAGTATAAGCATAGAGAAAGCCAAGAGCTGATCACATAAATTTATGATTTTACCAGACAGATACAATAAAAATACAAAAAGGACAAGGGAATGTAGGACATTGTCAAAGAATGTTGTTAACGAATAGAATATTCTGCTGAATTTCCAGACAATCAAGGTCCCTTTGGAATATATTGTGACAGAAGGAAAGGAGGTTGATACAGCCCTAGGGCATGACCAATGATAAACGTGTACTTTTGTCCATTCTAAGTGTGTGTGAGCTGCTTCTAATCCCCCTTCCTGATAGATACTTAAAGAAGGCATTCTCCATGATCACTTGTTGCATAGGAAGTGCCACAGGCTGTGCTGCTCTACTCTAGTAAAGGTATCTTACCCGATATAGCAACTGTGTTCAGGAATTACTTGGTTAAATGAGTAATAGTTCACCATCACCTAATATTGGTCCTCTGCAGAGAAAATCTCATTAATTAAATGGGGATATAACAGGAATCATTACTTTCAACTGTTAAGTATTTGAGACTAACATTAATCTCTACCATTCAACCAGGATATGTTACTGCTTCTGATTTACTATCTTGTGCAAAAGTTCCAGTAGTTTCTACCAGTCTTTTCCTACTAGGAGGGCTCTTACTCTATAGGTTAAATGTGATGGTTCTGTCAACTACTAAATGTATCCATGCTAATTACACATTCAGGAACAGAGAAAATGATCACACAGTGAGTCTAGCGATACAGTGAACCCAGCTGTGAGACAGTCTTGATCCAGGACTCCATTTATCAGCTGGCTTCCATATGTCTCCATATTCACATGGGTATCTTTACAGTGTCTAAGATCTTCTAGTAACAAGTTAGCTTGACCCAGTTCCCAATAATACTTGAAAGATCTGGATAGATCCCTTTCTCCAGTGGACTGTTAAAATGTCCACACTACCCAAAGCAATCTAAAAATACAATGCAATCCCTATTAAAACTCCAATGGCATTTTTCCCAGAAACAGAACAATTCTAAAATTGGTACGGAACCATCAAAGACCCCAAATAGCCAAAGCAATCTTGAAAAAGAACAAATCTGGAGGAATGATACTTGCTGACTACAAAGAAATCAAAAAAGTATGATATCACCACAAAAATAGACACATAGTTCAATGGAATACAATCAAGAACTCAGAAATAAAAACAGACAAGTATAGTAAATTAATTAATGACAAAGGAGCCAAGAATATACAATGGGGAAAGAACAGTATCTAACAAATGGTGGTGGAAAAACTGGACAGCCACATGCAAAAGAATGAAACTGCATCACTATCTTACACCATACATAAAAATTAACTCAAGATCAAGAGACCTGAATGTAAGACTTGAAACCATAAAACTCCTAGAAGAAAACACTCCCTGACACTTCTCTTTGATAATTTTTTAGATTTGACACCAAAATCAAAGGCAACAAAAGCAATAATAAACAAGCAGGACTACATCAAACTAAAAAGCTTCTGCATAGCAAAGGAAACAAAACTCCTAGAAGAAAACACTCCCTGACACTTCTCTTTGATAATTTTTTAGATTTGACACCAAAATCAAAGGCAACAAAAGCAATAATAAACAAGTAGGACTACATCAAACTAAAAAGCTTCTGCATAGCAAAGGAAACCATCAACAAAATGGAAGGCAACCTACCAAATAGGAGGAAATATTTGCAAATATCTAATAATGGGTTATTAGTTTATAAAAATTTATATTAAAGAAACTCATGCAACTCAATAGTTAAAATGAAAATCTGATTTAAAAAATGGGCAAAGGACTTGAACATTTTTCCAAAGAAGACATATAGATGACCAACAGTACATGAAAAGGTGTTCAACATGACTAATCATCAGGGAAATGCAAATCAAAACTAAATTCACCTCACACCTGCCAAATGGCTATTATCAAAAAGATAAGAAATAACAAGTGTTGGTGAAGATATAGAGAAAAGGAAGCCCCTGTGCACTGTTGGTGGGAATATAAATTCATGCAGCCACTATAGTAAATAAAAGGCTCTTCAAAATATAACACTACACTATGATTCAGCAATCTCACTTCTGGGTATTTATCTGAACAAAATGAAAACACTAACTCCCTAGTAGATATAACTCTAGGGAACATAAATTCCCAGGCACTTCTAATTTTCTGTGCAAGCAGGCAAAGAATGTTCTGGCAGCCTTAGAACAGCCTGTCAACAAAAAGGTGGTAGCTACTGGAATGGAAGTACATGAGGACCGACATGCACAAGTATGGCAAAGGGTTCCAAAGAGAGATGGATAGAGATCTGACGTCTTCTGCTATATATATGTCTCCTGGTGCATATATTTAAGAGTTCCTTTTGGATAAATAGTAGGGTTATTGGATATGTGTGTGTTCAACTTTACCAATAATGTCTACCTATTTTCCAGACTGTATACCAATTAATACTCATTTCAGCAATGTCATATTTAAGAGAGCCCGTTAACTTATATCCTTTACAACCTTGCCACTGAAATTGTGGTCCACAAACCATCAGCATAGGCATCACTTATAACTTTGTCAGAAAGCCAGTATGTCAGACCCTGCTCTGGATTTGCTAAATCAGAATATGAATTTTTCAAACATCTTTAAGTGATTCATATTAAAGTTTGAGAAGTCCCGCTCTCTATCACTTAGTATTATCCTGCTCATTAATTTTTGCTACTCCGATGCCAAATGAAATTTCACTGTGGTCTTAATTTGTATATCCCTAATTAGTTCAACATATGTTGACTATGTGTTTCTTCTTCCATAAAATGCACGTTTTGTAACTTTTGCATATTTTCCTACTGGGTTATTGTTACTGATTTATTACTCATTTTATATTCTTGATGTTGACTCTTCTGGAATTGATCTTTGTATTTAATGTGAAGTAAAAGGTCCAATTTCAATTTCCTTCCCCATTTGCTTTTGGATTCTGTATTCATCAATCCACAAAAATAATTCTCATTTAAGAAATCAATCATTTCCATATTACTAATCCATCTTTTGGTTCCTTACTGAGCATCTTCAGCAGTACTGATATTCAGGACTCCCTCCTTCAAGAAATTTTTCTTTTAGTGGCTTCTAAAACACAGTTCTGTCCTCATTTCCTACCTACCACTCTGACTAGTCCTCAAAACTCTGTTGCAGGCTCATCTACCTCTAACCGGTGAGTAAATGCCAATGTTCCCCAACACTCCACCCTATGTTCACACTTAGAACACTGCCTGGCACATAGTAAGTATTATCCAAGTATTTGGGGAATATCATCATCATATTTTCACTCTAAACTCTCTACCTGGGCATTTTCTTCCATTCTTAGTGTTCAAGACTTTTATTACTATTTATACAAAGATGATTTACAGTGTACGTCTTGCCCAGACTTCCCCTTGGAGTTCCTAATTTATACCTATTTGATGTCTCCTTCTAGACATTTCCAAGACACCTCAATTCAGCATGTCTAAATTTAAACTCATGATCTTCCCTCTCTTCCCTCCATAAAATTTGGTCTCAGTATTTTCTGCAAATGCTACCACCACTCATCCATGTCTGTAAATCAGAAATGCATCTGTTTCCTATATTCAACCCATTGCCAAGTACTGCTGATTAAATTTTCTAAATCTCACCTCCGACCATTTACCTCCATTATTCCCATTACCCCTAGATTCAACCTTCTATTATCTCTCACTTGGATTACCTCAAATGGAGGTTTTCCTTGCACTGTTTTCTTTTTCAACCTTTTCTCTACACTAAAGCCAGCATGATCTTTTCAAAATGCATCATGTTTCTGTCCTGTTTGATATCCTTCAATGGCTCTTAGGATAAAGTGCAAAACATTTAACATGAGCTACAAAGATCTGTACAAACTAGACTTACAGCCTCTTCTCACACCAGCCCCCCACCATTTGCTCTGCATTCCAGGCATAATGGTCTTTCAATCCCTGATTCACCATGCTCCCTCTCACCAAAAAGATTTTTACACATGCTGTTCCTTCTGAATGGAAGGTTTAATTTGAGTTCAACTATCCCTGCCTCAGAGAAGTCATTCCTAACCTTCCAGAATAGGTCAAATTCCCCAGATGATTTAATAATAACAAGAGCATCCCATTCTTGCCGTACTTATCACAATTGCCATTTTACATTTGTGCGATTGTTTAAGGTGTGCTTGCTTCCCACCACAACCCCATTTAGTCTGTGGAAATCAGGGTTCATTCCTTTTTGTTTTTCTCACCATTGTACTTCCCATGACTAGTAGTATCTGGTATATAGCAGGAATGAATAAGTATTTATTAATGAAGTAATGAACATTCTGAATCTGAAAACTTTTCTTTCTAAAGTATCTCCACATCTTCCACACTCTACCAGATACATAACAAAATGTCCAGAAATGAAGCTACT
>NW_027527381.1:1430395-1465739 GCF_008692635.1 Crocuta crocuta
GGTTTGGGTCCAAAATAGCAATATAGGAGGAAGACCCTGAACTCACCTCCTCCAAGGGCACAAGAAATCCATACCTACTTATGGAGCAATTCCTCCTGAAGAATGATGGCTGACCGAATAGCCTCTGCATAACAAAAGATAGAGACCACATAGAGAATGGCAGGAGGAGACACAGTAATAAAGTAATAAATGAAATAATAAACCCCCAACATTACAAACTCCAGTGCGGAGGGAGGGCCAGTACTGAGGAACTGGGAGCAGATTCATCTGTCCTGGGGCACAGAAACAGAGCTGAAGTTTAAAGGACAACTAGAATATAAAGGAACTAGAACCCTGACAGATGACGGCGCGTGGGGTGGGGGTGGGGGGGCGCTACTGGAACTCTTCTCTGGGTCGGGAAGGCTGGTGAGTACCCCAGTTTATATTCCCCTGCAACTTGAGAGCACAGACTGGAACACGGTATGAATGTCACAGCTTCTGTCTCAGCAAGCCCCAGTGCCCAAGACACGCTGGGGCTGGTGGTTTAAAAGGGCAACTAGAATATAAAGGAACTTGCCCTAGAACCCTGACAACTGGCAGGGGAACTGCTGCAACTCTCTCTAGGTCATAATGCCTGGAATGCTACAGTCTTCGTCCCCCCTCCAGCTCAGTAACAGGGACGTGAACAAGGGTCCAAGCATACGAGCCAGCCAACCATCTTAGCAAGCCCTGGGACCCTGGCAACGCAGCCCACACCATCCCACTCAGGCGGCCTTGGCACAGTGCACATCAGGACACCAATGGCCAGCACGCTCTACAGTGCCAGCCATCTCACCAGAAAGCCACAGGCTGAAGCCCCCGGAACACTCCAGGCCCACAGCACTTGAGCTGCAGACAAGTTGCACAGGCAACCCTGGCACACGGCACTACTGGACATCCCAGCTCACACCTGCACTGGCTCCAGCTGTCCCAGGGGCATCCTGGCTCAAGACCACCTCAGCTAGAGATGTCCTACCAAGACACCCCTGTACAGAGTGCCTGGGGACCTCCACCTGTCCATGCCCCACCTTGCATCCAGCAACCTTGCCAGGGTGTCCCCTACGAAGAGTGCCCCAGCCCACGTTCAGTTCAGCTCCAGTTGCCCCACCAGGGTGCTACATAAACGAAATGCCCTGGGACTAACTTGCATCCTGCCTTGACTCCAGCCACCCTGCCAAGTTGCCCCCTACCCTGAGCATCCCAGGACACCCTAGTTTGCACCCACTTCACCTTCAGCTATCCTATCACACTGGCCGCTGGGAGGATCACCCCAGGACTCCCTGGCTTGTGTTAATTTCAGCTTCAGCTGTCCTGCCACGGCGATACCCCCAGGATCTCCTGGTTTGCACCTACTTCAGCATCAGCATCCTGTGTGCAGAGAGCCCTGGGTCCACCCCAGCCCATGTCAACTTGAGCTCCAGCCATCCCACCAGGACAGACCCAGCAAGAAGCGACCTGATCCCCAACCCACACCAGTCACAGCTCCAGCCAACCAGCCTAAGTCACCAAGCACCCACAGTCTATACGAAGAACAATATACACAAGACCAACCCTTCAAGTTTAGGAGAAGGAGCTGTTCTGCCTAATTCACAGAAACAAACATAGAAAGTCAAGCAATATGAGGAGACAGAGGAATATACTCCAAATGAAAGAATGAGACAAAACTTCAGGAAAAAAAAAAAAACAAAACTAAAGAAACAGAGTTAAAAACAGAGTTATGCCTAACAAAGAGCTTAAAGAAATGATTATATTGACACCTGGGTGGCTCAGTTAAGTGTCAGACTTCAGCTCAGGTCATGATCTAACAGTCTGTGAGTTCGAGCCCCCCATAGGGCTCTCTGCTGACAGCTTAGAGCTTGGAACCTGCTTTGGAATCTGTCTCCCTCTCTCTCTACCTTGCACCCACTTCCATTCTGTCTCTGTCTCTTTCTCAAAAATAAATAAACATTTAAAAAAATTTAAAGAAATGATAATAAAGATCCTTAGCAGACTAGACAGAAGAGTGGATAAACTCACTTATAATATTAACATTTTTAAATATTTTAAAAAAATAATCAGAGTTAATGAATATAATTAAATGAAAAAATATAGTAGAATCAACACTAGATTAGAATTTGCAGAGCAATAGATCAGCTATCTGAAAGACAGGATAATAGAAAGGCACCCATACTAAACAGCAAAAAGGACAGAGAGAGAGAATTTCTAAAAATGAAAATAGATTAAGGGACTTCTTGGACAACATCAAGCAAACAAAAACATTCATATTGTAGGGGTCCTAGAATAAGGAGACAGAGAAAAGGGGGACAAAAAATAATTTGAAGAAATAAGAGCTGAAAATTTCTCTAACCTAGGGAAGGAAACACACATCCAAATTCAGGAAGCACAGAACTCCAAAGAAGTTGGACCCAAGCAGGTCCACAACGTAACATATGATCAAAATGTCAAAGATAAAGAGAGAATTTTAAAAATAGCAAGAGAGAGGCAAATAGTTATGAACAATGGAAACCCACTAAGGCTTTCAGCTGATTTTTCAGCAAAAACTTTGCAGTCCAGAAGGGTGTGATGAAAGGAAAAAAATATATGCAAAGTGATGATAGGAAAGATATCTACAACTAAGGATACTCTATCTGACAAGGTTATCATTCAGAATTGAAGAAGAGATAAAGGGTTTCCCAGACAAACAGAAGTTAAAGGAATTCATCACCACTAATCCAGCCTTATAAGAAATGTTAAACGTACTTCTTTAAGTGTAAAAGAAAAGGCCATAATTAGAAAGGGGAAGAGAGTAGTAAACATGAAGAGAGGAGTAAAAAAATTTCTTTTACAATGTGTTTGAACTCATGACCATGAACTTAATACAGACTACTCTCTATTTAGTATGTTATATATAAACCTCATGGTACCCACAAACCTGAATCCTATAATAGATACACAAAAAATAAAGTTAAAGAGGGGTGCCTGGGTGGTTTGGTTGGTTAAGCAAACCATAAAAGATAGAAAGGCAAGAAAGGATTAGAGAAGATCTTCAGAAATAGCCACAAAACAAGTAATAAAATAGCAATTGATATATATTATCAATAATTACTATGAATATAAATGGACTTACTGCTCCAATCAAAAGACATAAGGTGACAATGTATACAAAAACTAATAAGACCCATTTATTTGCTGCCTATAAGAGAATGATTTCAGATCTAAAGATGCCTGCAGATTCAAAGTGAGGGAATGGAGAAACACCGATCATGGAATACTTATACCAGACAAAATGGACATTAAAACAAAGACTGTAACAAGACACAAAGAAAGACACTATCCAATAATAAAGGAGACAATCTTAAAAGAAGATATAACAATTATAAATATTTATGCATCCAACATGGAGGCATCCAAAAACACAATACAGTTAATAACAAACATAAAGGTACTAATGGATAATAATAAAATGGTAGGGGACTTTAACATCCCACTTACATTGATGGACAGATCATCTAAATAGAAAATCAACAAAGAAACAATGGTTTTAAATGACACACTGGAACAGATGGATTTAACATATACAGAACATTCCATCCTAAAACAGCAGAATACACATGGTTTTCAAGTGCACATGGAATATTTTTCAGAACAGATCAAATATTAGGCCACAAAACAGGCCTCAACACATTTAAGAAGATGGAACTCATGCCATTCATCTTTTCTGACCATGATGCAATAAAACTAGAAGTTAACCACAAAAAAAAATCTGGAAAGAGTACAAATACATGGAGGTTAAGTAACATGCTATTAAACAGTGAATGGGTTAAACAGAAAAAAAAATGAAAACATAGGTTTTTAACCTTAGACTCAGCCAAAGCGATTCTAAGAGAGAAGTTTATAGCAATATACACCTACCTCAAGAGGCAAAAAAAATCTCAAACAACCAACTAATATTACACCTAAAAGAGCTAGAAAAAGAATAAGCAAAACCTAAAACCAGGAGCTCGTTCTTTGAAAAAAATAATAAAATTGATAAACTTCCAGCCAGAGTAATAAAGAAAAAAAAAGAGAAAGCACCCATATAAATAAAATCACAAACGAGGAGAAATAGCAACAAACACCACAGAAATACAATTAAAAGAGAATATTATGAAAAATTACATGCCTAGAAGAAATGGACAAATTCCTAGAAACATACAACCTACCAACACTGAATCAGGAAGAAATGGAAAATTTGAACCGACCAATTACCAGCAAAGAAATGGAATCAATAATCAAAAAACTCCCAACAAACAAAAATCCTAAACTGAAGGGCCTCAGAAGCAAATTCTACCAAAATTTTAAAGAGTTAATACCTATTACTTTCTTCTCAAACTAATACAAAAAGTAGAAAAGGAAGGGAAATTTCCAAATTCATTCTATGAGACCAGTACTGCCCTAATACCAAAACCAGATAAAGACACCACAAAGAGAGACAGACAGAGAGAGAGAGAGAGAGAGAGAGAGAACGAAAACTACAGGCCAATATCTCTGATTAACATAGATGTAAAAATCCTCAACAAAATACCAGCAAACTGAATACATCAATACATTAAAAAAAAATTACTCACCACAATCAAGTGGGATTTATTTCTGGGTTGCAAAGGTGGTTTGATATTCACAAATCAATCAATCTGATACATCACATGAGTAAGAAAAAGGATAAGAACCATATTACCATTTCAATATATGCAGAGAAAACATTTCACAAAGTACAGCATTCTTACATAATAAAAAAACCCTCAATAAAGTAGGTTTAGATGGAACATACCTCAACATAATAAAGGCCATATATGAAAAATATATGAAAAACACACAACTAATATCATCCTCAATGGCAAAAAATTGAAAGCCTTTCACCTAATGTCAGGAACAAGACAAAGATGTCCACTCTCACCACTTTTATTCAACACAGTACTGAAAGTCCTAGCCACAGCAATCAAACAACAAGAAGAAACAAAAGGCATCCAAATTAGTAAGGAAGAAGTCAAATTTTCAATCTTTGCAGATGACATGATGCTATGTATAGAAAACCCAAAAGACTGGTAGAACTAATAAACAAATTCAGTAAAGTTACAGGTTACAAAATCAATAAGAAACAGAAATCTGTTGCATTTCTATATATCAAGAATCGAGAAAACAATTCCATTTACAACTGCAACAAAAATAAGATACATAAAAATACCTATCCAAAGAGGAGAAAGACCTATATTCTGAAAACTATTAAACACTGATGAAAGAAATTGAACATGACATAAAGAAATGGAAAGACATCCCATGCTCATGGATTGAAAGAACAAATATTGTTAAAATGTCTATACTACCCAAAGCAATCCACACATTTAATACAATCCCTATCAATACCACCATCATTTATCACAGAGCTAGAACAAACAATCTCAAAAGTTGTAAGGAATCACAAAAGATCCTGAATAGCCAAAAGAATCTGGGAGGGGGGGGGAAGCAAAGTGGGACCACTTATACCAAACCCTGCCTCTCCAGGCCTAGTAACTGTTTATCTACTGGAGTGGGACCGACACTGACCAAACCAGACAGCCTCTCTTCCAGATCAGTACAGCCATCAGACCCAGGCATCAAAAGTCAATTGTCCTGCAATTTTGTATAATAGTCTGTTGGATTTTTTTTCTTTTCTTTCTTTCTCTTCTCTTTTCCCTTCAACCCTCTTTTTATCCCCCTTTAGAATCAGGCTCACAGTTTCTAATTTGATTCTTGGTCAATTCTTATTATATATAATTTCAGACTTCTTTCTTCTTCTCTCTTTCTTCCTTTTTTTCCTTTCTTTCTCTGTTCTGGTTCTTTGTTTAACCAGGCATTTTTACTCTATTCTTTTTATGCCTTTTCTGTATCTCCTTATTTTCCTCTCTCTCTGGATTAAGCCTCATAGTTTCTTTTATTCTCTGCTTGGTCTTTCCCCCCACTTTCATTTTTCTCTTTGTGTGGGATGTCCCACCCCACTTTCCTTCATTCCAGGGTTACTCAAACAAACAAATCAAAGCACATCTGCTGGAAGGTCCAAACAATCCACAATTAGGAGCAGTGGGATAGAGCAGCCAAATGCACAACAACAGTGCACACAACACACTCCAAAAACACTTCCTAGACAGTGTATGACCCCTTTTTAATACAGTAGTACTTGCAGGTACAGTACACATAACAAGATATTAAAACACTTAAAAGACAGAAACATAGCCAAAATGATGGAACAGGGTAATTCTCCTCAAAAGAAATTACAGGAAGAAATGACAGTCTGAGAGTTGCTCAAAACAGATATAAACAATATATCTGAACAAGAATTTAGAATAATAGTCATAAGACTAAGAGCTGAGCTTGAAAAAAGCATAGAAGACAGCAATCTATTTCTGCAGAGATCAAAGACCTAAGAAATAGTCATGAAGAATTAAGAAATACTGTAAATGAGATGCAAAATAAACTACATGCAGTGACAGTAAGGATGGAAGCAGAGGAAAGAATAGGAGAAATACAAGATAAAATTATGGAAAATGATGAAGCTGGAAAAAAAAAGAGGGAAAAAAACTAAACCACAAAGAGAATTAGACACCTACATGATTAAATGAAGCAAAATAATATCCATATGATAGGAGTTCCAGAAAAAGAGATAAAGGGGAAGAAGATTTAATTGAACAAATTATAGCTGAGAACTTCCCTAATCTGGGGAAACAGACATCCAAGTCCAGAGGCACAGAGAACTCCCTTCAGAATCAACAAAAACAAGTCAATGCCATGACATATCATAGTGAAACTGGCAAAATATGAAGATTAAGAGAGAATTCTGAAAGCACCTAGGGGCAAATGGGCCTTAACCTATAAGGGTAAACACATAAAGGTAGTAACAGACTTGTCCACTGAAACATGGCAGGCCACAGGGAGTTGGAAGGAAATATTCAATGTGCTGAATAGGAAGAATATATAGCCAAGAATCCTTTATCCTACAAAGTTGTCATTTGGAAAAGAAGAAAAGATAAAGGCTTTTCAGACAAACAAAAACTAGAGTTCATGACCACTAAACCAGCCCTTCAGGAGATCCTAAGGGGGACTGTGAGTGGAATGCTGCAAAGACTACAAAGGAACAGAGACATCACCATAAGCACAAAACCTACAGATAACACAATGACACTAAATCCACATCTTTTAATAATCACTCTGAATGTAAATCGATTAAATGCTCCAATCAAAAGACAAAGCATATCACAATGGATAAAAATACAAGATCGATCTATATGCTGCCTACAAGTGACTCATTTTAGACCTGAGGACACCTGCAGATTGAAAGTGAGGGGACAAAAAACCACCTATCATGCTACTGGACACTAAAAGAAAGCCAGAGTAGCCATACTTTTATCACACAAACTAGATTTTAAAACAAAGACTGTAACAAGAGATGAAGGGCATTATATCCTACTTAAGGAGTCTATCCATCACAAAGTTAACCATTGTAAATGTTTATGCCCTCAATGTGAAAGACCCCAAATATATAAATAATCAAAAACATAAATGAATTGTATAAATAATAATATTATGATTGTAGGGGACTTTAATACTCCACTTACAGCAATGAACAGATCATCTAAGCAGAAAATCAGTTAGGAAACAATGTCTGTGAATGATATATTGGATGAGATGGACTTAACAGATATATTCAGAACTTTTCATCCAAAAGCATCAAAATACACATTCTCCTCAAGTGCACATGGAACATTCTCCAAAATAGATCACATACTGGGTCACAAAACAGCCCTCAACAAATATAAAAGCATTGAGATCATACCATGCATATTTTCAGGTCACAACGCTATGAAACTTGAAATCAGCCACAAGAAAAAATTTTGAAAGCCTCGAAATACATGGAGATTAAAGAACATCCTACTGAAGAATGAATGGCTCAATCAGGAAATTAAAGAAGAAATTTAAAAATATATGGACACTAATGAAGATGAAAATATGACAGTCCAAACCCCTTGGGATGCAGCAAAGGCAGTCCTAAGAGGAAAATACATTGCAATTCAGGCCTATCTCTAGAATCAAGAAAGGTCCCAAATACAGAGTGTAACCTCACAGCTGAAGGAACTAGAAAGGCAACAGCAAAGAAAGACCAACAACAGCAGAAGAGAAATAATAAGAATAGAGCAAAAATAAACAATATAGAACCAAAAAAAAAAATAGAACAGATCAATGAATCTAAGAGTTGGGGTCTTTTTCTTTTATAAGAATAAGCAAAACTGATAAATCCCTAGCCAGACTTCTCAAAAAGAAAACAGAGAAGACCCAAATAGATAAAATCATGAATGAAAGACGAGAGATCACAACCAATACTACAGAAATACAAACAATTATTAAAGAATACTATGAAAAATTATATGGCAACAAACTAGGGAAAACTGGAAGAAATGGACAAATTCCTAGACATCTACACACTACTAAACTCAAAAGGTAAGAAACAGAAAATTTGGACAGACCTATAATCAGCAAATAAATTGAACTGGTTATCAAAAATCTCCCAACAAATAAGAATCCTGGGCCAGATGTCTTCCCAGGGGAATTCTACCAGACATTTAAAGAAGAGTTAATACCTATTCTTCTCAAGCTGTTCTAAAAAATAGAAATGGAGGGAAAGCTTTGAGACTCATTCTATGAAAACAAACTAGACAAACCTACTAAAAAGGAGAGTTACAGACCAATATCCCTGATGAACATGGACACAACACTTATCAACAAGATACTAGCAAACTAAATTCAACAATATATTAAAAGGATTATTCACCATGATCAACTGGGATTTATTGCTGGGCTGCAGGGCTAGTTCAATATGTACAAATCAATCAAGGTGATAAATCACATTAACAGAAGAAAGGATAAGAACCATATGATCCTGTCAATAGATGCAGAAAAAGCGTCTGACAAAAAACAGCATCTTTTCTTAATAAAAATACTCAAGAAAGTCGGGATGGAAGGAATATTCCTTAACATCATAAAAGCCATATATGAAAGGCCCACTGCTAATATCATCCTCAGTGGGGAAAAACTGTGTTCCTGATCTCATCCCCTTGAGATCAGGAACACAACCAGAATGTCCACTCTCACACTGTTGTTGAACATACTGTTGGAAGTCCTATCCTTGGCAAACAGACAACAAAACAAATACACAAAGAAAATGTCAAACTTTCACTCTTCACAGATGATGTGATACTCTACATGGAAAACGTGAAAGACTCCACCAAAATACTGCTTGAAATGATACATGAATTCAGCAAAGTTGCAGAATATAAAAATCAATGTACATGGCTCAATCCTGGCTGGGAAGTGACCCAGCCTCTGGGATTGTATTTCAGGCGGTATCAATAAAGCGCAGGGACTAAGGCCTGGAAACAAGGCAGGTCCTCAGACATAAAACAGGGCCCACCTTGGCTACACTCATGGCACAGGGAGATCGGACCCAAAAGACCCAAGCATTTGCAATGCTTGCTTCAAAAAGGGACTGGGGCGCCATTTTTCTTCCCCCAACCACCAAGGCGGGACCTCAGGGAACAGCCCACAGGACCGCAGTGGAAGCTAATACCTGCCTACACCAAACCATGCCCATCCCCACTAGAGAGCTGGGGTTTTTTTGTTGTTGTTGTTGTTGTTTTAAATGTTTTATTTATTTATTTCTAGGAGAGAGAGAGAGAGAGACAGCGTGAGCAGGGGAGGGTCAGAGAAAGAGGGAGTCACAGACTGAAACAGGCTCCAGGCTCTGAGCTGGCAGTCAGCACAGAGCCCGACGTGGGGCTCGAACCCACGAACCGCAAGATCATGACCTAAGCGAAAGTCAGACGCTTAACCGACTAAGCCACCCCGGTGCCCCTGTTGTTGTTGTTTTTCACCAGAGCCCAGGGCAAGACCAACATGGATGCACTGTCATAATTAATTCTAGATCAATTCTATTCAGATATATTTTTCCTTCTCTCAGTTGTATCCCTCCCCTCTGTTGGACTGGGTACCCTGGTCACTGGTTTGCTTAAACAGTCACATTTAATTCACTCTCTAGATGTATATTCTACACCTCCATCCCTACCTTTCCATCTCTCTCTCTCTCTCTGGAGTAATCAGACTATATAGTTTCTCTGAGTAACATTCTCTTCGTTTCTTTCTCCTTGCCTCCTACCATATTTTCCTCTTTCTCTCTCTGAATTAAGTCTCTTACTCTCTCCACCTGGTCATTGTCCAATTTCACTTTCTCCCTGCCCTTGTCATTTCTTTCTCTGTATCTGCTCTTCCAACAGCACTGCATACAACCTGCTCTTTATTTGTAGCTGGGAATTCTGGTTTTATGCTTTTAGACTGTCCTTTGTCTTTTGGTTTTTTTCTTCTTTCTTTTTCCCTTTCGGTTTGCTTGTTTGTTGGATTTGTCTGTGCGTTTGCGTGCCTTCGTCCCCAGTGTGTTTGTCTGTTTTCCTTTCCAGGGCTACCTCAAAAAACCCAGCCAAAGTACATATGGTGGAGAGTCCAAAATACCACTATGGGTAGGGAAATAAAATAACCAAAGTCTCAACAAGAGAGACCGAGAGTCACCGTTTAGAGAACACTTCCTAAATGGACAGACGCTGGACAGTCAAAGAGCCTTCTTTAATACAGCAGTACTCGCAGGTGCAGAGCTCATAACAAGCTTTTAAAACTATCAACAGACAGAAAGCTAGCCAAAATGATGAAACAGAAGAACTCTCCTCTAAAGAAATTCCAGGAAGAAATGACAGCTAAAGAACTGCTCAAAACAGATATAAGCAAGATAACATAATTTAGAACAATAGTCATAAAATTAATTGCTGGGCTTGAAAAAGGCATGGAGGACATCGGAGAAGCTATTGCTATAAAGCCTATGGAGCTTAAAAATAGTTGTGATAAATTAAAACATGCTATAAGTGAGGTGCATAATAAAATGGAGGCGTCCAATGCAGACTGAAGAGGCAGAGAGGATAATAGGTAACTTAGAAGACAAAATTATAGAAAAAGAGAGATAAACTGATCCAGGAACATGAAAGGAGAATTCGTGAACTGACTGATACAAACAAACGGAACAATATCCATATCATAGGGATTCCAGAAGAGGAAGAGAGAGGGGGAAAGGCGCTGAAGTAGTACTTGAACAAATTATAGCTAAGAGCTTCCCCAACCTGGGGAAGGAAACAGACATTGAAATCCAAGAAGCACAGAGAACACCCCTCAGACATAACTTTAATTGATNGGAGAAGCTATTGCTATAAAGCCTATGGAGCTTAAAAATAGTTGTGATAAATTAAAACATGCTATAAGTGAGGTGCATAATAAAATGGAGGCGTCCAATGCAGACTGAAGAGGCAGAGAGGATAATAGGTAACTTAGAAGACAAAATTATAGAAAAAGAGAGATAAACTGATCCAGGAACATGAAAGGAGAATTCGTGAACTGACTGATACAAACAAACGGAACAATATCCATATCATAGGGATTCCAGAAGAGGAAGAGAGAGGGGGAAAGGCGCTGAAGTAGTACTTGAACAAATTATAGCTAAGAGCTTCCCCAACCTGGGGAAGGAAACAGACATTGAAATCCAAGAAGCACAGAGAACACCCCTCAGACATAACTTTAATTGATCTTCTGCATGACATATCATAGTGAAACTGACAAAATATAAGGACAAAGAGAGAATTCTGAAAGCAGCTAGGGATAAAAGGGCCCTAACATACAAAGGGAGACCTATCAGAGTGGTTACAGACCTATCTACTGAAACTTGGCAGGAAATCTTCAATGTGATGAACAGAAAAAATATGCAGCCAAGGATCCTCCATCCAACAAGCCTGTGAGTCAGAATAGAAGGAGAGATAAAAGTCTTCCCAAATAAACAAAAATTGAAAGAATTCATCACCACTAAACCAGCCCTACAAGAAATCCTGAGAGGGACTCTATGAGGGAAATGTTGCAAGGAACACAAGGTACCAGAGACACCACAACCATGAATTCTACAAAGAACGCAATGACTCTAAACCCATATTTTTCAATAGCCCACTGAATGTAAATGGACTAAATGCTCCAATCAAAAGACATAGGGTAGCAGAATGGATAAAAAAAACAAAATCCAGCTATTTGCTGTCTATAAGAGACTCATTTTAGACCTGAGGACACCTTCAGATTGAAAGGAGATGGAGAAATATCTATCATGCTATTGGAAGTCAAAAGAAAGCTGGAGTAGCCATATTTATATCAGACAAACTGGACTTTAAAGGCAGTAACAAGGGATAAAGAAGGGCATTATATAATAATTACAGAGTCTATCCATCAGGAAGAGCTAACAATTATAAATGTCTACGCACAAAATACGATAGCACCCAAATACATAAAACAATCACAAACAGGAACAATCTTATGGATAAGAATGTGCAAACAGCAGGGGACTTTAATACTCCATTTACAGCAATGGATACATCAACTAGACAGAAAATCACTAAAGAAACAATGGATTTGAATGACATACTGGAATAGATGAATTTGACAGATATATTTAGAACTCTACATCCTGAGGCTATGGAATTCACTTTCTTCTCAAGTGCTCCTGGCCATTCTCCAAGATAGCTCACATACTGGGTCATAAAGCAGCCCTCAATAAATATAGAAGAATTGAGATCATACCATGCACACTTTCAGATCACAATGCTATGAGACTTGAAATCAAACACAGGAAGAAGTCTGGAAAATCTCCAAAAACATGGAGGTTAAAGAACACCCTACTAAAGAACGAATGGGCCAATCAGGCAATTAGAGAAGACATTTAAAAAAATAAATAGAAACAAATGAAAATTAAAATACAACAATTGAAACTCTATGGGATGCAGCAAAGGCAGTCCTAACAGGAAAGTACATTGCACTCCAGGCCTATGTCAAGAAATTAGAAAAAGTGCAAGTACAAAATCTAACAGCACACCTAAAGGAACTAGAAGGAGAGCAACAAGAGCACCCCAAACCCAGTAGAAGAAGGGAAATAATAAAAATCAGGGCAGAAACAAATATAAAATCCAAAACAACAGTTGTACAGATCCATGAAACCAAGAGTTGGTTTTTTGACAAAATAAACAAAATTGATAACCCTCTAACCAGCCTTCTCAAAAAGAAAAGAGAGAGCACCCAAACAGACAAAATCACGAATGAAAATGAATTACAACCAATTCTTTAGAAATACAAGCAATCATCAGGGAATACTATGAAAAATTATATGCCAACAAACTGGACAACTTAGAAGAAATGGACAAATTTCTAAACACAAACTCACTATCAAAATTCACACAGGAAGAGATAGAAAATCTGAACAGACCCATAACTAGCAAAGAAATTGAATCTGTTATCAAAAATCTCCCAACAAATAAGAGCCCTAGGCCAGATGGCTTCCCTAGGGAATTTTACCACATATTTAAATCAGAGTTAATACCCATTGTTCTCAAGCTATTCCAAAAAATAGAAATGGAAGGAAAACTTCCAGACTCATTCTAGGAAACCAGAATCACTTTGACTCCCAAGCCAGACAGAGACCCAGCAAAAAAAGAGAACTACAGGCCAATATCCTTGATGAATACAGATGCAAAAATCCTCAACAAGATACTTACAAATTGAATCCAATAGCACATAAAAAGAATTATACACCATGATCAAGTGGGATTCATTCCTAGGTTACAGGGCTGGTTCAATATTCACAAATCAATCAATGTGATACATCACATTAACAAAAGAAAACATAAAAACCACATGATCCTGTTGATAGATGCAGAAAAAGCATTTGACAAAACGCAGCATCCCTTCTTAGTAAAGACCCTCGAGAAAGTTTACTTAAACATCATAAAAGCCATCTATGAGAAGCCCTCAGCTAACATCATCCTCAACGGGGAAAAACTGAGAACTTTCCCCTAAGGTCAGGAAC
Source organism: Crocuta crocuta (assembly GCF_008692635.1). Classification (NCBI taxonomy): domain Eukaryota; kingdom Metazoa; phylum Chordata; class Mammalia; order Carnivora; family Hyaenidae; genus Crocuta; species Crocuta crocuta. The sequence continues at coordinate 1,444,386 of NW_027527381.1, forward strand.
AAGACAGGGATGTCCACACTCACCACCATTATTTAACATAGTCCTAGCATCAGCAATCAGACAATTGCAAAGAAGTCAAACTTTCACTTTTCGCAGATGACATGATACTATACATAGAAAATCCGACATACTCCACCAGAAGCCTACTAGAACTGACCCATGAATTCAGCAAAGTTGCAGGGTACAAAATCAATGTACAGAAATTGGTTGCATTTTTATACACCAACAATGAAGCAAAAGAAAGAAAAATCAAGAAACTGATCCCATTCACAATTGCACAAAAAAACATAAAATACCTACAAATAAACCTACCCAAAAATATGAGAGATCTGTATGATGAAAACTATAGAAAACTTATGAAGGAAATTGAAGAAGACACAAAGAAATGGAAAAACCTTCCATGCTCATGGATTGGAAGAATAAATATTGTTAAAATGTCATGACAACCCAAAGCAATCTACACCTTCAATGCAATCCCAATTAAAATTGCACCAGCATTCTTCTCAAAACTAGAACTATCCTAAAATTTCTATGGAACCACAAAAGACCCCGAATAGCCCAAGTAATATTGAAGAACACCAAAACAGGAGGCATCACAATCCCAGACTTTAGCCTCCACTACAAAGCTGTCATCATCAAGACAGTATGGTATTGGCACAAAAACAGACACATAGACCAATGGAATAGAATTGAGAACTCAGAAGTGGACCCACAAATGTATGACCAACTAATCTCTGACAAAGCAGGAAAGAGTATCCAATGGAAACAAGACAGCCTCTTTAACAGAAGGTGCTGGAAGAACTGGACAGCAACATGCAGAAGGATGAAACTAGATCATTTTCTCACACCATACACAAAAATAAACTCAAAATGGATAAAGGACCTGAATGTAAGACAGGAAACCTTCAAANGGAGAAGAAGGGGAAAAATAGTTGGGGAGAGGGAGGGAGGCAAACCATGAGAGACTCTTGAATGCTGAGAAGAAACTGAGTGCTGATGGGGGTGTGGGAGGAGGAAGGGGCATGGAGGAGGGCACTTGTTGGGATGAGTACTGGGCGTTATATGGAAACCAACTTGACAAAAAACTGTGAAAGAAAAAAAATGTACAGAAATCAGTTGCATTTCTACACACCAATAATGAAGCAACCAAAAGACACAAAGAAATGTCCCACTTACAATTGCACCTAGAACCATAAAATACCTAGGAATAAACCTAACCAAAGAGGTAAAAGATCTGTATGCTGAAAACTATATAAATCTTATGAAAGAAATTGAAGACACAGAGAAATGCAAAAACAATCCATGCTCATGGATCAGAAGAACGAATATTGTTAAAATGTCAATACTACCCAAAGCAATCTCCACATTCAATGCAATACCAATCAAAATTAGCACCGGCATTCTTCACAGAGGTAGAACAAACAGTCAAACAATTTGAATGGAACCATAAAAGGCCCCAAATAGCCAATGCTGGGGGAAAAAAAAAAAAAAAAAAAAAAAAGAAAAGCTGGAGGCATCACAATCCCAGACATCAGCCTGTATTACAAAGCTACAATCATTAAGACACTGTGGTACTGGCACAAAAAGACACATAGACCAATGGTATAGAGAACCCAGAAATGGACCCACAAGTATATGGTCAACTAATCTTCAACAAAGTAGGGAAGAATATCCAATGGAAAAAAGACAGTTTCTTCAGCAAACGGTGCTGGGAAACAGTACCCCAATATGCAGAAAAAGGAAACTGGACCACTTTCTTACACCATACACAAAAGTAAATTCAAAATGGATGAAAGATCTAAATGTGAGACAAGAAACAACCAAAATCCTACAGGAGAAAACAGGAAACAATCTTTTTGAACTTGCCAACAGCAACTTCTTACTTGACATGTCTCCAAAGGCAAGGGAAATAAAAGCAAAAGGAACTATTGGGACCTCATCTAGAGAAAAAGCTTCTGCATAGTGAAGGACACAATCAGCAAAACTAAAAGGCAACTTACAGAATGTGAAAAGATATTTGCATATAGCATATCAAATAAACAGGTAGTATCAAAAATCAATAAAGAAGTAACCAAACTCAACACTGAAAAATACCAGTGAAGAAATAGGCAGAAGACATGAACAGACACTTTTCCAAACAAGATATCCAGATGGCAAAAAGACACATGGAAAGATTCTCAACATCTCTCATTATCAGGGAAATACAAATCAAAACCACAGTAGACACCACATCACACCTGTTGGAATGTCTAAAATTAACAGCTCAGGCAACAATAGTCATTGGCAAGGATGTGGACAAAGGGGAACCCTCTTGCACTGTTGGTGGGAATGCAAAGTGATGCAGCCACTCTAGAAAACAGTATGGAAGTTCCTCAAAATATTAAAAATAGAACTACCCTATGACCCAGCAATAGCACTACTAGTAATTTATCCAAAAGATATGGGAGTGCTGATTCGTAGGGGCACATACACTCCAATGTTTATAGCAGTGCTTTCAACAATAGCCAAATTATGGAAAGAGCCCAAATATCCATCAACTGATGAATGGATAAAGAAAGTGTGGTATAAATACACAATGGAATACTACTTGGTGATGAAAAAGAATGAAATCTTGCCATTTGCAACAACATGGATGGAACTGGAGAGTATTATGCTAAGTGAAATAAGTCAGAGAAAGACAGATATCATATGATTTCACTCATATGTGGAATCTGAGAAACTTAACAGAGGACCATAGGAGAAGGGAATGAAAAATAAGATATAAACAGAAAAGGAGGCAAACCATGAAAGACTCTTACATACAATGTAGAAAATGAGGGTTGATTGGGGCGGGGGATATGGGTGATGTGCATTGAGAAGGTCACTTGTTGGGATGAGCACTGGGTGCTGTATGTTAGTGATGAATCACTGGAATCTATTCCTGAAGCCAAGACTACACTGTATGTTAGCTAACTTGACAATAAATAAATAAGTAAAATATTTTAAAAATAATTTAAAAATAGCCACTGTGGTAAAAAAAAAAAATTAAAAATGGACATAAGATATGAACAGATATTTCTCCAAAGAAGACATACAGACAGCCAACAGGCACATGAAAAGATGTTCATCATCACTTATCATCAGCTACAACACTGGAAACCATTCCAACTGCTCCATTTATTTTATGTACCTTCAACTGTTAATGCCTGATAAAACCCGAATATTACCATGCTTGCATTTGGTAAACAATTTGATTAGTGATACTCATTTTACTCACACTTAATAACTTTCTTACTTCCCAAACAGACCTAAGTAAAGATTACTTTGAAGATAAGTTTAAAACGATTTTTAAGAACTCAGGAAGCTTGACGTAGAAATTAGATTTGACTTTATTAGTTTTTATTTTTTATTTTCATTACTTTTATCACATTGCATTTATTTAGCACATCCAATTCACAGCTTTGCACTGACTTGCAATATAAAATAAAATGTGTTTACATAAAATAATCTTTAGCTCCAATAAAACTTACTTTTTAAAATGCAGTAAATATTTAAAACATATTTCAAAATTAGATAAATAATAAAAATCAACATGAATCCAGTGACATTTAAAATATCACACTATTCCCCACAAAAAAGTTGAATGCAAAATAGATATTGCCTGATATTTTACTTTCAGTTTATGTCCTCTATTCTCAGGCATATATTTTCTTTTAAAATTAAGGCTTTAACTGTTCCTTATAAAGACATCTTATTCATTACTGCCACATATTTATTTAAAATATCATTTATGCTATTCATATTTCTAAAATTTTACAATAAAAATATTACATTAATTCATATAAAATATTCTTCCCTTTGAAAATGTCATGATACTTATGCTGTTTTTAAGTAGTTTGCTAATATTAGTGTTTTGAGGATACAAAACACAAAAAACTACTTCTATTTCATAAGTTGATAACATCTATGCAGCTCATTACTATACAAGGTATTAAAACCTTAAGGGTTATTACACATCATCTTTGAGAAATTCTATAGAACAGATCAACTGTACCACATTTGTATTTGTAAATTATTTTGCCTAGCTGCTTAATCAGGAGTAATACACTCAAAGAAACCAGATTCTAAATTCATGCCTGTATCTAACTGATAATGTTTTTTTCAACCTGTATAAAAATTGATCTTCTAAGGCATATGTAAAAGGAATACAATGTTTAACTTTGGCAGGATTGTTAAAATACTGACAAGTAACCAATGCCCTATAAATGCTCTTATTTTGCAATGGCTCACAAGGTTAACTTCTAGAGAATTTTGCCTGATACAATGAAATAATTCATGACCATTAGACCATATAATTTTGCCACTTTTGAGACAAAATATATAAATTAAAATAATGTCTGTTTATATTACTTGCAAATATCTATATACTAAAATTGCTACAGCCTATAAGGTTCTTACCATTTAGAAAACACAACTGGTCACACACTGTTCTTTACAGGCATATTCATATAAAAATGGAAATCAGTATTTGTACAATCAATTGGTAGGATTAGCAAATGTCACCCACATAGGTATCAACAGCCCAAATACAAATAAATCAACAGCCCAAGTGTGTCCTTACTATAATCACTATTTTAACTGAATGTTCTGTAAACTATATCGTGAGTTGTAATCCCCCATCCACTACCAGAACATGCCCTGTAATGTATGGTGACTCTAAGAGAAACACAACCGCATGTGCCACATCAATAGGTTCTCCAAACCTCCCAAGAGGGATGTGTTTCTTTAAATGTTCTTCTTTCAAGTCTTTCGTCATATCTGTATGAACAAATCCTAAAAGAGAAATGTTTATTTAGTTGAAAAGGGAGACACTAAGACATACACTCAATTTTAAATAAAAATAAAGTTGCTCCTGAAAATCTGAGATGATTAATAACCGTGCTTAGGAAATACAGAGTTCTGCTAGCAATCAAGTATATTCATTGAGTTACACTGAATAAACACCAAAATATTTGACTCTCAAATATTTGGCCCAACTCATAGCACAATACAAGTGGGTAGTTACAAACATTAATAAAACTTCCATTCCTTAAGGAACCTGTAGTTTATGGAGGAAACACTCATTTGTACCTCTAAATATAATAAAAGGACATCTGAGGCATATCCTTATACACAAAGTATCACAAGGAAGTCATTTTTAGTTGACTGAGGGTAGAGGGGTAGCAGGGTTAAAGGGAAGAAAGATGGTTACATGAACTGATTTGACAGTTCTGACAAAAATTAGTTTCATTTGCTATAGTTAAAATAGCTGATGATCAGAAAGACCAGTATTTCCAATATTCATAAGAAAAAAATCTTACGGAATAATCCAATTCTTTTCTTTTTATAAATGTTCTTTATTTTGAAAGAGAGAAAGGGCAGGTGTAGGGGGTAGAGAACAAGCAGGGGAGGGGCAGAGAGAGAGGGAGGGGGACAGAATCCCAAGCCAAGCAGGCTCAGTACTATCAGGGCAGAGCCCAATGTGGGGCTCAATCTCATGAACCCTAAGATCATGAGCTGGGCCAAAATCAAGAGTCAGAGGCTTAACTGACTGAGCCACCCAGGCACCCCTGGAATGCTCCAATTCTGATGCAAGTATACACTGAAAATTCAAAACTTAACATGGCATTGGTATATGAGATAAAGCTCAAAAAGAACGTGTTCTTAAGTATAGAGTTTTATAGTATAAAGCACTATATAATATGTTAAGCAACCAATTCTAAATGGTTCATATTATAGATACATGCCAGAGAACTATAAATTTATTAAGAAAATCTTGTGAGATTAGTCTGAGACAAATACATATCACCAATAAAGTATTCAACTTACATAATCACTATTCTTTCTGTATACTAGTCAATCATTTAAACTTTTAAAAAGAAAGCAAATAATCCTAACAAAATTAACAGTAAAAAAGATTTTTAAAATTTTAAGGTCATGAAAAATAATTGGACTAAAACTCAGACATGTGAAGTGAAACTTTAATATGCAGTCTCAAGAATACAGTTTTCAAAGTGGCTTGTGTTAAAACTAAATCATTTGTCACTCAAACTGTAAATCAACCTAAATACATTGACATTTTAAACTCAGCATAAATGTGAACTAAACACTGTACTGAGAATTAACATTAGATCACTAGTTTATTATGTAATACATTATTATTTCATTGTTCTTTGCCTTAGATTTCACTTATAAATATCTAAACAGTTTCTTAAAAGTCTTATGAGAAATAATCATAGATTTTTCTATCACGAGACCTATGACAGTGACAACTTTATTAGGGAAAAACCAGAAACTAGCTGAATGTCTTTTAAAAAGGAACTATTTAAAGAAATCATGATATATCCACATGGTAGAACAATACATAGCTATGAAAAGTGATGCTATGGAAGAATATTTAAAAGCAGAAAATAATATTTGCATATTAAACAGATGGTTACAAATGCATTATCCCACTATTAAAATAACAAAAATTATATATAAAAAAACCCCACCAAAATATTAATAGTGGTTATCACTAATTACTAGAATTACAAGTGATAATTTTTACTTTCTTCTCCGTACTTTCCAAATTGTCTACCAACAGATAGATATTATTTTTGTATTCAAATAAAATTTATTGAAAAAGATGCAAAGTACTAACTCCAGATTGTCTGTAATGAGGGCCTGGAATAACAAAATAATTTTACATTATTTGGTTTGACTGTGAGATTACATTGTGAAATATGACCTCCTCTGCTATTAAATCTTACTACATTTATTTAAAAAGTCAGCAACATTTCCTTAAATCCCTTTCATCTTTAAGAACAATGAGATTGCCAGAATAAAGAGAAGCAGCTGACACAGGTAACACTGGATAACCAGCCTCTGCAGAATTTCAAATGAACTGTAAATGAAACTTCATCTACAGTGAAGAGTCATAATAATCAATAAGCAATCCAAATTACCTTTAAAAACACTATCATGGGACTTCTTCATATCCAAAGTTTTTTATCTTTGGACATACTTATTTTCAAAGATACCTCAGAGTGTAGTAGGAAAAAAAAACCCTCGTCTCACATGTTTAAAAAGCTGAATGCATTAGGGGCATCTGGGTGACTCCATCTAACTCTTGATTTCAGCTCAGGTCACGACCTCACGGTTCAGGAGTTCGAGCCCACCTCCACCCTGGCTGGGCTCTGTGTTGACAGCATGGAGCCTGCTTGGGATTCTCTCTCTCTCCCTCCCTCTATCACCTCCCTGCCCCCCTCACTCTCATTCTCTGTCTCAAAAAAAGGAAAAAAAAAGAAAGCTGAAGGAATTTAAATTATGAACGTTAACATTTAAAAGATGTTATCTTTGGGGCGCCTGGGTGGCAAAATTGGTTAAGTGTCTGACTTCAGCTCAGGTCACAATTTCATGATTCATGGGTTCAAGCCTCACATTGGACTCTGTGTTGACAGTTCAGAGCCTGGAGCCTGTTTCGGATTATGTTTCCCTCTCTGCCCCACCCCCCACCCCCCTTGCATGTGCGCGCTCTCTCTCAAAAATAAACATTTAAAAAATAAAAAAATGAATTTCAAAAAAAGATGTTATCTTCTCAAGGAGTTCATGATACACTTATTTTAATCTAAGGTTGTTTTAATTCTGACAAAACTGGCATATTTTTCCACTAAGTCCCAAAGCCCTCAACAGAAAATCAGTAATGTGTTTTCTTTTTTTTTTTTAATGTTTTATTTATTTTTGAGAGAGAGAGAGAGATCTTGAGTGGGAGAAGGGCAGAGAGAGACACACACACATAATCATAAGGAGGCTCCCGGCTCTGAGCTGTCAGCACGGAGCCGGACACAGGGCTCGAACCCATGAGCTGTGAGATCATGACCTGAGCTGAAGTCGGATGTTCAACTGACTGAGCTACCCAGGTGCCCCATTGTGTTTTAATCTCTAAAAAAAAAAAAAAAAAGGGAAAATAAAAGAAAAAACTAAAAAAAAAACTATAGTAAAAATGGTTTGAAAGAAAGACCTTGTGATGATGAATTAGCAAATCTCAGGCTCAACTTCTGGTTCCAGTAACTTTTTCTCAAAAGCAGAATTTTGTGATAAAATGACCCTTGGATTAGGACACATTAAACTAGATCTGGTTCTCTGCTCTGCTAATACTATCAAAGCTATGGCCCCAGCAAAGTCATGTACTGTCTAAAACTGTATGACTATTTCTGTATCATAAAATAAGTAGATTAAAAATGATCAATCTCTAAGATTTCCTTTAGCTCTACAAAACTATGATTCAAAGATGAAAAGTATGCCTCATTAAATGACTATTTAACTTGAAGATTAGGAAAGTGAGCTCCCTTCAATTAGAATAGCTCCAATTCAGGAAGCACTGATGCTAATCTAGGTTTTTATTCATCCTGTGTGGAAAGAAATCGATTTGCCCAGCTTCTGGGTGGATATTAGTCCTTATGTATCTGTCCCTTTGGAGACAAAGAGTAAGGCCTCACAATCTGTGAGAGGCCATTTGAAGGCATTTTCACCTGGGAAAAAAAGACAGATCTAGAACAGAGCATGAGGTACTAAACAGCAAACCTTAGAGAGATATGAATAGTGAGACCAAGTTTTTTGAGTTCTGTTTTGTTGAGAGAGAAAGAGAGAGAGAAGGAGAGAGGGAGTGAGGGAGAGAGGGAAGGAGGGAGGGAGAGAGGGAGAGAGGGAAGGAGGGAGGGAGAGAGAACGTGCACGCTAGTATGCACACAGGACAGGGGCAAAGGGAGAGGGAGTAAAAGAATCTTAAGCAGGCTCCATGCCATGAGATCATGCCACAATCAAGAGTTGGACACTTAACCAACTGAGCCACCCAGGCACCCTGAAGCTGTGAAACCATTCCAGTGAGGTGGAAAGAAGTCTTGTGCCACATAGATATGGGCCATGAGGGCAGACTATAGTCTTCCAGGAAACAACAAAGTAAGTCAGATACACAGAACAGAAAAAGGTTAATATCCTGAAGCTTTTGATAAAGTCTTGTTCAACATTACAGGATTCAGCCATGCTATAGTCTGTGACCATGTTAGGTCAAATTTGAGGAGAGAGAGGTGCCTTCTGAATCCAGCAATGATTCCAAGAAGTCCAGAACTGGGATCATGATGTTCAGACAACCACCTTACGTGAAGATTTCCCCTCTACTGCTGAAGCTTGGATGATAAGCAGGTTATTTCACAAAGGGAAGTCTGCCACAGATCCTCTCCAAGTCTGTGAATGGATAGTTATGATGACAATCCTCATGGGATCACTGAGGATCCCATAGCCATCCCTGAATTTTACACTGAAAGCCTGAAATAAAGTGGGCATGAGAAGTGGGCAAGTTGAAAGGAAGGGTTGAATTCACCAATACTGGCTTTTCCTCTTTGATTATGATGTTTGATCTTGAGACCAAGAACAGGTACAAAGAACAAGAATATTTCTCTCATCATTATCTCCAGCTTTTTTTAAATTAATAGACTTATTTTTAGAGCAGCTCTAGGTTTACAGAAAAATTGAGCACATTACCCCAATTTTTCCCAATTATTAACATCTTGTCTTAGGGTGGTACATTTGATGATCCAACATTGATACATTATTAGGTAAAGTTCATAGTTTACATTAGTGTTCACTATTTGGCTGGTATAATTCTCTTTTGACAAACATATAATGTATCTACCATACAATATCATACAGAATAATTTTACTGCCCTAAAAATCTACCTACAGCTTTTAAGAACTCATATATATCATCCCCAAGCTTATCAGAAATCAAATAAAAAATGTGTAGCTAGTCTCTAATGATAAGCTACTCCAGGCTCTACCAAATTTCAAGGTCATTTTATGCTGTAGCTCATGAACCATGTGATCTTCACTTATAAATATATTCACAACCAAAGACACTGACTGCACATAAACAGCCTTTTGGATTCTCTATCATATATCATAAGACCTGAGCAGTTCTTAAACATGCTCATTTTCGTGCTTGTACTGCTTTCTAGTCTGTGCTCTCCCCTTGGCCCCACAGGACTTTCTTCCATATCGTTCTGTCACTGTATTTATAAAATTCTGGAAATGTTGCTCTGCTACTCGCTTTACTACATATGTATGTACAATGCCTTTCAAGCTGGATTATTAAAATTACAAACTACCAGTAGGTGCCATGGTCCAACAAATGAGGTTACTGATCACTTGGACAACTTGGGGTTTCCAGCTGATACAAAGCTGTCACTCCTTAAACAGATAACTGAAATGACATGAACTCGATTTAGTACAAGGATACTTCTACTTTAGTTCCACATACATGAAAACACACTCAGTAAATTGTTTTGAAAAGGGTACAGATATACTCTTCCTCATAAAATCAAGTACATGGTTCTTGTCCAATGAGAATTTATATTTGATAAACTCTAAAGAAAATATATTTCTTTTATCCAATTTTGGCTAGCTACATAAATAAATAGCACCTCATTTCTATATCTATTGATCATTATTTTAGTTTTGAAAGCTTTTATGTACAGCACAGACCATGTATTTAAATAAGACACCAGAATTTTAGCCTATCACCAGTATTAACAATTGTGGGATGTATACTATTTGATACACCTACCAGTTCAAAATTAAAATAACCCCGGACAGTGTGTGTTTTTTTTTTTTTTTAAGGAAAATAAATAAGGTTGTTGCAGAAACTAGACCAAGATTTTAGCCAGAACAAATTCATATGCCTTAATATTATGTTTGTAAAAGCATACAGGAAAGTAGTGTGAGAAATCATCTCCATACCAAATGGCATATTAAGAGCACCTGGAATAACATCTGTTTTGAGTAGCTGCAAAGCTGATGCAAGCATCTGTCAAAGAGATTTTCCCCAAGTAGTAAATGTAAAAGCTCTTCAACTTAAAAACGGGGTAAAGGGTAGACACTCAAGGTATCCTACACAAATAAATGCAATGCTGTACTATTTGTCAAACTTAAAATGCATATACCCTTTGAATCTTCAAAGTTTCACTCCCAGGATTATACTCATAAATTCATACACGTACAAAATAAATTACACACAGGTATTGTCACCACATTATTAGTTATAATGGCAAAAGATCAGAAGCGACCTAAGTGCCCATCAAGAGGCAACAGGTTAAATAAATTATGGTACACCTGTAAGACAGACATTATTGCCTTTTAATTCAGTCATTAAAAGTGATGCAGCAGTCACATCAGACCACATACGGTATGATTTCATTTATATGAACCGTCCCAGAACTGGGATCTCTACAGAGACAGAAAGTATATAATTAGTGGTTGCTAGAAGCTGGGGAAATTGGGGGGAAATGGGGAGTGAATGCTAACAGCTACAGGTTTCTTTGGGCATGATGAAAATGTTCTAAAATGTATTGTGGTGATGACAGAACAATTCTGTGACTATACTAAAACCACTGAAATGCATACTTTAAATTGCATGATATGTGACTTATACTTCCATAAAGCTGTGATTGTAAAAAAGTAAAGCAATTCTATATGGAATAATTTGGAATCAACTCTAAGATACACTACTGCACTATGAAAAAAAGTAAGGTACAGAATATGAATAGTATGATACAATTTGTGTTTTACTTATGTATGCATTTATATATGCACATATTACATATTCATATAAATAAATGCAGATTTACATATTTATATATTATATGTATATATACATACACACACATACTTTATTGGGCTGTGTATGAAATACTGAAGACTATAGTTAACAGTGGTTGCTTTTAAGAAACTAGATGATTAGAGAAGACTCACTTGTCAATCTATGCCTTGTTGTACTTTTGAATTTTGTATCATGTTTGTTATCTACTGAAAACACATTTTTAAAGCTATATACTCATTTCAGTTTCAATTTATCAAATGTTGTTTCCCATATTCAGTATTTTCTAATGAATGAGATTTATTAATGATGAGAAATTTATTTTATATTTGAATACCAAAGTTTAGTAACTAACTGATCTTTAAAAAGTCAATAACATTAGGCAGAGAATAATAGCCTGATTTGTTATTTTCCCTGTTTCTTGCTTTTTCTGTTATGATTCTCTTCTTAACTATTTTCCTTAACTGGAAACTCCATTTGAAAGTGACCAACCAGGAAAACTGACATAAGAAGAAACATATTTGTTAATTCTGAGGTTTGTCAGTTCTATTAAAAGACTGGTGACGAGGGACGCCTGGGTGGCTTAGTCGGTTAAGTGTCCGACTTTCGCTTAGGTCATGATCTCGCGGTTCGTGGGTTCGAGCCCCGCATCGGGCTCTGTGCTGACTGCCAGCTCAGAGCCTGGAGCCTATTTCAGAGTCTGTGTCTCCCTCTCTCTCTGACGCTCCCCTGATCACACTGTCTCTCTCTCCTAGAAATAAATAAAAATATTAAAAAAAAAAAAGACTGGTGACGAATATGGTTGAAAGTACTACCTACAATAAATAAATAATCCACAGGATCAATTTAATTCTTCTATCTCCACTTAGACTTTGCTTCTGACCAATAAAACATATTCATACTATGAATCCTGATAAATATATATCATCAACATAACAAAGGTCACCCTATGAATGGCCACGTTTTTAGCAATAGGTTTTTTTTTTCTGTAGTACAAATGGCACTGGAAAGTAAGACCTTTAGGAAAGGCTATACAATATACAAACACACTTCCATAGCACTCATAAAACTTCCCTTTGTATACAAACTGGATTGCCACTATTTAGCCTGTTGCCTTGACAACTGATTCACTCTGACAAAATTAAGCATTCCTTCTTCAGTGTTTCCATAGCATCATATATGTTCCTCTAGTTTATATTCATCATACAGCATTGTAATTATTCACTTACATGTCAGTCTTTGTCACTGTCCTTAGCTCCTTGAAGCAGAAATATCTTACTCGTTTTTTATAATTTTGGAACCGCTGCATATAGGAGACACTCCAGGAAATCTCCTGAATTGTTGAGTTAGAAACACTTGCAATGCCCTTAAATCATTCAGCTTTTAGATCATCATGAACTAGAACTAACTCTTTATCACCTGTCCTATTGCAATCCCTAAAGGAGGGAAGCAAATGCATGCATCCCAAATCTCAGGTAATTGATTCTGTACATGGTTTAACCAAGCTAACATTAAAATCAGGTTACATAAGCATACACTAACAGAAAGCAGTGTCAAAATAACAGTACAGGTTTTAGCTTATCTTTCTTTTCTTTTTTTCCAAAAATGGTTGTATCTAAACCAGTCATTTATCAAATGTTCATGTGTTTGGAATGCTTGAATTTAGCTGGTCTCTGTGACTGAACAATGAATTGAGATAAAGTCACACTACATAGCACAAGGATTATCAGGACATTTTGACAATTCCCTGATCCTTGCTAGTTCAGCGTCACTGCCAAATAAAATACCAATTCCAACATACAAGCTGGAGTCATTAGTGACCTGAAATGGAAAAGTGGCAAAGATCTACTCCAACCTAACTCTCTCAAACCAATGAACCAAAATGTCTTTTCTCATATAATCAATTCTTCAATACCTACAGTAAGCCAGGACAAAGATCCCATGGCTAACTGGCATAGGTATATGAAAACAATCATTTTATTCAAAAGTCAAGTAAATATCTATGTGATAGTCAAGAATTTCTATCACATCAAAGAGTGATAAGCTAGATTTGAGTTTTAACACTTTTTTTAATCACCCTCTTAACTAATCTGTGTAATTTGTGTATGTTTTTGTTTTTTTATATCCATTTGATCCCAGGATAGTTTATATTTTTTAATAATAATAATACCATGGTATCATGTCCTTGATAAGTTAAAACTTTTGTCTGTACTACCTAAGTTCTACCAAACTGATGAATCACAAAGAACCAAGCTCTCCATTCTGCACCTCCACTGAACAGCTTTGGACCTGTTCACATTGACACATAAGTCACATGAGAACCAACAGCCTGTTATGAATCTACTGAAATAACAGACTTGTCAAACCCTTTTTTGAAAAAGATTAAACATCAGCCTTGTACAGCTCTTTCCTATTTTTTAATTCTGTTATTTTCAAATTTGTACAAACAAATGGTTCTAACTTCCAGATAAAATGATTTTTGATGTTATTGTGAGACTTCAGATTTTTGGGATACTGAACTGTAATGTTTTTTGTTTGTCTGTGTTTTTTTAGTTTATTTATTTTTGAGATGGAGAGAGACAGAGCATGAGTGGGGTAGGGACAGAGAGAAAGGAAGACACAGAATCTGAAGCAAGCTCCAGGCTCCGAGCTGCCAGCACAGAATCCGATGCAGGGCTCGAACCCACAAACCCCAAGTTTATGACCGGAGCCAAAGTGGAATGCTCAACTGACTGAGCCACCCAGGCGCCCCTGTAATATTTTCTTAAAACTAGAGTCTACTTTGTTACACTGTGTGCTTGTAAATTTGTGGAATCCCAGATACTTGAGGCAACATCCATAATCTTCATTTTAGATTTCTAGCTGAATTAGTACTAATTTTATACATGTTTAACTGGTCTGTACACTTTGGGATGCTACTTGGGTAAGGTTTCTGACTAATCTTAAAGTCACTGTAATTAATACTTGCACATTCGACATTTCTGGTGCTATGTGGCTAAAGAGTGATATATAGTTATGACAATTCTGCAGTTTATGTTTAGGAACTTAACATGTTTTTATGTAGGTAATTTAAAGAAATTCCAACTGCTTCTATTATCCTGTGAACTAAACACACTGAATAGCACTGACTCTTCTGATAGATGCTTATATGCTGCATTGTTTCAGTCCCTTCTGGTAGGTCCTGTAATGTCTGTAGATCAGAACAGAGACCAGAATCTAAAATATGGTCCCTTTCTCAAACTGAGCAACTTAACCACTTCAAGATGAGCTTTGGCAAAAGTTTTCCCTTATAATTCTGTGCTCTAATTTGGTCTAGCTGGTTTTATAACTGTCTTCAAGATTATGTCAACACACTGACACTTTATCCCTCTTTCCCTTTCAATGTTACAGATTACTTAGTACAATGTGGAAATTTAAGTTGAAGGAGAAAATTTTTAAATGGAACTTAAGTGACTTGTGGCATGCTCTGTGTTCATGAGTATAGATGGCTACTGAATGGACTAGAACTTGTTTAAAATTTTAGGCAATTAATTTGAAGACCAACAAACCAGATGTAAGTTATATATTTGAATTTATATTTAAAAGCCTTAGCATAAGTTAAGAACTGGAAAATTTGTTTAGCCTTTACCAAACTACACTATAATTCCAATCATTGTTTTAATATTTCCCAGTAACCTGTAACTGACAGACCAAGTTAATTGGCTTTGCATCCCATTTAACCCACCAGTATTTTCAAGCCATGAGGAATGCCCAAAGTCAGTACATTAAAAGGAACAGGTACACAATAGTGTTTTATTTGTTTTCTTGAGAAGTCTCTGATTTCTGTGTACTTAGCACAAATCAAACTTGCTTTGTCTCACAAGTGAATTGCATCTCTGCTGGCTTGGTTTTTCCTACATCTTTAACAAAAAGACAAGTGTTCCTGATAGATCTCCTACAGGAGGCTACTCCTACTGTAAGCTTCCCACTGTGACTTCTACTATTTTGAAAATTATTAAACAGCCACATCTATAAAATAATCATTTTCATTGTTGAGAGTAACCATTTACTAAAAAATGCAATGTGGTTTACGCAAACAAACCAGCATTATTCTTGGTCCCCTCGAGGGTGGCACACAGATTGGCACTGTGGCCAGATGTAGCCACTTAAGTCCTGTCAAGGTAGAGTCATGCCCTTACACATTTCACTACCCAAGTACTTAGTGAGGGGCTGAATGGCTAATTTGGTTAAGGATTGGACTCTTGATATCTGCTCAGGTCATGATCTAGCAGTTGAGTCCCAAATCAGGCTCTATGCTGAACAAAGACTACTTGGGATTCTCTCTCTCCCTCTCTCTCTGCCCCTCCCCTGACCTCATGCATTTTCCTCTCTCTCTCTCTCTCTCAGAATAAATAAACCTTAAAAAAGGAATTTATTAACAGTGAAGAGTCCATGCTCCTATTCTGATACTCTCTTAGAAGTGCCTGGTGAGGGGCGCCTGGGTGGCTTAATCGGTTAAGCGTCCGACTTTCGCTTAGGTCATGATTTTGCGGTTCGTGGGTTTGAGCCCCGCGTCGGGCTCTGTGCTGACTGCCANAACACAGGAACAATCTGCTATTACTGGACAAAGCCATAAGTATACATAAATTATGTTTAAAAAGAAGAAAAGTAAAACTGTCACTATTTGCAGATGACATGATATATACAGACAGATGGAAATCTTAAGGAGTCCCCCAAAAACCTACTGAAGGAATAAATGAATTCAGTAAAGTTACATGATGCCAAACCAACACAGAAATCTATTGCATTTCTATACACTAATAATGAACCAGCAGAAACAGAAATTAAAAAAAACAATCCCACTTACAATTATACCAAAAAGAATAAAATACTTAGGAATAAACTTAACTAAGGAGGTAAAAGACCTATACTATAAAACTTATAAGACACTGATGAAAAAAACTGAAAATGACACAAATAAGTGGAAAGATAACAACAACAAAACCACCAGAGAGTAACATCTTGAGACATTGGTCTTAGCAATATTTTTCTCGATCTGTCTCTAAAAGCAAAAATAAACTATTAGGACTACATCAAATTAAAAAGCTTTTCCATAGGAAAAAATTTTCAGCAAAACCAAAGGCACCCTACTGAATGTGAGAAGATAATTGCAAATGATATATCCAACAAGGGGTTAATATCCAAAATACATGAAGAACTTTGACAACTCAATACCAAAAAACCCAAAAAATTTCATAAAAAATGAGCAGAGAACCTGATTCAACATTTTTCCAATGACATACAGATGGCCAACAGACACATGAAAAGATGCTCAACATCAATCATTACCAAGGAAAGTCAAATTAAAACCACAATGAGATATCACTTTATACCTGTCAAAATGACTAGCATTAAAAAGACAAGAAATACAAGCACTGGCAAGGAATGAAGAAAAGGAAACCATTGAGCACTGTTGGTGGGAAGGCAAAGTGACACAGCCACTATGGAAAACTGCATAGAGGTTCCTCAAAAAATTAAAAATAAAACACCAGGGGTGCCTGGGTGGCTCATTCGGTTGAATGTCCAGCTTCAGTGCAGGTCATGATTTCGTGGTTTGTGGATTCGAGCCCCGCGTCGGGCTCTGTACTGACACCTCAGAACCTGGAGCCTGCATCTGATTCTGTGTCTCCCTCTCTCTCTGCCCCTCCCCCACTCATGCTGCTTCTCTCTGTTTCAATAATAAACATAGAAAAAATCTTAATTAAAAAAAAATAGAAATACCACACGGGGCGCCTGCATGGCTCAGTTGTATGGGTTCCCAACTTCAGCTCAGGTCATGATCTCATAGTTTGTGGGTTCAAGCCCACATTAGGCTCTGTGCTGACAGCTTGGAGTTTGGATCCTGCTTCCAATTCTGTGTCTCCCCCGCCCCCCCACCCCCGGCCCTCTCCCACTCGTACTCTGTCTCCCTCTCTCAAAAATAAACAAACATTAAAAAAAATTTTTTTAATTAAAAAAAAAGAAATACCATACAACCCAGTAATTCCACTTCTGGGTATCTACACAGAGAAAACAAAAATACTAATTCATAAAAATATATGCCTCCCTGTTTAATCTACTATTATTACAATAGCCAAGAAATGGAAAAACCTAAATATGCATCCATGATCGATAAATGGATAAAGAAGATGTGATATATATATATATATACAAATGAAATATTAATCATAAAAAAGAATGAAATCTTGCCATTGGTAACAACATGGACGGACCTAGAGGGTATTGTGCTAAGTGAATAAGAGAGAGAAAAAGACAAGTCACATGATTTCACTTGTATGTGGAATCTAAAAAACAAAACCAGAAACAGACTCACAAATACAAAGAACTGATGGCTGCTGGGGGGAGGGGGATGAAGGGATGGACAAAACAGGTGAAGAGGGTTAAGAGGTACAAGCTTCCAAATAGAAAATAAATAAGTCACAGGGATGGAAAATGGAAAACGCAGTACAGGGAATATAGTCAGTAATATTATAATAACTTTGTATATTGACAGACAGATGGTAGCTATACCTATCATGGCGAACATTTTGTAATATACATAGTTTTTGAATCACTATGTTGTATACCTGAAACTAACGTGATATCATATATCAACTGTAATATCATATATCAGTATCATATATCATATATCAATTTTAAAAAAAGAAAAAAGTTTTCACTGACCTGGTGCAACCACATTCACTCTAATCTTCTTTCTTCCTACTTCTTTAGCAAGAGCACGTGAAAATCCAACTAATCCTCCTTTACTGGCGCTATACACAGACTGGCCAGAATTGCCTTTTAAACCAATAATACTTCCTGGAAAAAATAAAATGAAAACAAATTCAAACCAATTAATGAATAACTTGAATATTTAGATAATTTTCTAGTAAAAAAACAAGGCACAAACCATTTTACCTTGTCCTTTACTAAAATTAGGAACTCTAACCACCATCATTCGAGTAATAAGACTTAGGGTTAGAGTCTGCTCCAGATACAAACAGAAAACAGGTTCTGAAGGAAGCTTATGTAAAACCTCATATCTTGGGCAGTGGCTTGAGAACTGATCCATTAAGTGAAAGAAACCCAATCTCATCTCTGAGTAGGTTAGACCTGATGAAAATCCTATAGTATTTTTAAAGGCTTCCAGTAGGAAGAGGTTAAAACCAGAAAAAGTCAGACAAAGGCTGATTAACTTTATGATTCCACAACACAGACATAAAGATATATTCATTTCCACCTAAAAATAAATAGTTCATCTGAAGGTAAATCTCACTAAATTTGAACTACCATCAATCTAAATAACTAAGGTTCAATTATAAGCTTTTTGTAAAAGTGAAATTTAGTTATCTTCAGTGATATAACTAGTATTGCTTACTAAAGAGTCTTGGGTGGTCTCCTTTATATGAATATGAAGGAATAATTTATAATTCAAATATCAACTGTATGCAAATAAATTCTTGCAAAACAGAAGTAGGGAAACAATTTTCTGCACCAGTGACCTGTACTTATATAAAAATTAATCAAGAACTTCAAAGAACTTTTGAAAAAGTAATTTTATTTTAGAAAGAGAAAAACATCCCACTTTTTATATTATCAGCAAGTTCAATATTAAAATATGTACATTATATTATATGCCAGATAATGACAATGAAAAGAACTGTGAAGCACAGAGAGAAAAGAGGGGCACATGGGTGGTTCAGTCAAGCATTTGACTCTTGACTTCGGCTCAGAACACAATCTCACGGTTCATGAGTTTGAGCCCTGAGTTGGGCTCTGTGCTGACAGTGTGGAGTCTGCTTAGGACTCTCTTTCCCCCTCTCTCTCTGCCCCTCCCCCGCCTGCTGGAGCATACGTGCTCTCTCTCTTTCTCAAAATAAATAAATAAACTTAAAAAAAGAAGAAAGAGAAAAGAAACATCAGACAGAGGAAATGCAGATAGACAGAGAAATGGGTATTTGGGAGAAAGAGAAATATGGAGAGACACAAGAAAGAAAGAAAAATATAGGCATGGAAGAAAGGCCAAAAAGGAAGCTTTAGTTCACACCACACACTATTGTTCATCTAGTTAGTGTTAACTTTTAAATCAATGAACTTTCTAGCAGTGTAAAGTAGTCCTTTCTGTAAAAAGATTCTCGTATTTTCAATTATTTTTATTTACTTTTAGAACAATTCTAAAAGTTTTCCATGTACACAAAGGCCTGAAGTGGGTTTTTAAAACATATCTAAAAAGGGGCTATTTTAGAGTTAAACAAATATATCCACATTATCAGGTGATATACACAGGCCAGTATACCAGCTTCTGAGAATCCAAAATCATTACCTGGCTGTGTTAGAAGGCAAAGGTTGATCAAATCTTTTACTTTTTAATCATTTACTAATAATCTTTATAAGAAAACTCACTTCTTACATTTTTAAGGGTAAATGTCAAGAGTATTCTAATTCTTATTAGCACAGTATTCTTGTTTCATCTTCAAAAGGAAAAAACCCTAGATCTTGTCTTGGAAAGCCATTTCCTATATTAAACACAACAGGGTCATTTACTTTAATGGAGCAGCATTCCCCTTTTGTGGCCGTTTAAGGTATTACCACTTAAAATTAAAAGGCAGATGATATGCTGCTATTTTCACATTACCAAACTGAAATAAAATTCTATGTCATTTTGCGCTTTAAGATCTATGGGCACACAAATATGGTTTATCTACCCCATGGGTCACATGAACTGAAGACTCAGGGTTATAGTCATTCTAAAAAACCAAAAAGATTATTCCCTTAAGAAAACTTCCACCTAAACCTCTGTACTAGATTTATCAGTGACACACACAACTGCTGTAGAGATCATTTTCTATCCTCCACTACCTTAAATTTTTCAATTCCTTATCTATATTTTTAAAATTAGGTTTCACATGAAAATCACGGTGTCCAATTTCTCTTAAAAAGTCAAACAGCTTGGGGCACCTGGATAGCTCAGTAGGTTAAGCGTCAGACTTGGGCTCAGGTCATGATCTCACAGCTCTCGAGTTTGAACCCTGAGTCGGGCTCTGTGCTGACACGTCAGAGCCTGAAGCCTGCTTCGGATTCTGTGTCTCCTTCTCTCTCTCTGCCCCTTCCCTGCTTGCCCTCTGTCTCTGTCTCTCTCAAAAATAAACAAACATTTTAAAAATAAAAATTTTTTAAAGCCAAACAGCTGGCAAAACTGAGACCACATTTGTGCACAGCAACAATCACTGGAACTAAGCAGTGGCTGGGCCTGCCACCCCACACGGCCTCTGGACATTGAAGCTGGGCGTCTTTTGTCATGTACCCTATGGCTTGTGCTGTCATTTTTCTAATACTTGGTGGTGTCATTCATTTAACATCCTGAGCACGAGAAAGAGGTCAATCCCATTTTACCTATTCATCAGTTAGTCAAATCCTTTTTCCGCAGATAATAAAAAGACCCATTGCATCCGAGTTTCACACATGAATAAACTCCAAACTGGTCAATTAAATATTTGTACGGCACTACGGAATAAACAGAACTTCGCAGGTGAAGACTCACCTACATTAACAATAGACCCTCTCTGTTGTTGAATCATAGTCTTCAAGGCAGCTTTACAAGTCAGCATGGAACCCAAGAGGTTAGTATGAAGCTGAGATACCATATCTTCAGTTTTTGTTCTTACTAAAAGGCTATCCCCAAAAAA
>NW_027527381.1:1465760-1533673 GCF_008692635.1 Crocuta crocuta
AGTAGCATATAAATTAAAAATGAGATAAAACAAATTTTAAAAAGTCAAGAAATATATATTTGAGCTAGAAAGCCTACAGAGTCCCATTTTAAACCTGATTTGAGAGGCATTAAAATAACTGATAAACTAGAAAAGACACACTTAGAAGCTGGCAGAGAGGCATATTATTCCTAACAGCTAAAAGTAATGCCATGTAGCCAAAAAAGCTTGAATGAACTGAGCAAATGTCATATTATAGTCAGCCTTGTTAGCAAGAAAATTAATATACTATTCTAAATATCCTGTCCTAAATTCATCTTTTAAAAAGAAAAAAAATATCTACTTTGATATCATACAGTTCATGTGCTGACAAAACTTATACAATGGTGACAGAAGTCAGAATAGAGGCTACCTATAAAGAAGTATTAACAGGAAAAAAACTGAAGAAAGCCTTCTAGAGTGCTGGAAATGTTCCACAGCTCAATATGGATGGGATTACATGTTAAAATTGATCAAACTGTACCCTCATTGTATATCTCAATATAAAAGGAAGTATATAGATAGACCAATTTTTAAAATACATATTTTCTTCCACTTAGAAATAAAGCAAGTTAATATATTTACTCATACCAAAACAAACATATTAGAAATGTACTTAAATTTGTGACTAACCTGTTAATTCCAGCTGCATTTACCAAGAAATTAACTCGACCTAAAGTTTTCTCCATCTCTTCAAAGGTATTTTGAACATCATGTTCTTTGGCAACATCACAGCTAAATGCTAAATGATCTCCTATTCAACAAAGTTAAATCAGAATCACTTATAACTTGAATTTAAAAATTATTCAATACACATTTGTTAAGCATACACATTTGTTAGCTACACCTGTGCTAATTTAGAACCTACAGATAAAAGATGATTATGTCATGCATTCCTCTACTCATGGAGTTCAGTCTAATAAAACGGGGATGGGGTGGGTGGGGAACAAGGAGAAGACAAAGTAATACTACGGAATTAAACCTTAAAAATTTTTTTTAATCAACAAAAAATGGCAAGAGGGCCCTTTTTATGTTCATAAGGCTTTGTAAGATTCAGTTAACAATATTTTTATCTTTGACGATGACTCCATGCTACCCAATTCAACAGTGTTCTGGGTTATATATTTCTTTTTTGAAATTTATGGGGCACCTGGGTGGCTCAGTCGGCTAAGTCTCTACTCTTGATTCAGCTCAGGTCATGATCTTGCTGTTCCTGAGTTTGAGCCCCAAGTCAGGCTCTACACTGATAGCTCAGGGTCTGCTTGGGATTCTCTCTTTCTCTGACCCTCCCCCACTCACACTTTTTCTCTCAAACACACATTAAAAAAAAAAAATTTATGTCTAATTCTGTTACATTTCTGTTGAATTGGTTTCCTGATCCTGAGAATAAACCCTAGGGTTTCTTACACTTTTTTTTTGCACATATATGAAAATAACTATTATTCAAGACTGACCATTACAAAGCAGGAATCCGTAAAAGGAAAACAAAATGTCAGAACTAAAAAACACACCAAAAATAAATAACTTTTTACTAAAAACAACTGTTACTTCCCTTTTCTAAATGTCCATTTTTTAAAAAATGCTTAAATACCCAAAGAATATACTTAAACAAAAGCATTCTCTAATTAATAATACATCATCTTAATACCCTAAAATGTAGGGGCTTTTTGAGGGTTTTTTTTTTTTAATTAAACAGATGCTTATTTTCTGGCTGACCTTGCCTACTATGTTAACACTAAACTTACACTTCCATGCCTCTGGATACAGTGTGAAAACCAAACACTTATGGAACACATCACTCAAGGAAACGAACGGCCCAAAAGCATCCTCTGTGACTCACTGGTGGCGTTCATCTGAACACCTGCTGGGTCCACAATAAGCCTTGGAAGCTCAGCCAACAGTTTTTATCTATTCCAGCAAACACTAATGGCTTGGAATGACCCCATAAGGAAAACCACTTTCTCATTCTCTTGTCAGAATAACATAAGAGCAGTGAATAAACATTCACTGAAATTCTCCCTGCTCTGTAACTTGTGTTTTGTTATATTTTTTTAGAGGGTCTAATATTCTCCCAACCCATGTGCACAATTAGGGTGAACCAATCAGTACTGTTATAAAGGTTACAGCCACCAGATGTACCCCAGGCCTCTAATCTTCCCAGTGCCTCCATGACAGTGAATAAGGTGCACCCGCCTATTCTAGTAACTAAAGAAGAGCAGCGTCTTAGCATCTTTCCTACATCCTACTTCTCTCTACCATCAAAAGACTTAAATTTGCAAAATAATGATAAGCAATTACCAATCCATTATTAATAAACAAAAAAAAGGATTTTAAATGCAATAAAATGGAATCTGGAAATCTCATTTGTCCATTTGTAAAAACTACCAAGAGAATTTAATAACCTATTAAGCGCTTATGGATGTAGAAAAGCCAAAACAGGTATATCTCAAAACTAGCTCGCACTAAAGAGTTTCTTGTCTATGAAACACTGCTTTGTGCATTTGCACGTGGGCCACAACAGACCACACACAGCAAAACTATAGGGAGTCTGTCAGGCCTGACACGCCTACTCTTCCTGCCATAACTCCTTTCCTCCCTGCCCAGTCTCCAGGCGGCGCCCGGGACCTTGCGGCACCAGTGCGCCCTTTACCCTACAAAGAAAGTTTGTGTGTCTCTCTCCTTCCCGGCACCAAAACAAAACAGCGCCTCACGGTTAGCACTAGCCTCAGGGAGGTGGGTACTTAATTAATGGGGCCTCACAAGACTGCTAAGTCTCAAAGAAAACCCCAAGTTGTTCAGCCCTTGGCTGCAGGCAGCGTGGCAGGAGACACGGCGAGAAACAGGGTGGTAAGCGGTTCTCTACCCAATCTGGTATCCACACTGAGGAAGGGGTGCTCCTGCACGCGGGAAGCTTAACTGCTAAACCTCAGAGCCATAAAGGCCAGACTACCCTCTCGTTTTACAAACGAGGAGACTTTAGGCTCTCGGGCTGCAGCCGCACGAGTGGACAACTCCAATTCGGTACCTACCGCCGAGGTCACCGGCGGCGGCTCTGGCCAGTTCCAGATTTCTGGCGATGATGGCCAGTCGGTAGCCCTTCCGGGCCATCAACTGGGCCACTGCCCTCCCAATGCCCCGGGAGCCTCCAAAAACAGCACAGACTTTGTCCATCTTGGACGGCGGAGTCGCAAACTCGGAGGAAGAAGGGCTAGGAGTGGCGACCCCTATCCAGATTCTCTCGGTTTTTTAAACCACTGCGGTTCCAAAAAAAAAAAAAAAAAAAAGCCAGACCGCGGCGAAAAAAACACCGCTTTACGCCTCCTGCCACCGGACTTTAGCCACCCAGAAGACCGGGAAGAGACCCGAAGAGTATGACATCTACGTATCAACGTCAGCGC
Source organism: Crocuta crocuta (assembly GCF_008692635.1). NCBI lineage: Eukaryota > Metazoa > Chordata > Mammalia > Carnivora > Hyaenidae > Crocuta > Crocuta crocuta. The sequence continues at coordinate 1,469,177 of NW_027527381.1, forward strand.
GCACAGGCTTCCCGACCCTGCGCCCTACGGCAGACACAGGAGTGAAGGAGGCCGAGCTGTGATGACGTGCCTATTAGGGCTGCGCTGCATGCTGGGACTTGTAGTCTTCACTCAAGAGTGGAAGAAGCAAGAGAGCTCTGCTCACTGGGAAATGTACTCAAAGCAACGAAGGCGGAGTATAGCCCCATACCCGTTGGGAGGTGGCAGTCAGAATTAGAGTTCGGATGACCTACCAATCCAGTTTGCCTGGAACTAATAGGGTTAAGACGCTGGACTTAACATTTTAAAATTAGGACAGTCCCATCAACCGAGATAAATTGACTATCGTCGTTAGAACCCAGAATATACATTATTCAGAGTTGCAACGTCTGCCTTTCATCCAGGATTTGTTTTTCGCTAGAGACTAGATGCCCCGCCTATTGAAGAAGTGATTGCCAAATATCAGACTTAATGCAAAATCTGCCCCTCTCCAAGTTGCAGCAGAAGTAGACCTCACCCCATCTGGTTATTACCATTCACCTCAAAGGGTGTTGCAAAGGCAGATGCCCTATCAAGAACACCACATATAGTAGGAACTCAAGAAACGTTAATTGAATGAATAGTTTTGCAGGATTGGTGAAACGAGCATGGCTACTGCAAACAAAAACAGGTTCCTACAATTGTAAAGAGGATGTGCTGAGTGAGCTGAGAGTTAATTAGCTAAAAGTCGAGCGTTCCTTAAAAATTATTCAGTTGGGGCACCTGGGTGTCTCAGTCGGTTAGGTGTCCGACTGTGGCTCAGGTCATGATCTCATGGCTTGTCAGTTCAAGCCCCATGTATGGCTCTCTGCTGGCAGCTCAGAGCCTGGAGCCTGCTTCAGATTCTGTGTCTCCCTCTCGGCCCCTCCGATGCTCATGCTCGCTCCCTCTCTCTCTTAAATAAATAAACATAAAACATTTTTAAAAATTATACTGTTGGAAGCATTTCTTGATACAATATTAATGCATTAGATGATTCAAAAAAGTAGAAGTTTCATGGGCCCTACTACTAAAAAATACCCAACCTGGGACAACAGAACTAACACACACAAAACACTAGCTAGTAGGCTGAAGCCATAACGTGCAAAATGATATTAAAACAAGAGCTCAGAGAAAAGGGATGGAGGTCAATGAATAAAATGCAGGAGTGCATGGAAAAGCTGGGTTTGAGGAATGGATGAAGTTTGAATAAAAGGAAAAGAGAAAAAAATCGTAAGCAAATTGACTGTTATTTTTGAAATATTATTTGTGTTCCACCTAGATCCAAAAGGGGCTTGAAATAGCTTGCAAAGATACACAAGTAAAGCCTCACACTCTTCAGGATGGCTGCTATCAACAACAACAAAAGAAAAACAGTAACAAGTATTAGTGAGAAGATGGGAAAATTGGCACTTTTCTACTCTGTTCCTAGGAATGTAAACTGGTACAGTAACTTTGGAAAACAGCACCCTCAAAAGAATTAAAAATTGAATTACCTGGACTCCTGGCTAGCTCAGTTGGTAGAGCATGGAACTCTTGATCTCAGGATTGTGAGTTCAAGCTCCAATTTGGGCATAGGGCATACTTAAGAAAAATAAATAAAAACAGAATTACCATATAATCAAGCAATTCCATTCCTGGGTATATACTCAAAAGAATTGAAGGCAGGGAAGCAGGGTGTCTGCTTCTGAGCAGTTATTGTTTAATGAGTATAGTGTTTCAGTTTTGTAACATGGAACATTCTGGAGAGGGATGGTGGTGACGGTTGCATAATATGGCTGTACTTAATACTACTGAGCTGTACAGTTAAAATGGTTAAGATAATAAAATGTATGTTGTGTATATTTTACTGCAATTTCTAAAATTGGGGGATAAAACCTCAGCAATACAAATATTACCATTGACAGCAAGAACACCGAATGCAGTTTAAGATTTCTTAATGGAGTTTTTTTGTCCCTAAAGCATACAGTAATATTGTCAAAATACTGTAATTTAAGAGCTCTTTAAACTTTTCTGAAGAGGTATGCCACAAACCCGATACCAGGTTATTTATATTTCTTTAATGTTTGTTTATTTTGTGAGAGAGAGAGCACACAGAGAAGGGGCAGAGAGAGGGAGTCCCAAGCAGGCTCCAGCACAGAGTGTGACTCAGGGCTCAATCTCACCAGTTGTGAGATCATGACCCGAGCCAAAATCAAGAGTTGGATGCTTAACCGGCTGAGCCACCCAGGCGCCCCTATAATTTTTAGGTATTACTTTATTTTTGTCATTATTTAATGTTGTCTTTTAATTATATAAAACATTTACATGGTGTTAAGTGTGAACCACAAAACAGGTGCTTCAGGGAAGTATGGGTTTCATCTTTGCCCGTTTCCTGTTCTCTTCCTACCCCTATAAATTGACGTTTTTGTTAACTTTTTATTTATCTTTCCATTCTTTCTTTTTGAAAATATTAGAAAACAGATGTCTTTCCTATTTCAGCCTCTTTCATATACAGGATGTTGTGTTTATAGTATACACACCTTGGTGGGTTTTTTTTTTCAGCATAATAATATACCTTGGAGCTCATATACCTGTGTACTAAGACCCTCCTCATTCCTTTTCAAAGCTGCATAGTCCACCATTAACCAACACGGGGATTGTGACTGGCAGAATTATACAGACGATCCTCCCCCAAGAACCTCCCCTTCCCACCCCAGCTATTCAATCAAACACTAATCTAGGAACCACTGTGAAAGGAATTTGAAGATGTAATTAATTCCCAACTCAATTAACTTTAAAATATGTAGATTATCCAGGGAAGCCTAATCTAATCAGGTGAAACCATTGAAAGCAGAGCATTTTTTTCTTGCTGGTGGCAGAACCAAATCAAAGACATTTGAAGCACGAAGGGGATTCAGAGCAGGAAGTGTTCCTGCTGGCCTCCAGATAGAAAACAAACAGCTACGTTGTGAACTGTGGATGGAGAGGGATAGCCGCTAGAGGCCGAGAGCCATCCTCAGGTAAGAACCAGCAAGAAAATAAGAACCTCAGTGCCACAGGTGCAAGGAAGTGAATTCTGCCAACAATCTGTGAGCTTGGGAGAGAACCTCAAGCCTCAGCTGAGAATTGCAGCACAAAGGCCACACCTAGACATCACGTTTGAGACGTGAGCAGAGGATCTAGCTTCATGGTACCCAGACTCCTGATCCATGGAAAATGTCAGATTAATAAATGTGTGCTGCCTTTTTAAAAAACGAATCAGGAGTACATGATTTTAAAAGACAGAGAACCACCCTCATCCCCCAAGGCGGGGACAAAAACATGAGGTCAGCTGAAAGCTATACAAATGAGGTCGCCTGAAAGCTATACAAATAAAATCACGCTCTAAGAATCCATTCAGTACTAAACAAGAATGGCATAGTGATTCTGAATTTCCTAGAGGTTAAAGCAACTAAGGAAACATAATTAGTTACAAGTAGCAATTTTTATAAGAAATAAATTCACGGAAATGCAGCAGAGAGGTTGAAGGGAAACTCCCTCCTCACAGATCCATATAAAGGGCACAGTAAGGATTATAGTGGACTTTGTCATAAAATATACACATTCAGGCTACTTTTATAGTATCTATTGTTGTAAGCTGAGGACACAGCACCAAAGCCCCTTTTAAAGAAAGAGAACACAATAGGAAGTTAAACAACATAAGCAAATATTTACACAAGAATGAATCTTTGTATATATGAAACAATGAGGAAATAAACCTGATTAGGGAAAATTAGGATGATGCTGGATAATAGAAGGATTTAAAGCCAGAGAGAGGTATTCAATGAATCACTGTAACCAGAAGTCACAAGATAAAAGCTGCACTTTAAAACAAATAATCTAGCAATGATATCAGAATGGGTTGTCTGATTTGCCTAAGGCCCTCTCCCACTACACACTCATTGGATGCAATCTTGGAAAGGAAAAGCTCTTTTAGACAAATTACTAATATGTGGGTCAGCTTAAATGCCAGGTGTATTCTTGGCATCCAGTGTTGTTCAGACTTTCTGGACAGTTCTGTCAGTTTCATAGGAAAAGGGTTATATTTTTTTCTGCACATTGTTATGTTAGCAAAAAGCATATTTTTACATCATTAACACACAATGCAAGGTGACATTCAGAATTCGCAAAACCTTCCAATTTTTCTCACTGTGCATATATGGTAATGGTATGTAGAGCTTTTCTCTCGCCACTTAACTTCAGTTTAAACCCCATAGCTATTAGTCACTTTTTTCTCTCTTAATGTAATACCACTACTATCCTGAGTGAGAAAACACTTATCACAACATATCAGCCATTAGCCAGTTGGTTATTGGCAGAGGAAGTCTCTCTCTAACCCCTTGATACTGAACTGTGAGTCTGTAAATTAAATTGGGTCTCCTTTCCCCAGCAGGACACTGAAGAAAGTCACTGGGCCAATCCATCTTGAGTCCTTTCTTCTCACTACATCAGTCACTTTTGCAATAATATGTTGACCACATTTTACACTTTTCTTTCATTTAAATCCTCTTAAGAATATATTTTCTCTTGACTCCCATTATCGGAATCACCTTAGAAAATTCCTTATGTGTAAGAGCTGTTAGACAGACTTTAAACATTGTTTACTTTATATTCTTTTTTCTTGTTACAAAAGGCATACTGCTTAATTATAAAAATAATTTCTAAGTAACAATATTTTTTAAAGTCATGGAAAGTATTGTTCATATTCATTGGGAGAATTATATGCTATGTGCATTGTATCTCAGCAAAGAACATAGAATTATATGCTATGTTCTTTAAAAAGTTAATTGAGGGGCGCCTGGGTGGCTCAGTCAGTTAAGCATCCGACTTTGGCTCAGGTCATGATCTCACGGTTTGTGGGTTCGAGCCCCGCACTGGGCTCTGTGCTAACGCCGGAGCCTGCTTCAGATTCTGTATCTCCCTCTCTCTCTGATCCTCCCCTGCTCATTCTGTCTCTCTCTCTCTCTCTCAGAAATAAATAAAACATTTTTAAAAATTTTTAAATAAAAAATAAAAAGTTAATTGAAAGCTCATTGTCCTACTACAGTGGATCCTTGAATAACACAGGGGTTTGGGATGCCGACACCCCCATGCAGTCAAAAATTCACATATAACTTTTGATTCCCCCAAAGCTTAACTACCAATAGCCTACTCTTGGCCAGGAAGCCTTACCAATGATATAAACAGTCGATTAACACATTTTTTTGTAGGTTGTACGTATTATATACTATGCTCTTCCAATAAAGTAAAGAAAGAAATTGTTATTTAAAAATCCTAAAGAAGAGGGGCACCTGGGTGGCTCATTTGGTTAAGTATCTGACTCTTGACTTTGGCTCAAGTCATGATCTCATGGTTTGCAGGATCTAGATTTGTGTCCGGCTCTGTGCTAACAGTGTGGGGCCTGCTTAGGATTCTGTCTCTTCCTTTCTCTCTGTCCCTCCCCCACTCTCCCACACATGTGCTCTCGCGCGCACTCTCTCTCTCTCTCTCTCAAAATAAATAAATCTTTAAAATAAGAAATAAATAAAAATAAAAATTCTAAAAACGAGGAAGTACATTTACAATACTGTACTGTATTTAGTGAAAAAAAATCTACATACACGTGGACAGGTGCATTTCTAACCCATGTTGTTCAAAGGTCAACTATAAATGGGAGCACATGGGTGGCTCAGGCAGTTGAGCATCTGACTTCAGCTCAGGATCTCACGGTTCATGGGTTTGAGCCCCGCATTGGGCTCTCTGCTGTGAGTGAGAAGCCTGCTTTGGATTCTCTGTCCCCCTTTCTCTTTCTGCACATCCCCCTCTAGCACTCTCTCTCTCTCAAAAATAAAAAATAAACATCAAAAAAAAAAGTCAACCACAAATGAGGTTTGAAACTGCAGATAATTGTAAATGGATTGTAACTTTCATGGGCATTTTTACTCTAAGTCAAGACTTATAATGCTCACAATTCCTAATCCATAAAAAAAAATTTTTAGAATTTTATGGTTAAATATGTGTTGGGAGTCAACACATATTTAGTACAACACTCTGTACTAAGTGTTTCCAATCTAGTGGGTCCATAATTGAACTGTCACCTTTTCTCCCAGAAGCCTTCCAGCCGTGATGAGTAGCTTGCAGTGCCCAGACTGCATGTGGCCAGCCTCACTCCTCACATAGCTCATGCTCGTATCTCAAGAAGAAAGATTAGAGAACTGCCGCACAGATAGAACTTTTGTGATTAAAAAGCAGGGTCGGTTTTCTCCTGACATTCTTCTATCCAATCTGTTAGGTAATCTAAGTTGTAAGGAAGGTACTTTTTATCATTTGCAAAAGCTTATTTCATTTTGAACTGGAAAAAAAATGTGTCCTGTGAGCAATTTTATTTTGTTGAATTGGCATTCATGCCAAAAAGGCTGCCAGGGAGCCAAGGCTGCCCATCATGCACTTGATTAAAGCAAACACTTAGTGTCTTCCTACCTTCTCTCCCACAGCCCACATCCAAGCCCTCACAAAGTCCTCCTGATTCTTCTTCCTAAGTATCACTCCGGCGTACAGCCTCTCCTCAAACCTCATTGCCTGAGTGACTCACAGAGCTGATCTACCAGCTTCCAAGGAACTCAGCCTTTGATCTGCCCTCAATACCACCACCAGAGGGCTCCTTCTAAGTACAGATCTGATCCTGTCACTCCCCAAATAAACCCTGCAATTGCACCCCATCAAGCACAGCATAGAGCAAAGTCCTCTTATCCAATAACCTCTCCAGGATCCTCTCCTGACCCTCCTCCTCACCCCTCACCCACCAACCTTCTTCCCGATCACACATTCTTATCTATACAAGGTACTTGCAATTCCCTGAAATGATACGTTCCTGTACACTTCCATACTTTTCCAAAAACTGTCTTCCCAACCTGTAATGCTCTCACTTCTCCTTGTAAATCATATTATCATTCAAGCCATGGCTCAAGCATCTCTTCCAATGGAAGCCTTTCCTGATTCACAGCAGGACATGCTGATGCCTTCTTTTATTCCTCTCCTTACCTTGCATGTGTCTTTAAGCCTGTTTCATGGAGAGATCCTGACATCAGGATTTAGGGAATTTTAGGAAAACAGTGAACAGACTTCCAGGAATCTGTGAACACAGCTAGTTAAATACAAAGTCCATTTTAAATGTGTACTTTCTGGGCAGAGGGATGACTTCTTTCATCAGGTTCTCAAGGGGAACTTTCACCTACAATGGTTAAGAACTTTCTGTACCAAATTGCAAACTCTTTGAATGCAGATATGATCACATTAGTTTCTATTTCCCTGTTTGCAGCACAGTTCCTAGGGCTTGTGAATGCTCGATACATTAGATAATGGGTGAATAAATGAGTGAATGAAATAACTCATTTAAAAAGAATTTATTGCTATGGGCAAGAACCAGTGTTGGATATAGCCATGATTAAAATAGACCTGGTTCCTGTTTTCATTGGGGAAATAATCTGGCAAGGAAGACAGACATTAAACAATTAATCATGCAATCACTGTTTAATTGCAATAGTGGGAAAGCCTATAAAGGAGAAGTACAGGCTGCTAAGAGAGGGCATAACTGGGGGCTTTGATCCAATGTGGGGGTTCAAGGTCAGAGAAGGCTTTTCTGAGGATGTAACATTCATGAATTAAAGGAATAACCAAGGCCTATTACAAAAAATGATAACTAGAGTTACTATCCATGAGTATGTTACAAGGTTAACTAGAAGGTAGCAAAATTTATACATAAATAAAAATCCTAATTAAAATTCACTTTTCAGGATGAAAGAGATCGTTAGTCAAAGTAGGGTTAGTGTTACTCCTGGATGAGATCACTTAGCTTGGATGTTTCACCAAGAAGCACCAGGGAAGGGTATTATGCCTGAAATTTAATGAAACTCCTTTTTTTTTTTCAGCCAAAATGTTTCTAATGGTGTAAGGCCAGCTCTAGATGCTTAAGATCAAACCCCCAATGCAGCCCGTCTGCCAAGCCACACTAAGAGGAGAACTCTGTTCTCCCAAAATTAGTTCTGAGGCTGGCAGCCCCTCTCTGACCCCATCCTCCTATCATTCCATTTTCATCTCTTTGTTTTGTTGGCACTTTCCTGCTCTGCCCTTCTGGCTGGAGACTATCACTTGGCTCTCAACTCACCTGCTACGTTTCTCAGACTCAAGTGAGCTTTCCCCATCCTGGCCCTGCTGCTCCTCAAGCTGATAGATCTGTATCAGAGGCCCTGGGGCAACTCTGGGACATCCCACCTCCTCCGTGGACTATGTCTGCAGCCCTGACTGGAGTTGGACTCTGCACGTTCTGACTCTTCCAAGTTCACCTGGGAAAACATGAATCTACACTGTGTGGCTTTTACATTTGAGACCGATCTAACACACAATGGCCTCGGCATTTCCAGACTGGGACTTCAGGGATCTCATTTGAATGATTGCTGCTTTCTGTCACTCATGTATAGCCTATAGACACCCATCTCTCAGCTTCAATTTTGATTACAGAGTTATACGGTTAGAGAACTTGGGACTCTCAGACACACATACACACACACACACACACACACACACACACACACACACACTCTTAATTAAAATAGGTTTGCAGGGGCACCCAGGTGGCTCAGTCAGTTGAGCGTCGGACTCTTGGTTTTGGCTCAGGTCATGATCTCATGGTTCATAGGTTCAAGCCCCACGTTGGGCTCTCTGCTGACAGCATAGAGACTACTTGGGATTCTGTCTCCCTCTCTCTCTGCCACTCTCCTGCTCGCTCTCTCTCTCTCAAAAATAAATAAATAAACATTAAAAAAACAGGTTTCCAATTGGAATTAATGCATGTTATGGACTAAATTGTGTCTTCCCCCACCAAGATTCATATGTTGAAGCTCTAACTCCCAATGTCCCTGTATTTGGAACAGGTTTTTAAAGAGATAATTAAGGTTAAGTGTGGTCAGAAGAACTGCTATAACAAAATATCATAGATTGAGTAGTTTGTGAACAACATGTATTTCTCACAGCTCTGGAGACTGGAAAGTCCAAGATCAAGGCAGAGATGAGAACCCTCTTCCTGTTCCTGTGGCTTCCCCATAACCTCACATGGCACTAGAGGCAAGGGAGCTCTCTTCAGTCCCTTTTATCAGAGCATTAATCTCATCTGTAAGAGCTCTGCCCTCAAAACCTAATTGTCTCTCAAAGTCCCCACCCCTAACACCATCGCACTGAGGGGTTAGGATTTCAACATATGAATTTTGGAAGCCACAAACATCCAGTCTGTAGCAAAGATGAGGCCCTATTCCTATAGGACTTCTGGACCTTTTAAGAAGAGGAAGAGACCATAGAGAGTTCTCTTTTTCTGTTTCTCTCTCCCTCTGTGAGCACACAGAGCAAAGGCCATGTAAGGCCACAGCAGGAAGACAACTGTCTGTAAGCCAGAAGGAGAGGCCTTACCAGAAACCAACCATGATGGCATCCTGATCTTAGACTTCTAGCCTCCAGTCCAAGAGAAAATAAAATTATGCTGTCTAAGCCACTAAGACTGTGGAATTTTGTTATTATAGCCCCAGCAAACTAATGAAATGTGATGGTTCACTTTCTTCATTGCTACAACCAAGCTGATCACATAAGCTGAGTTGGGAAGAGAAATGTTGCTATGAGAACCATTCCAGAATAAAAGTATGAAGAACACGAATCTCACACACTTCGCTTGCCCATCGCTCACAGACATCCAGACTCCTAAAATCTTTCTCTTATACTTTTGCCAAAGCTCACTTTTGGTGAGGACTTTGAAATTCATTTCCTCTAAGTGGTAAATAATACAACAGCATGAAGCATTAAGTCGCTTAGGGACATGTGAATTTAACAGAGAGCCAAGTATTAAGCTAAAGAGATGATAATCTAATAGGGAAGTATCATTTAGCATCTACCTATCCAACAATGTAAATCTGCTGTGAGCTTAGGAATATCCTCAGCACCAGACACAAAGCTCTGGGGATAAGAGAACAAAGAAGGTAATTACCTGAATTGTGAAGCTCACATGTGTTGAAAGAAATGATACATAAGTAGGTTATAATGCAGTGTGATTCAGGCTACAGTATAAATGTGAACAAAGTGCTGTAGGGAAACAGAGCTTCTGACTTGGGCCAAGTAATTAGGGTGTATGTGTGTGTGAGTGTGTGTGTATACATCTCTACATATGTATACATGCATACACATATATACATACATATAAATATATTTTATTATAGGTTCTTTATATTATAGGCATATATACATTATTATGCTTGTATATATGTATATACATGCATATATGGATGAGTGTGTGTGTAAAACCAAGACCTTACTAAGATAACAGCTAATGCTTATTGGATATTTGAAATACTACGTGCCAAGCACACTGTTTACATGGGTTTGATCCTCACAACAAACTGATGTAGAAAAATATTGTCATCCTTGTGTTTACAAACAAACAAGGAAACTAAAGCACAGTGAGGTTAAATTGCCCAAGATAATACAACCAATAAGCAGCAGAACCAGGATTTCTAATCGAGCAATATAGCTATAGAGTCCTTCCCAGCCACTATGTTACAGTGCCTCTACCTGATCCTCCCAAGAGCCCTGAAAAATCTACCATATCTACATAATGCCGAATCTGGAAAGCCTTTAGATAGTTATAATTGTGTTCAAGATTTCCTGTTGCAGGAAAAAGAAGCTCACTAAAGCAATTCAAATACCCAGGGATTATTGTATAGGACATTCCATCAGAAGGAAGCAAGCTGGGGTCCCTTGGGAATAGGAAACAGTTATTGAGAAGCCTCAGAAACCATAGCAGCTCTTCTCTCTGCCTCCTTCTTGCTATGTGAGGTCATAAGATCTCCCTTCTTTCCTCTTCCCTGTTCTAAATTTCCACTTCTTCCTGCAGAACCACTTTCTCTATCTATGCACAGAATTGTAATAGTCCACTTTAGCCCAATAGCACTTTTCAATTCAAGTGGCTAAAGTCTGTCTCTCTTTGTTAAGACAGGAAATTTGATTGGCCATTAGCCAGGTGAGAGATTAAAAGTGGTGCTGTGTAAGTGGGTGCTCAAAGACTTAAAGTACAATCTTAGCCAAATAGTCCTGCAATAAGGGCTCAGAATGGGAGGCTGTTATTAAAACAGACAGGCTAGGCAGTATTCTACTACAGGTCAGGTGGACCCATACAAACATCCTCCTCCTAAGTGATCTTTACTAAAATTAAACACTTTTTTTAAAAAAATACTCAATTTATTTAAACTAAAAATAAGAACAAAAATAGTCCCATTTCTCCTACTCCCCACCCCTGGCAACCATAACCTGTTCTCTATATTCATAAACTTGGTTGATTTCTTTCTACCTTTATTTTTCTTTCTCTTTCTTTCTGCCTTTCTTTTTCTTTCTTTCTTTCTTTCTTTCTTTCTTTCTTTCTTTCTTTCTTTCTTTCATGTACTTTTAGATTCCACATATTAAGTGAAATCACATAGTACTTGCCTTTCTCTGTCTTACTTCATGTAGTATAATGCCCTCAAAGTCCAACCATGTTGTCACAAATGGCAAGATTTCATTTCAGAATCAGCAATCGATATGACAGAGCAGCATGGAGATCCTCAGCTTGTCTCATCCCTGAAAATACAGCTTGATCAGAAACAAACTGTATTGCACACCTAGGAAATTGATCTGAGGATTAACACAACAATATGTATGACTTGAACCATAGAACTCAGAAGGTAAACAGTGCAGAGAGGTGAACTGGGGGAGAAAAAAGTCTCAGAGGGTAGGTAGTTGTTTTTGTGTAGAAATAACAGAGAAAGGGGGAGAGAGCAGAACATCAGAGAGTGCAGGAAAACACTCTCCTGAAAGTAACTGAAGAAAAAGAGAGAGAAAGAGTGAAAACACTCACAGGGAACTGAACAAGAAATCTCTTCTCCAAAACAATTGACAGGAAGAAAAGAGAGTGTTTCAAAACCACTAGGATTCTATAAACAGTGGAGTGCAGAGTCTGAGGTTCCAGAGCTCAGTGCCTGTTAGTGCTCTGGTGAGGAAGTAGGGTGAATCCTCAGGAGCAAGTTGCAGGGTCTGAGGGGTCCATGAGCTACATGGAGAGAAGCAATTCTCTTTCTTGGAGAGCATTTGGTAGAGGCCATATGGCCTCCACACAGGCAAAGGACCCAGCGAACTTCAGAGAGGAGCCATATTTGCTGGTATTGAGACAAAGATGCCAGAGAGCATTAAAACCTGGTACTGGCGATGTGTTATGGTTTGCCCCAATCTCTGAACCTCTGCCACTACACAATCTCACAAACGTTTTCTGGGGCAAGCTGGCACCTGGCCATTGCTCAGCAAGACCCTCCCCCAGAGAGTCAGCAAGGGTCCAAGCTGCAGGGGTCTCTGAAGTGTGGGGTTTGGAAACACAAGCCCTTCTGAGATAAAACTCTGGAGGGAGGTGCCTCCTGGAAGTAGGCAGCTTAGACATGAACAGGGTAGAGGCAGGGAGTGGACACAAACCTGAAACAAAGGAGGGATGATTTGTCACAAGTTGGTGAGAGCAGCAAAATTCCTGTGCCAGAGACTAGGGACCTGGGTGAAGCCATCGCCACCTCTCCAACGCAGGTGCATGTGTACCAGACTAATCCACCCCAGTAAGCTGAACCAGTGCCACCTTGTGGAGAACGGAGCCATTACACCAAGCCACGTCCAACTGCACCCTCCAAACACATCCCCCAGAAGACAGCACAGTCCCTCCATCTGCAGAGTGTACTGACTATTGAGGGCTGCATAGTTTCAGTTCTAGGGGAAACTGGATATAACTTCATTTGGGTTTCATTCTGTTTGCTGATTCATTTACTAGTTTGGTTCTTTTGCTTCTGTTTTTGTTTAAATGTGTCTTTTCTTTTTCTCTTTTCTTTTCTTTTTCTTGGATACAGAAGGAAAATTTTATATTTATTTTCTATATTTTTTAATTTTATTTTATTACTTTTACCTTATTTTTTGTTTTTAAATATTTTAGTTCTATTTCACTTTATTTCATCTTATTCTATTTTTATATAATTGTAAAAAAATTTTTCTTACCTTTTTTCCTTTTATTATCTTTCTCTTTTTTCTCTATTCTATCAAGCATCTATCAACAAGCAGACCAAAGTACACCCATGATCTAGCTTGGCATAGCTTAGCTATGATTTTTTGTTTTGTCTTAAATTTTGAATTCTTATTTTTTTATTTTATTAATTTCTTCCTTCTTCCAAAATGACAAAATGAAGGAATTCACCCCAAAAGAAAGAACGGCAGCCAGGGGCTTAATCAACACAGATACATGCAAGATGTCTGAACTAGAATTTAGAACCACAATAATAAGAATACTAGCTGGGATTGAAAAAAGCATAGAAACTCTTTCTGTGGAGATAAAAGAAATAAAATCTAGGCAGGATGAATTTAAAATGCTATAACTAAGATGCAATCTCGAATGGATGCCACGGCGGCAAGGATGGACCAAGCAGAGCAGCAAATCGGAGATATAGAAGACAAAATTATGAAGAATAATGAAGCAGGAAAAAAAGAGGGAAACAAATTCAAAAGATCACAATACAAGAATTGGAGAACTCAGTCACCTATTAAAAAAGAATAACATCTAAATCATAGGAGTCCCAGAAGATAAAGAAAAAAGAAAAAGGGGCAGAAGTGAGAAAATTATATCTAAACTTTCCTAATCCAGGAAGAACACGGACATCAAAATCCAAGAAGCACAGAGAACACAGAGAATTCCGATTAAATTCAACAAAAACCAACCATCAACAAGACATATCATAGTCAAATTCACAGAATATAGAGACAAGGAAAGAATTATGAAAGTGGCAAGGGAAAAAAGTCCTTAACCTGTAAGAGAAGACACTTCAGGTTTGCAGCAGACCTATCCATAGAAACTTGGCAGACCAAAAAAAAGTAGTAGGATATATTCAATGTGCTAAATTAGAAAAATATGAAGCCAAGAATTCTTTATTCAGCAAGGCTGTCATTCACAATAGACAGAGAGATAAAGAGTTTGTCAAACAAACAAAAACTAAAGAAGTTTGTGACCACTAAACCATCCCTGCAAGAAATTTTAAGGGAGACTCTTTGAGGGAGAAAAGACAAAGCAAAACAAAAAAAGACAAAAAGCAACAAAGACTAAAAAAGACCAGAAAACATCACCAGAAACACCAATTCAACAGACCACACAATGGCACTAAATTAATATTTTTCAGTACTCAGTCTAAATGTCAATGGACTAAACACTCCAATCAAAAGACACAGGGTATCAGAATAGAAAAGAAAACAAGCTCTGCTTTATGCTGCTTACAAGAGACCCATTTTAGACCTAAAGACACCTGCAGATTGAAAGTAAGAGGATGGAGAACCATCTATCGTGCTAATGGTCATCAAAAGAAAGCTAGAGTAGCCATACTTATATCAGACAATCAGGATTTTAAAACAAAAACTGTAACAAGAGATGAAGAAGGGGGGGCCTGGGTGGCTCAGTCGGTTGAGCATCTGACTTCGGCTCATGATCTCACAGTTCGTGGGTTCGAGGCTTCCATCCGTCTCTGTGCTGACAGCTAGCTAGGAGCCTGGAGCCTGTTTCAGATTCTGTGTCTCCCTCTGTCTCTGACTCTACCCTGCTCTCTCTCTCTCTGTCTCTCTCTCTCTCTCTCTCTCTCAGAAATAAATAAAACATTAAAAATTTTTTGAAAAGAAAAACAAAAGATGAAGAAGGGAATTATATCATTATTAAAGGGTTTATCCACCAAGAACATCTAACAATTATAAATATTTATGCCCACAATGTGAAACACCCAAATATATAAATCAATTAATCACAAAATAAAGAAACTCATTAATAATAATAATACAATAATAGCAGGGGACTTCAACACCTGTCTACATCAATGGAAAGATAATCTAAGCAGAAAATCAACAAGGAAACAATGGCTTTGAATGACACACTGGACCAGATGGACTTAACAGATATAACCAGAACATTACATCCTAAAGTAGCAGAACATGCATTTTCTCAAGTGCACATTGAACATTCTCCAGAATAGATCACATACTGGGACACAAATCATCCCTCAACAAGCACAAAAAGATCGAGATCATACCATCCATATTTTCAGACCACAATGCTATGAAACTTGAAATCAACCACAAGGAAAAAATTGGAAAAGCCATAAATATTTGGAGATTAAAGAGCATCATACTAAAGAATGAATGGTTTAACCAGGAAATTAAAGAGGCAATTAAAAAGCACATGTAAGCCAATGAAAATGATAACACAACAGCCCAAAACTCTAGGATGCAGCAAAGGCAGTCATAGAAGGGAAATATACAGCAATCCAGGCCTTCCTTAAAAAAGGCAGAAAGGTCTCAAATATACAACCTACACTTTACACCTAAAAGAGCTGGAAAAAGAACAACAAATAAAACCCCAAACCAGCAGAGGGAGGAAAATAATAAAGATTAGAGCAGAAATCAATGTTATTGAAATAAAAAAACCCAACAACAGTAGAACAGATCAATGAAACCAGGAGCTGATTCTTTTAAAGAATCGACAAAATTTATAACCCCCTAGCCAGATTGATCAAAATGAAAAAGGAGGGGCGCCTGGGTGGCTCAGTCAGTTAAGTGTCTGACTTTGGCTCAGGTCATGATCTCGTGATTTGTGGGTTCAAGCCCCGAATCGGGTTCTGTGCTGGCAGCTCAGAGCTTGGAGCCTCTTTCAGATTCTGTCTCCCTCTCTCTCTGCCCCTCCCCCGCTCAGGCTCTGTCTCTCTCTGTCTCAAAAATAAATAAAAATCTATAAAAAATTTAAAAAAGGAAAGGATCCAAATAAATAAAATCACAAATGAAAGAAATGAAATCACAACCAACACCACAGAAATACAATAATAAGAGAATATTATGGGAAATTATATGCCAACAAATTGGGCAATCTGTAAGAAATGGACAAATTCCTGGAAACATATAATCTACCAAAACTGAAACAGAAAGATATAGAAAATTTGAACAGACCCATAACCAGTAAAAAAAAAAATTGAATTATTCATAATCAAAAAGTCTCCCAACAAGCAAGAGTCTAGGGCCAGGGCTTTCCACGGGAATTCTACCAAAAGTTTAAAGCAGAATTAACACCTATTCTTTTGAAGCTACTCCACAAAATAGAAATGGAAGGAAAACTTCGAAATTCATTCTAGAAGGCCAGCATTACTTTGATTCCTAAACCAGACAAAGACCTCCCTAAAAAGGAGAACTACAGACCAATTTCCCTGATGAACATGGATGCAAAAATCCTCAACAAGATACTAACAAATCAGATCCAAAAATGCATTAAAAGAATTATTCACCATAATCAAGTGGGATTTACTCCTGGGATGAAGGGCTGGGTTAATATCTGCAAATCAATCATGGTATATCATATTAAGAAAGGCTAAAAACCACATAATCCTCTCAATAGATGCCGAGAAAGCGTTTGATAAAATACAGCATCCTTTCTTGATAAAACCCTTTCTTGATTCTGTGTCTCCCTCTTTCTCTGACCCTCCCCTGCTCTCACTGTCTCTCTCTCTCTCTCTCAAAAATAAATAAAACATTAAAAAAATTTTTTTAAGAAGCTTATGAAAGAAATTGAAGAGGACACAGAGAAATGGGAAAATATTCCATGCTCATGGACTGGAAGAACAAATATTGTTAAAATGTCGATACGACCCAAAGCAATCTACATATTCAATGCAATTCCTACCAACAAAACACCAGCATTCTTCACAGACCTAGAACAAACAATCCTAAGATTTGTATGGAGCCAGAAAAGACCCCAAATAGCCAAAGCAACCCTGAAAAAAAAAACAAAGCTGGAAGCATCACAATCCTGGACTTCAAGATGTATTATAAAGCTGTAATCATCAAGACAGTTTGGTTCAGGCACAAAAACAGTCACTCAGATCAGTGGAACAGAATAGAGAACTCAGAATTGAACCCACAAATGTATGGGCAACCAATCTTTGACAAAGCAGGGAATAATATCCCATAGGGGAAAATAAAACAGTCTTTTCAGCAAATGGTGCTGGGAAATTGGACAGGGACATGCAGAAAGAATAAACCTTGACCACTCTCTTATACCATACACAAAAATAAACTCAAAATGGATGAAAGACTTAAATGTAAGACAGAAAGCCATCAAAATCCTAGAGGAGAAAGCAGGCAACAACCTCTTTGACCTTGGCTGCAGCAACTTCTTACTTGACATGTCTCCAGAGGTAAGGGAAACAAAAGCAAAAATAAACCATTGGGACCTCATCAAGATAAAACCTTCTGCACAGGGAAAGAAACAATCAGCAAAACTAAAAGGCAACCGATGGAATGGGAAAAGATATTTACAAATGGCATATCAGATAAAGGGTTAGTGTCCAAAATCTATAAAGAACTTACCAAACTCAATACCCAAAAAACAAATAACCCAGTGAAAACATGGGCAAAAGACATGAATAGACACTTTTCCAAAGAAGACATCCAGAGGAAAAAATGCTCAACGTCACTCATCATTAGGGAAATACAAATCAAAGCCACAATGAGATATCACCTCACACCTGTAAGAATCGCTAAAAATAACAACCCAGGCAACAGCAGATGTTGGTGAGAATGCAGAGAAAGAGAAACACTTCTATACTACTGCTGGGAATGCAAACTGGTGCAGCCATTCTGGGAAACAGTATGGGGGTTCCTCAAAATATTAAAAATAGAACTACCTTACAACTCAGCAATTGCACTACTGAGTATTTATCCAAAGCATACAGGAGTGCTTTACACATGAAAAAATGCTCACCATCATTCATCATTAGGGAAATACAAATCAAAGCAACAATGAGATACCACCTCATACCTCTAAGAATGTCTAAATATAACAACTCAGGCAACAACAGGAGTTGGCGAGGATGTGGAGAAAGGGGAACACTTTTGCACTGCTGGTGGGAATGCAAACTGGTCCAGCCACTCTGGAAAACAGTATGGAGGTTTTTCTTTTTCTTTTTTTTTTTTAATATTTTTATTTATTTCTAGGAGAGAGAGAGAGAGAGACAGCTGAGCAGCGGAGGGTCAGAGAGAGAGGGAGACACAGACTGAAACAGGCTCCAGGCTCTGAGCTGGCAGTCAGCACAGAGCCCGACGTGGGGCTGGAACCCACGAACCGCGAGATCATGACCTAAGCGAAAGTCGGACGCTTAACCGACTAAGCCACCCAGGCGCCCCAGTATGGAGGTTTTTCAAAAAATTAAAATTAGAACTTTCCTATGACCCAGCAATTGCACTACTAAGTATTTATACAAAGCATATAGGAATGCTATTTTGAAGGGACTGCACCCCAATGTTTATAGCAGCACTATCAACAAGAGCCAAAGTATAGAGTCTAAATGTCCATCAACTGATGAATGGATAAAGAAGGTGTGGTATATATACAATGGAATATTACTTGGTGATCAAAAAAAAATGAAATCTTACCATTTGCAACAAATGGATGGAGCTAGAGTGTATTATGTTAAGTGAACTGAGTCTGTCAAAGAAAGACAAATATCAAACGGTTTCAGTCATATGTGGAATTTAAGATACAAAACAGATGAACATAAGGGAAGGGAAGGAAAAATAAGATAAAAACAGAGAAGGAGTATGGGGGAGGGGGAGGGGGAGATGGGCATGGAGGAGGGCCCTTGTGGGGATGAGCACTGGGTGTTATATGGAAACCAACTTGACAATAAACCATTAAAAAGGGGGAAAAAACAGAGAGGGAGACAAACCATAAGAGACTCTTAAATACAGGGAACAACCTGAGGGTTACTGGAAGGGTGTTGGATGGGTGGATGGGCTAAATGGGCAAGGGGCACTAAAGAGGTCACTTGTTGGGATCAGCACTGGGTGTTATAAGTAAGTGATGAATCACTAAATTCTATTGCTGAAATCAAGAATATTATACCCTATATTAACTAACTTTTTTTAAATTTTAAAAAAATAAGTAAAAATAAACTTCCAGTCAAAAAAAAGGGCAAAGATTTCACTCATTTTTAGAGCTGAATATTATTCCAGTGTGTGTGTGTGTGTGTGTGTGCGTGTGCGTGTGTGTGTGTGTGTGTGTATACCACCATTTCCTCATCCAGTTATCCACTGATAAGTGGTTGCTTCCATGTCTTCACTATTGTAAATAATGCTGCTGTGAACATGTGGGTGCATATCTGTTTAAGTTAGTGTTTTTGCCTCCTTCAGATAAATATGGAGAAGTAGAATTACTGGATCATATGGTAGTTCTATTTTTTATTTTTTGATACTTCTTTCCATAGTGGCTGCACCAATTTACATTTCTGCCAACAGTATGCAGGAGTTCTCTTTTCTTCACATCCTCACCAACACTTGTTATTTTAAGTCTTTTTGATAATAGACATAGATAACAGACAGGTGTAAGGGGATATCTCATTGTGGTTTTGATTTACCTTTCCCTGATTATTATTAATGTTGAACATATTTTTGTGCACCGCTTGGTCATCTGTATGTCTTCTTTGGGAAAATATCTATTCAGATCTTCTGCCCAGCTTTTATTCAGATTGTTTGTGGGTTTTTTTTTTTTTTACTATTGAGTTGTATGAGTTCTTTATATATTTTGGATATTAGCCCCTTATCAGATACATGATTTGTAAATATTTTCTCCCACAGTAGATTCCCTCTTAATTTTGTTGATGGTTCCCTTTGCTGTGCAAAAGCATTTCAGTCTGATTTGTTACCACTCATATATTATTGCTTTTGTTGCCTTTGTTTTCAGTGTCAAACCCAAAAAATTATCGTCAAATCAATGTCAAGGAGCTTATCACCTATGTTTTCTTCTAAGAGTTTTATGGTTTCAGGTCTTTTGTTCAAGTCTTTAAACCATTGTGAGTTAGTTTTTCTGTATGGTTTAAGCTAGTAGTCCAAGTTTCATTCTTTTGCATGTGGCTGTCCAATTTTCCCAGCATCATTTATTGAATAGACTGCCCTTTCCATGCTTCTTTATCATAAATTAATCATATATACATGGGTTTATTTCTAAGGTCTCTATTCTGTTGCATTGATCTATGTCTCTGTTTTTATGCTGATACCATACTGTTTTGATTACTATAGCTCTGTAATATAGTTTGAATTCAGGGAGCATGATGCTTCCAAATTTGTTTCTTTTCTTCAAGATTACTTCAGTTGTTGAAGTCTTTTGTGGTTTCATACACATACATACCACATACACATGGGGTTTTAGAACTATTTGTTCTATCTGTAAAAAATGCCATTGGAATTTTAACACAGATTGCATTGAATTTATAGATTGCTTTGGGTAGTGTGAACATTTTAACAGTATTAATATCTGCAATCTGTGAGTATGGAGATTCTTTCCATTTATTTGTTTTTTCCTCAATTTCTTTCATTAATGTCATAGTCTTCAGTATACAGGTCTTCATTTAATTTACTCCTATGTATATTATTCTTTCTAATGTTATTATAAATGGGACTGTTTTCTTAATTTCTGTTTTTGATAGTTTGCCATTAGTGTTTAGAAATGCAAGATTTTTATACATTGGGTTTGTATCCCACAATTTTATTGAATTCGTTTATTGTTCTAACAGAAGTTTTTTGTGGCATCTTTAGGGATATATAGATACATATATATAATGTCAAATGCAAATAGTGACAGCTTTACTTTCTTCCTTTCCAGTCTGGATGACTTTTATTTATTTTTCTTTCCTAATTGCCCTGGCTAGGACTTTCAATACTACGTTGATTTAAAGTGGTCATCTTTATCTTGTTCCCGATCCTAGCAGCAATAACAAATGATCACTTGTTTTAAACACAAAATGTACATTATTTATTCTACTTAACAGACTACTGCGATTTTCCCTTTTTAAAGTAGTTGAACCCAATACCCCATGAAATCTAGAAATGTCTCATTCCAAGTAAGCAGTAGTGGGTCTCAGAACAGCATGTAGCATATAACATGTGGAGAAATGGAAAAGGAAGTGATTATATCTGAGGTACCAATACTATAAATGAAACAAGTACCAATACTATAAGGAGTAATAATTAGTCCCCTCTGGGAAGAAGTACTCAAAATATTTTTAAGTTGGGCAAATAAGGAGTAAATATTTACATGTCCCTCCATAATTTATGAGTGGGGGAAAAATAGGCCAGATTCATTTTCTTATTTTTAAAACTGACATATTAATTTATTTAGCTAATTTATTAGGCTAACCCCTAGGCTATATTAATTTAAAATAAACAAATATAAAGTAGGTGATCCTTAAGAAAAACTATATAAAGTATCCTTTTTCCATTCTGCAAAACAGAAATTGAGTAAATCTGTTGAAAAGAATTTGCTTAGAAGGTGACAAACTAAAACACGAATATTTTTCAGTCAAAGTGAAGTCTTAGTCTGCTATTTTAGGCAAGACTCTAAAAATAAGTATGAGATTGGCAATATAACATCATGTTTAACTACAGTTAGACGATTCTGGCTGTACCAACAACTGAGTGATCTTGAATAAGTTATTAAACTCTCCAGGTTCAAATCTATTAGAAAAATGGGGAAAATCACATACACATGAGGTCATTCATAAGCATGAGATGAGTCAGTCCTAAGTAAAGCATATAGAACAATGCTGTCATTTCAAAATTACTAATAATAACTAGTTCTTTCCTTCAGTGGGCTCTTTGGGTATATGCATAGAGAGCCATGGCTTAGTCATCACCATTTAGAGTCTCATGTTACATCATTCTTCTGGTTTCTAAGACTAAAAAGCATTTTTTTCTTCTGTGTTTTTCTTCTGGTATCTAGTACTTCTTGTATCTTAGACCAAATATATCTATCACAGTTCTAGTTTCTAACTTCCACCCTTTTCATTTCTTTCAAATTAATGAATAAAAAATGTTTAAAAATATTTGTTACCTGAGGGCTCAACTCAGATAAGTTTTTTTTTAATTTAAAAAGGATTATCCTCAAATATGTTTCTAATTGCAGTCCTCAGAATGGTACTAAAATACAAGATAAAATGTGTTCCCCTGCTAGTATCTATCACATCCTCCTTTTTATTTTTGGCATAAATTTGTACTCATCTACAATTTTTGGAGCTGTTTTGAAGCTATTGATAATAGGGAATCAAACAAAAGTAGATAGGTGCTGGGGCACCTGGGTGGCTCAGTTGGTTAAACATCCAACTTTTGGTTTCAGCTCAGGTCATGATTTCACAGTTCATAAGATCAAGCCCTGCATCAGCATCTGGGCTGACAATGCAGAACCTGCTTGGGATTTTCTCACTCTCCTCTCTCTTTGTCCATCCCCATTGTCTCTCTCAAAAATAAATAAATAAACTTTAAAAATATCCTCTCCTATAAAAAAATATATAGATGCTTAAAGCAGTCTGCATTGGATATTGAATCACCTTAGGAATGTCTCATTCTCATCTCATCTGTAAAAGAGAAATGTTAACACAAACCAGCTTTACAGCAATTCTATAAATAACACCTGAAAGACAGGAATTTTTATGGAGCATCACAAAACAGCAATATATTTCATTTCATGATATAATCTTTTTTCTCTTTTTAAAATTTTTTTTAATTCTTTTTAAATGTTTATTTATTTTTGAGACAGAGAGAGACAGAGCGTAAGCAGGGGAGGGACAGAGAGAGAGGGAGACACAGAATCTGAAACAGACTACAGGCTCTGAGCTGTCAGCACAGATCCCAGAGCAGGGCTTAAACCCATGAACTATGAGATCATGACCTGAGCTGAAGTCGGACACGTAACTGACTGAGCCACCCAGACTCCCCTTAAAATTTTATTTAAATCCAAGGTGGTTGGGGCTCCAGAGTGGGTCAGTTAGTTGAGCATCCGGCTTCATCTCAAGTACTGAGCTCACGGTTCATGAGTTTGAGCCTAGCGTTGGGCTCTGTGCTCACAGCTCAGAGCCTGGAGCCTGCTTTAGATTCTGTGTCTCCTCTCTCTGTTCCTCCCTTGTTCATACTCTGTCTCTCTCTCAAAAATAAATAATTAAAAAATTTTTAATCCAAGGTGGTTAACATATAGTGAAATAAGATTTCAAAAGTAGAGTTTAGTGATTCATCACTTATATATAACACTCTGTGCTCATCCCAACAAGTTCCCTCCTTAGTGCCCGTCACCCATTTAGCCTACCTCCTTACCCACCGCCCCTCGAGCAACACTGTTTGTTCTATGTTTTTAAGAGTCTCTTACAAAGCAAGAAAGAATATCCAAAGGAATAAACACAGTCTCTTCAGTAAATGGTGTTGAGAAAACTGGAAAGGGACAAGCAGAAAAATGAACCTGGACCACTTTCTTATACCATACACAAAAACAAACTCCAAATAAACCTAAACATAAGAGAGGAAGCCATCAAAATCCTAGAGGAGAAAGCAGGCAACAACCTCTTTGACCTTGGCTGCAGCAACTTCTTACTTGACATGTCTCCAGAGGTAAGGGAAACAAAAGCAAAAATAAACCACTGGGACCTCATCAAGATAAAACCTTCTGCACAGGGAAAGAAACAATCAGCAAAACTAAAAGGCAACCGATGGAATGGGAAAAGATATTTACAAATGGCATATCAGATAAAGGGTTAGTGTCCAAAATCTATAAAGAACTTACCAAACTCAATACCCAAAAAACAAATAACCCAGTGAAAACATGGGCAAAAGACATGAATAGACACTTTTCCAAAGAAGACATCCAGAGGAAAAAATGCTCAACGTCACTCATCATTAGGGAAATACAAATCAAAGCCACAATGAGATATCACCTCACACCTGTAAGAATCGCTAAAAATAACAACCCAGGCAACAGCAGGTGTTGGCGAGAATGCAGAGAAAGAGAAACACTTCTATACTACTGCTGGGAATGCAAACTGGTGCAGCCATTCTGGGAAACAGTATGGGGGTTCCTCAAAATATTAAAAATAGAACTACCTTACAACTCAGCAATTGCACTACTGAGTATTTATCCAAAGCGTACAGGAGTGCTGTTTCGAGGGGGTACGTGAACCCCAATGTTTATCGCAGTGCTGTTGACAACAGCCGAAATACGGAAAGAGCCCAGATGTCCATCAACCGGTGAATGGATAAAGAAGGTGTGGTGGATATATATATATACAATGGAGTATTAGTCTGCGATCAAAAAGAATGAAATCTTGCCGTTTGCAACAACATGGATGGAACTAGAGTATACTATGCTAAGCGAAATGAGTCTGTCAGAGAAAAACAAACGTCATATGATTTCACTCATATGTGGAGTTTAAGATACAAAACAGATGAACGTAAGGGAATGGAAACAAAAATAATATAAAAACAGGGAGGGGGGCAAACCATAAGAAACTCTTAAATACAGAGAACAAGCTGAGGGTTGCTGGAGGGGTTTTAGGTGGGGGATGGACTAATTGGGCAATAGGCATTAAGGAGGACAGTTGTTGGAACAAGCACTGGGTGTTATATGTAGTGGATGAGTAACTGGATTCTACTCCTGGAATCATTATTGCACTATGTGCTAACTAAGTTGGATATAAATTTTTAAAAATTAGTAAATTAAAAAAAAGTATCTTGTGGTTTGCCTTTTTTGCTGTTTTTATCTTCTTTTCCTTTCTCTTCCTCTATGTTCATCTGTTGTGTTCCTTAAATTCCACACAGGAGTGAAATTATATGATATTTGCCTTTCTCTGACTCATTTCACTTGGCATAATACACTCCAGTTCCATCCACAATGTTTCAAATGGTAAGATTTCATTCTTTTTGATTGCCAAGTAATATTCTACTGTGTATATACATATATCACACGTTTTTTGTCCATTCATCAGTCAATGGACATTTGGGCTCTTTCCATACTTTGGCTATTGTTGATAGTGCTGCTGTAAAGATTGGAGTGCATGCGCCCCTTCAAAACAGCACTCCTGTATCCCTTGGATAAATACCTAGTAGTGCAACTGCTGGGTCGTAGGGTAGTTCTATTTAATATTTTGAGGAATCTCCATACTATTTTCCAGAGTGGCTGCACCAGTTTGCATTCCCACCAGCAGTGCAAGAGTGTTCCCCTTTCTCCACATCCTCACCAACATCTGTTGTTTCCTGAGTTGTTCATTACATAATCTAAGAATATTTTTAGTAGCAGAAAATGTATTTCACACATTATACATATTTAATATTTTAAAAATATACCATAAACATAGGCCCACATAAATGAGGGGAAGCCTAACTGTAAAACTATGTGTGATTAGCTATTTTCAAACTTTCTATTAACATTTCATTGGCACTTCTCCATTAATTTGGGGGATTACCCAGGTATTTCTGAGGATTCAAGCCAAAGTTTTAAAATAATAATTGCAGAAAAAGTTAAACTGAGCAAAATCTATTTATTTACATAATATTTTCCAAGCACTAGGGAAAGACCTCTGTTTCCCAGGACAATGGAATACCTACCCGAGTGTGGCCCACTGGGGGCACGTGCACACCAATACACAGGCAGAAGACATTCTGTCATCGTGTTCCCTTCCCTGTGTTAAGGCCTCAGGAAATAGTGGTGAGCAACAGTTATTCCTCTCGTAAAGCTTATAGTCCAACAGGGAAGGTAGACTCTGAACAAGTATTTTTACAGTTGTAATAAACAGTATGAAAGAAAAGCACAAGTAGAGGTTGCTTAGAAATGTACAATGGGGGTAACATAGCCTGGAGAAGCAAGAGAAATTCCCTAAAGAAGTAACATTTCAATTTGTCTTGGTGAGAAAGAGTGAGAAAGAGTTAATTAAGTGAAGACGACAACAGGGCTGGGGTTAGTGTGGAGAAAAGAGGTATAGGAAGCTGACTATGCAATCAACTGAGATGGAAGCTACTCTAGAAATTGAACATCGGGCCAGTGTGCCAGAAGCTTGAGAGAGGAGGGAACAGTAATCACCATCACTGCAACTATGACCGGTGAGGCTGGGACCCAGCAGCCATCTGCCCTCGGCACTGCCAACACCACGCTGGGCTCCACTGGCAGCAGCAGGGGTGCAGGGTGTGGGCCCAGGTGACCTCACATGGGTGGTGCCTGCCCCTTGGAGGAAAGGTCATCGCAACGAAGGTTTGGGGAACAGTAAAATGGTTCAATGTAAGAAATGGATAAAGAAAATGTGATACATTTATACAATGGAACATCATTTAGCTATAAAAAACAATGGCATTTTGCCATTTGCAATGACATAGACAGAGCTAGAGAGTATTATGTTAAGCAAAAAGTCAGTCAGAAAAAGATAAATACCACATAATTTCACTCATATGTGGAATTTAAGAAACTAAACAAACGATACAAAGATATAGACTCTTAACTATAGAAAACAAAGTAGTGGCTCCCAGAGAGGAGGTAGGGGTAGGTGTGGGTGAAATAGGTGATGGGGATTAAGAAATGTACTTGTGCTCAACATGTACATGATGAGCACTGGGTGGTGTATAGAATTACCGAATCCACTAAATTCTATACCTGAAGCTAATATTACACTGTATGTTAACTAACTGAAATTAAAAATAAAAATAAAAGAAAGGAAAGGAAGGAAGAAAGAAAGAGAGAGAGAAAGGGAGAGAGAGAGAGAAAGAGAAAGACAGACAGACAGACAATGACAATGCATACACTAGAGAAGATGCATTGAAAGGGAATAAGGGATGATGCATGAGAATCACATAGGAGGCCACTGTGGTAATCCTGGCGTGAGATTATGGTGGATCAGATTAGGATGGCTTTAGTGAGGGTGGAGAAAAGTCAATGGGTTTAAGAGATATTTTAGAGAAAAATCAACATGACATGGATTTTTAAAAAGTAGTTTAACAAAAAATTAACATAGAGAGTGGAAATATAAACTGATCAGAGAAACATGAGGGATTACTGGACTCTATTGAGGGTCTATTTCAACCTGATGATTATCATTTTCCCAGGAAGTATTCTGCAGCCAGCGGCTACCGAGTTCACCAAGAGATGTTGATTTTTTCAGGCCAAGTGTGAAACTTAAACAACTCAGGAACTTCAGTGATGGCCAAGAGAGTGACTGGAACAATGGACTGTGGAATCCAGTCTGTATAAAAAAGATAATAAAGCAGGAAGAGATAATATAAAGTAAAATGCATACTGAAAGTAGTTGAGAAAGGAAGTGCAAAGACTACACGGTTGCTGGTGATCAGAAAAGTTTATGTATATATTGGTGATTTTCTAGATAATTTGGGGAATGGCTGAGATAGAAATGGAGGATAAGGCCACTGACAAGGAAGCGTTAACAAAGTGAGAGGCAAGTATTGGAGAGCAGTGTGACCGTGTGAATGTGAAAGTCAATAAAGCGGATGACAGGGTTCAGAATGAAAAGGGAGACTATGAGCGAGATACCAAAGTCTCAATTGAATAATGGAAAGCGTTAAGGATAAAACAGAAGACAATCATGGGATGGGGAAAAATGAGTGTAAGAGTCTCAGTTTACCAACTGTTAAAAATACCAACTGATAGAAACCATAATGTTAAGGGGCACCTGGGTGGCTCAGTCAGTTAAGTGTCTGACTTTAGCTCAGGTCATGGTCTTGTGGTTCATGAGCTTGAGTCCCACATCAGGCTCTGTGTTGACAGCTCAGAGCCTAGAACCTGCTTGGGAATCTGTGTCTCCCTCTCTTTCTGCCCCTCCCCTGCTTGTGCTCTCTCTCTCTCAAAAATAAATATGCATTTAAAAAAAAATTTAAAAAAGAAACATAATGTTAAACACACAAACATACACACTGTAAATTTTGCACTAAGGTATAAACAGAAAGGGTTTAAATGGATGAAGGAAATTAACATTAACTGAGCATCTACTATGTGTCAGTACAGTGGAAATCTGTGTTTTGTCTGCTCTGAATCCCTTCCCTTTTTTCTTTCAGTAACTATATCTCCTTTTTCCAATAGAGAATGTTATTCCCACTTTCTTTGTGGTTCTGGTGAGGCTGCCAATGACTTAACCTAACCCCCCAGCCTTTGTAATCAGGTGACCTAATCTAGAACAATAAGCAACCTTACCTGGGAATTTAAATCTTGACAAGAACTAAAACTGGTCAGAGATGATTCCACTCATCCATGAAAATGTCTGTACCCAGAAAACAGTCAACACTTCCTGCTTCAGCGATGCCCAGAGTCTTCCAGTTCTGAAACTGGGTCATTCATTTCTTCCTTGATTCTATGAGGTACCCAATATCATTCTAATAGATCTGCTTTTCTGCTTTAAGCCCAGCAATGTTGGTTTCTGTTGCTTGTAACCCAAGAACTCTGACATTGCCAGGCAGGGTGCTGGGTGCTTTATATGTGAATTTATTTAATTTAATACTCACAATGTTCTGAAAAGGAAGATATCATAATCCCATACTATGCATAAGGAAAATGAGGCTTATCAAGGTTAAAGTAACTTCCTTACAGACACACAGCCAGTAAATGGTGAAGGGTAAAAAGGGGCTCAACTCTTTGTCTTGGATGCCAGAGGCTATGTTCCTTTTACTTCACAAATAAACGGAGATATTAACAAGTATTCCTTTATTTCTACTTCAGACATAATCTGCTTTAAATTATCTCTGTTAACTATCAACAAACACAACAAATGAAAGTTCTATATATTGTTTTACTGTATATGTGCACTTATCTCCTTATTCAAAATATCTCTTAATCACATAAAATCCAGATCTTTAATTCTCTATTCTCTAACGTTCCAAATTCTTTTGTATTCCATAACTAAGAACAAGTTAATTGCACATAATTTCATAATAGTGATAAGTATAATTTTAACTCCAAGATCATGCTTAATAACCATGGTATTAAGCAAAGCTAAAACACAAAAGTCCGTAAAGATGTTCTATACAGGGAAAGAAATCTGCTGGATGCCATAGGAGAAATAAAGTGTAAAAAGTGAATTCTCAGGGTGCCTGGGTGGCTCAGTCTGTTAAATGTGTAACTTCAGCTCAGGTCGTGATCTCCTGATTCATCGGTTTGAGGCCCACACTGGGTTCACACTGACAGTGCAGACCCTGCTTGGGATTCTCTTCCTTTTTCTCTCTCTCTTTCTCTCTCTCTCTGCTCCTCCCCCACTTATGCGTGCGTGCTCTCGTGCGCGCGTGTGTCTCTCTCTCTCTCAAAATAAATAAACTTTAAAAAAAGAAGTGAAATTCTCCTCTATATACATACCGTCTAATTGGAAAAACAAAGTACAACGATATGAAAAGTAAAATAGTAGATAGAAATGGAACAAAGATGCGAAAGAAATATGTAATTCATTATGAAATGGATATTTTAAGAGAGGTGACTGTAACGTCCTATGAAGAAACTAGACATCCCTCAAATCTAGGGAAATAGGAAATGAGGAACAATATTCTTACTTCTCTCCAAAAAAAAGTACAATGCCTAAAAAAATAAGAGGTTTCCATGATGCATGGCTGACACAGAGTATGTCTTCATCCCAGGGGAGAATTTCTAGAGGTTGATTTTCAAGATTGATAGAACACAACTTCTGAGTGGTCACTACAGCGACCATGATATTTCCCTGTGCCTTCTGGCTGAACCAGTGACAGGTTACATCACTAATCCTGAGTTTATTAAGAAGCGTCATCATCTCATGTTAGAAACCTCTCTGGAGGATTTGGTGCCGTTCTCTCATGTTGGTTATTTGAGATTTATGTCCTGAAAAGCCAAACTGCATTTCTCATCTGTCATCAAAGAAGATTATCAGAACCAGAAATGACAAAATTTAATACACAGTTTTTCATGCCTAAGACTAACAGCAAAGCTGCAATACATTTCACCACATTCAAAGTAAACATGATATATTAATGAGTAGTTTTTCTTCTCTCACCAAATAATTGTAGGTTCCTCCTTACTAAACACAAATTATTTTTATTTCCCTCAAGAAGACTATGATTAATTGTACAAAATTACACTTGTCTGTAATTGAATAGATTTCTTTCTTTCCTCTGGATTAGTGGTATATTATATATTATTAAATAGCTTGGGAAAACCCAAAGAAGGAAATCTTCCTCTTTAGGACTAAAGCCTCTTCCTCTTGTTAATGACTATGGTGGAATTATATACAAGGGTCGACAAGTTTCATTCCTTTGTGAACGTAACTTCTGGCCAACTGAGCAAATGGTGTTTTACTGCTCAGTCTTAGCCTATTCATGCTGCTATAACAAAATACCGCACACTGGGTATCTTATTAGGAAAAGAAATTTATTTCTTGCACTTCTGGAGGCTGGAAGTTTAAGACTGAAGTGCCAGTAAGGTTTGATGATGGCCCTCTTCTTTTTTTTTTTTTAACATTTATTTATTTTTGAGAGACACAGTGTGAGCAAGGGAGGGGCAGAGAGAGAGAGAGAGAGAGAGAGAGAGAGAAACACAGAATTGGAAGCAGGCTCCAGGCTCTGAGCTGTCAGCACAGAGCTGGATGTGGGGCTTGAACCCACGGGCAGAGCCATGAGATCATGACCTGAGCTGAAGTTGGATGCTCAATGGACTAAGTCACCCAGGTGCCCTGGATGAAGGCCCTCTTCTGGGGTCACAGCCAGGGACTTTTCACTGTGTCCTCACCTGGAGAAAGGAGCAAGGGAGCTCTGTGGGATCTTTTTGTAAGACTATTAATCTACCCTCATGATCTAAGCACCTGCCGAAGGTCGCACTTCCTAACATCATCACACTGGGCTTCAGGATTTTAGGATATGAACTGGGGGGTAAGGGGTGGGACACAAACATTCAGACCATAACAGGCTCCCATTCTAATGTACTGGAAGCACATTGATATAACCCAAATCTCACCTAAGAGGACACTAGTCTTAGAAATTTGCATATAAAAGCACAAATGAGGGGTGCTTGGGTGGCTCCATTGGTTAGACATCTGACTCAGGTCATGATTTCACAATTCATGAGATCAAGCCCCATGTTAGGCTCTGTGATGACAGCATTGAGCCTGCTTGGGATTCTCTCTCTCTCTCTCTCTCAAAATAAATAAACAAACTAGATAGATAGATAGATAGATAGATAGATAGATAGATAGATAGGGAAGAGCACAAATGAAAGCCAAAACCTTGTTACCATGTGGTGGGCTAGGACTTTGTAAAGATATATCCCTCAGGCAGGATTTCTCAACTGCAGCACTGCCGATATTTCAGGTTGGATAATTTGTTTTATGAGGGGGAGGGGTGCTGTCTTGTGCATTGTAGAAAGTTTAGCGGCATCTACCCACTAGCTGCCAGTAACACACACCACCCCAGTTAAACAATGTTATCTCCAGAAATTGCCCCTGGTTGAGAAGCACTGCCCTAAATTATAGCACCTCTTCTTGGTCCCCAAAGGTGAAGGGCATTTATCTGATTCTGCTAGTTGTTCCCCAGTATCTGTAATCCTGTTCTGGTAGCAGAAGCTCCAGCTGATCTTGTGGTTGTCTAGGATAAAGACCACATTTCCCAGCCTCTTATAGCTAAGTGGGACAAAGCCACTAAAGACAGGCTACCAGGATTCAGGAGAAAATTATGTGGGTAACTTCCCGTTATGCCCATAAAAGGAAAGGGTTTTTTGTTCCCCCATTCTACTTTGCCCTTCTCACTGGCTAGGTGTGAACAGGATGGTGACAGCTAGCCATATTGAACACAGGGACTGAAGCTGCCTGTTGAGTATGACAGAGCAATAACGTAAAAGGCAACCAGATGATAGAGATGCCATATCACTTCTGGGCCCAGACAGAGAAATCAACTTCTGTCCTGTGTAAACCACAGTCATAGTGGAGTCCTTGTTACAGCAACTGGCATTTGCATCTCAACTAAAGCAAATCCCAAATACTTTTGTATGTATCGTCAGGAAGATAGCAGTTAAAATAGGAGGCATTCTCTTTGACCCACAGGAATTTAAGCAAAGTTCTAACTAGATCTCCATCCTTGGTTGGAAAATAGTCCTTTTTCACTCCAACATTGTAACCAAGGAAACAATCACTGAGCCTTGAGGGAGCACAGTGTTAGTGATCCAGCCGGGTAGACCAGCTGAACTAACACAGGTGATCAAAAGGAAGACAGTAAACATGGCTGGCCCTTTCTGGACTTAAATGGAGATTCCCATCTGGTCAGGTGAGGCCGACAGAGTCCCCTCCTCAGTTGTCCACTTGCGTGGTATGATTTGCCAGAGAAAGAGCATGCTAAGATGTACTTTTGTGTGAATGTCAAGAAGGAAAAATACCTATCAGTGGAAAGGATACCCAGTGTCTAGTCACCTGCCTAGTTCATGGACAAGCTCAAAACCAATGGAGAGTGAAGATCTGTAGGCCACAGTGAAGAAATGCATTCAGGAAGGGCTTCATGAAACACAAGGCACAGGGCAGAGGATATGAGGGTTCTAATTCCTCAGTGGCAGCAAGAAAACCGTGGAAGAGGCCCAGGGGAGGGCAGAGCCCTACAGCCACACTTGTGCCTCACAGGACCTGCTGAAGCACAGTACTCCTGAGTGGGACAGGACTTTGCTTATAAGCACAAATAAGATACCCCTGCAGTAAAACCCAGAAATACTTGAGGGTGGGCCATGCATCATCAGGTGAAGCTTTAAATTGGCCAAAATCAACCATTAATGTGGACTGTCCCATGCAGACAATGGTAAATGTCTGACCCAGTGAGCTTTTCAGAACTCACTTCCTATAACATTCCAACCATGAGAAACTCAGGACAGTGTTCAGGACCAAAACAGAAAATTGTAGTGACATTCTTGGGAAAACATTTTTGTTCCTGGTACAAACACTACCCTATCTCCTCTTTTCTTCCCAAAGGAGTTTGGTCATGATTCCTGAAGCAGCAGCTACCATTATCTTTGAGCCTCTGCAAAGTCTGGTTTCTGGACTTCTTTTTTTTTTTTTTTTTAATGTTTTATTTATTTCTGAGAGAGAGAGAACGAGACAGCATGAGCAGGGGAGGGTCAGAGAGAGAGGGAGACACAGAATCTGAAGCAGGCTCCAGGCTCTGAGCTGGCTGTCAGCACAGAGCCCGACGTGGGGCTTGAACCCACGAACCGTGAGATCATGACCTGAGCTGAAGTCGGACGCTTAACCGACTGAGCCACCCAGGCACCCTGGAGTTCTTAAGGGAGGAAAACAGCCCCATGTGCTTAACTGATTGTAATCGGGTTTTCCTCACTTGTAGTCATTGCTAACTGACACTTGGCTACAGGCTGAAAAGGTCTGGGGGATTTATATTACAACAAATGTTGCTGTGAAGCCTCCAGAAAAAGTGGTCTTAGGCTCATATACAAGCTAAGTATACAAGCTAAGTATAACAACCCATTTGGCTCATTCTCTATGTGTCCTTTGTGTGACTTCTTACAATATTTTGATATTCATTTACCTATCTAAGAAAGGTTGGTGCTGTCAAGGATGTGGGGAAAAAAATGGATTCCTCCTATACTGCTGGTAGAAATATAAAATGGTATAGCTACTCTGGAAAACTGTTCAACAGTTTCTTACAAACTAAACATACACTTCCCATATAACATGGCAATCATATACTTTTTTTAAAATGTTTTATTTATTTTGGGGAGAGAGAGACAGAGTGTGAGCAGGGGAGGTGGAGAGAGAGAGAGGGAGACACAGAATCGGAAGCAGCCTCCAGGCTCTGAGCTGTCAGCACAAAGCCTGACATGGGGCTCAAACCTACAAACCATGAGATCATGACCTGAGCTGACGTCGGACACTTAACCGACTGAGCCACCCAGGCACCCCAGCAATCTTATATTCTTGGGCATTTATCCCAGAGAAATGAAAACTTGTCTTCAAATATGCATACATAGAACCAACCTTATAGTTGGTCCTTGAACAACATAGATTTGAAGTGCACAGTTCCATTTACATAGGGATTTTTTTACAGTACAGTACTGTAAATGTATTTTCTCTTATGAATCTCTTACTAACATTTTTTTGCTAGCTTACTTTATTGTGAGAATATCGTGTATAATACATATAATATACAAAATATGTAGTAATTGACTATGTTATCAGCAAGGCTTCCAGTCAACAGTAGGCTGTTGGTAGTTGGGCTTGGGGGAGTCAAATGTTACATGTGGATTTTCTACTGTGTGAGGGAGGTCAGGGCCCCTACCCACCATGCTGTTCAGGGGTCAACTGTACAGGAATGTTCATAGCAGCTTTGAAATTACAAAAACCTGGAAACGACCACTGTCTTTCAAAGAGTGGATTGTTGAGCAGGCTCTGGAACATCTATAGAGTGGAAGACTACTCAGCAATAAAAAAGAATGAACTACTGACACACACAACAATTTTGGAAGGACCTCAAGGGCACGAGGCTTAGTGAAAAAAAGTCTATCTCAAAAGGTTACATACTGTGTGATTCCCATTTTCCAGCAGTCTGGGAATGGCAAAAGTACAGAGATGGAGAGCAGATTAGTGGTTGCCAGGGATTGGGGATGGGAGCAGAGGGAGAAAGGTTAGGAATCTAAAGAGGCAGAACAAGAGAGGTCCCTTTGTGGTAAAGGAATGAACAGTTCTCTGTACCTTAATTGTGCGGGACGTTACACTGTTCATATCTGAGATCAGACCACGTAGAACTATAAACACACACACACACACACACACACACACACACACATGAGAATATATGTAGAAACTGGTGAAAACTGAATTTGGTCTGTAGTCCAGTTAATAGCTTGCTGGTTCTGATCGTGTACTGTAGTCACATAAGATGTCACCATCAGGGAAGATGGGTGAAGAATACAGGAAACTCTAGGTATTGAGTTCACAATTTTTTGTGAGTCTATAATTATTTCAAAATAAAAATCTTAATAATCAAAAAAGAAGGAAGGAAAAGAAAACTGGCTACCCAGCGTATCTTTTCTGAATGAAATCTATAATCATTTTCTTTAAAATTTCTCATATAGTTTTATTAAGTGTGATAGATGTTTTGCCTTATTAAAGTGGATGTGATATAACTATAGAAAAAAAAAGTTGGGGATAAAGAGGAAGAGAGCAGGGAACAATACATAGCCTATGAACTTAGAGATGAGGGGTGCCTGGGTAGCTGAGTTGGTTAAGCATCCGACTCAGCTCAAGTCATGGTTCGTGGTCTATGAGTTCAAACCCCATGTAGAGCTCCAAGCTGACTGTGGAGCCTGCTTGGGATTCTCTCCTTATCCCTCTCTGCCCCTCCTCCACGTACTCTCTCTCCCTTACTCTCTCAAAAATAAATAAACATTAAAAATAAATAAATAAACCTAGAGATAAATGGTAATAAAATAATGAAAATATTTTCAGATTTTTAGTTAAAATATTGAACTTGAATCCTGTTCAAGCATGAGCAATATATCAGGTAAACATAAATACAATGCAGATGTGAATATTTAAGTCCATGGCATTTTTTTTTCCAGAATCTTTTGATCCAGTTCCCTTTAAGGGCCAAAGAAAGAATCACTGTCACCCACCAAACTACTAATCATATTTTCCACCTCTCTTGGGAAAATAAAGATGAAATTAACCAATTGTGACAATTAAACAAGTTACACAAAAGATGTATGCACTTTCTCAGAAAGATAGACTGCACGCATTCACAAGTAAAACAAGAGACGCTTGGAAAGTTCTTACACCAGCTCTCTTGAAGGGAAAAACGAAGGCCTCAAGTGCCACCCTCCACCTCCCGCCTCCGGTTGCCTCAGCTGGGGTAGTGAGTTGTGATTGAATGTAGCAGCTATCCTTGAATGTTCGCATGACCCTTATTTCTATCTAGAGGCAGTGATAAAGCTGTCAGGAAGTTTTTTCCTTTTTTGAAAGAGCCATCTGATTATTCATAGAAGTAGCTATGAGTTCGGGACAAAAAAAAAAATCTCAAGTTTAAGTAAAAGGGGGAGTCAAGATTGCAAAAGAATTGCAGCTGAAACAGGTGCGGGAATTAAGTGAATGTTCTGTAGCACTATCTTGGGTAAAAGACAGAGGAACCAGCACACAAACTGGGTTTCAGTCGCCAGGTGTTCTGACGCCTGAGACACCCTGGTTATTAAAGGAACTGAAGTTAGCCCTTCAGGGAAAGGGGTTATCCTTGACTTTGTCAAAACTCCCATATATATTCACGAAACTTCACATTTTGTCTTGTTTTGTTTTCCCTGTGACCTCTGGTAGTTTGCAAAAATGTATAGACTTGAAATATATCCTCGAGGCAAATTACATACATTGAAAAATCACGTACATCTTCTCTCTGGACACAGTCCAGCAAAGTGAGACACACATTAAAATGGTGACAAATATTGCCTGCAGAATGAATACCCCAGTAAATGAAATTTAACATAAACTTCTAATTTCCACTCTCATTTAAAAATACCAACTGGGGATTGCTATATCATCAACTTAAATTTCAATGGTAACTTTCAGAAAAATTAAGAAATAAAATGCCAGAAGAAATGAAATGCTAGAAGAGCCAACACAATTATTTGAAATTATCTATTAGGTTTAAACCTTTTGGGGAAGGGAGAGAGCCATTTGAAGCTTTATTTATTTGGCATCGCATCTGTAGAAGAACCACATTTTAAAAAAGGAAAAGGCTGAGCTACAGCTCCGGTATAGGGACCCAAGATATTCAACTGTTACAGAGACTGGAGCAGGGGAAGACTATAATTGTGACCATAATTCATATTGTACAAACTAGTCAATTCCTTTATCTCTAACAGTGGCCGCAGAAAATGTCAAAGCTCAATTTTGTTCCCTCTTCCCCCTCTTTCATATTTTGCTGTGTTACTCACATCCTATAGTAACTCCTGGCTGGCTTGAAAGGCTCCCCGGGACATCAATTCCCAGGACTCAATTTTCTCTATCAGATTGTTGCAAATAAATCTCATTTTATATCTCAGCTCATGACCGCAGTGAAAATGCTTTACTGTGTCTCTGCTTTCTATTGCTGTGTTTAATGCTACAGCTGAGGGCTTGATTGTCTCTCCATGAGGCTCAGGATGGGAATGTTATTTCCCTTCCCCCACCCTTCAGCTCCCAGTAACAATTGAGCATTAAGGTAGTAAATCACCGTCATAATTGTCTAGATATATCCAGTCGACTGGCTTAATGAGACGGGAAGTAGGTTGCTGAGGAAGAGGAATGACATTTTAACAAGACAACTTGCATCAAACTGTAATTTATCCTTCACAACACATTTAATTTTTCTGGAAAGTTATCAGAAGCAAAATCGCCATCTTGGAGATGCCAAACCCTGCTTAACCCTTCTGAATCACTTTATTAAATCAACAGAAGTGTATAAAACTTTCCTTAAGTATTTGGAAAGATGTGCTAGCAAAATGCTATCTACCTCATTTCTGGTGGCTCTGAAGCATGTGAGATTTAAAGTGTCCCATTTAAAAAGACAGCAGTTCAACACAGTGGTTCCCCCACTGATCTGTGGGGGGTATGTTCCAAGACCCCCCAGTGGATGCCTGAACCTGCAGATATTACCTGACCCCTATTTATACTATGTTTTTTCCTATACATACATACCTATAATCAAGTTTAATTTCTAAAGTATGCACAGTAAGAGATTAACAACAGTAACGAATATAGAATAGAAGAATTATAACAATATACCGTAATAAAAATTAACTGAATGTGGCCCCTCTCATTCTCAAAATATCTTATTGTATTGCACTCACCCTTCTTGTGATGTTGTAAGATGATACAATGTCTACTTTTTGAGACAAAGCGAGGAGAGTGACATAGGCACTATGTAGCGCTTGGCTGCTACTGACTTTTCAGAAGGAGGATCATCTGCTTTCGACTGTGGTGGACTACAGGTAAGGGGGACTACCATTTCTGTATTTTTCATTTTGCCAGAACTGGCCAATTTCAAACTTGCATCTCCACCTTGTCCTGATGAAGAAAGGGGCTGGACCGGAGCTTTCTGTTTACCATCTCCAAGCCTCATTAACTACCCCAAGCCCGTGATGGTCCAGCATCCCCGGGTCCACGTGGGGCTGTGTTCAGATTCAGAACGAAAAGTAAAGGCTTCCCACGGGGTTGTCAGTGCAGTGATTTCTGCAGGCACATCCGGGGGGGGCGGGATTGGATTCACCCAAGAGGGGAAACACAGAGAGAGTCCTGCAGTGTCAAAGTACGGCCCCAATCACGCTTATTGACTGATGCGTAGCAGCTTCGTATTGCTGTGTTTCTGAGCTTAACGTACATTATGACCAAATCGGAAAAGAAAGAGAAATCATGGATGCTTCTCCTGGTTCTTTTTACTTTTTGGTTGAAATGCTTTACACGTGCTCTGTTTCAGTGTGAACCATTTATAGCTGAGGCCTGCAATCACTTCCTCACCATTGTCTTTTCTTCTTTTCCTTCATCCTGATTCTTGTCCCTTTTGTTCTTTTGTTCTAATTCCTCCTTTTCTCCCTCCCTCTTTCATTCCTTCCTCCCTTCATCCCTGCCTTCCCCCGTAGGTATCTCAGCTTCACAGAAACCCTTCCTCTTGCTCTCCAGATTGCCTACTGGCCCCTGATGTAGGTGTAATGAAGACCCATATTTCATATTTCACATGGGTCTTTTTAGCTGGAATTCTGTCGATGCGTAAAGCCCACGTTTTTGCTCTTTAAGCAGGAGGCAGCCACGATAATGGAGTAGCTTTCCACAGTGTCCTGAAAGAGGGTATTCTGAGAATGTGTGCTCAGCACGCCTGCTCCCTCAGCTGGAAATAGGTTTATTTGCCCATGGGTTTGACTAACAACGACAAACGATTCGAACAACACAAAAATAACTAGACTAAACGGTGGCTGTATCATGTTTGTCCTGATTTACTCCTCACAACTGCCCTATATGTGCTATTACTATCCCCAACTTACCCCCGTATAAAGGGAGACACAGAGAGGTTAAACACTTGGCCAGTGATGCACAGCCAATCTGTGCAAGAGCCGGGATTGGAAACAGGCAGGCTGACTCCAGAGGCCCCACGCGTAACCAGGACTCGACTCTGCTTCTATTGGTCAGGGGGCATAGAGGTCATAGTTTGGAGGTTTTTTTAAACCACAAATGGGGGGCAGCTGGGTGGCTCAGTGGGTTAAGCATCTGACTTCACCTCAGGTCATGATCTCAGNCGGTCAGGGGGCATAGAGGTCATAGTTTGGAGGTTTTTTTTAAACCACAAATGGGGGGCAGCTGGGTGGCTCAGTGGGCTAAGCATCTGACTTCACCTCAGGTCATGATCTCAGAGTTCGTGGGTTCGAGCCTTGCGTCAGGCTCTGTGGCAACAGCTAGCTCAGAGCCTGGAGCCTGTCTTTGGATTCTGTGTCTCCCTCTCTCTCTGAACCTCCCCTGCTCATGCTGCCTCTCTCTCAAAAATAAATAAAACATTAAAAATAAATAAATAAACCACAAATGGGATAAAATCGTATATACTCTTCTCACATTTAAAAATTATTTCTTGCAGTAATGGGGAGTGACCGCTTACTGCATATTTTCTCATTTTGGAGAGAAGAAAATGTCCTGGAATTAGAGGTGACGGTTGTGTGACACTGAGAATGTACGGAATGCCACTGAACTGTACAAATTTAAAACGATTGATGGTGGGGCACCCGGAAGGCTCACTCTGTTGAACATCTGACTCTTGATTTTGGCTCAGGTCATGATCTCATGATTCATGAGTTCAAGACCCATGCGGGGCTCTGTGCTGACAGAATCTTCTTGGGATTCTGTGTCTCCCTCTCTCTCTGCTCCTCCCCCACTCCTCAAAAATAAATAAACATTTAAAAACAAAATAAAATGATAAACGGTTAATTTTACATTGTGTGAATTTTACATTTTAAAAAAATCAGTTGTTAGTACCTTGGAGATCTTGCCATATAATTGTATGATAATTAATCTAACCATGCTCCCACTTATGGATAATCAGATTTTGCTATTACAAAGGATGTTTGAAAAAACTTCTTGAACTTACATATTTGTACAGGTAAAGGCAGATTCCTTGAAGTGAAATTACTGAGTTGGAAGAAGTGCCTGTTTTAAGTTTTGATAGATACTGCCTGATTTCCCCTCAAAAATGTGTGTCAGTGTATAATACACTTACATAAGGCTCACCACCGGAAGTAGACTTCTATATGGCAGTGTGGCTCTCAGGTCCTCTTCTCCCGGGGCAGTTGTATGTGCTGTGTGTTGCTCTCTGCAGCCACATATCGAAATAGAGTATATATCCTCTGAAAGCTCAGCTACTTTACTCTGTGACTCAGACATCGGGGCCCCTACCATGAATTCAGTTTTAAAGGCCCCTCCACTTCCAGATCCCATGTCCACACAGAGATCAGTCTCTGTTCCACAGCTAAGTGACCACCTTCATTGGTTCAAGAAAAAAAAAAAAAAAGGAATCCTTTCCCAGCAAACATTCTGGACAGTTGCAACCTCTCCTGATGCCCTTCTGGGGCCTTCTTCCACCCCTTCTTCTCCCCCCTCAGGCACCATACTCTATGAGACAAAGTTGCTCACCTGGCCTCTGAATGCTGGGCCTTGGCCTAGCCAAACACTGACGTCTCAGCAAATCCCAGGGGGACCGTAGGGGTAATTTCTCCAAAGATGGGTTTCTCCCGAGGAGGAATTTTCATATCAGCTGCTAAAATATACAATATTCAAATCCTCATTCCACAATGTGTCAGGCCTTTTACCCTGAAGAAAGAATGTGCTGACTCCTCTGTGCAGGAGAAGTATTCACCCACTCACTCTGATTTCCCTTTCCCACACCTTCCTCCTCCCACACAGTCGAGGAGATCTCTATTTCTCAAGCACCTACACTCCAGATCCCTCATTAGGTCTCTGTTAGATTGTCCTCATCAGGTTAATAACACCCACCCTGACATGAATACAGCTAATTGTTTTCAGCAGGTAAAATGAGCAAATTGTTCTCCTTTGCCACTTTGCTCTGTCTGCCTTCTCTAAAGGCCTAACGACAATGCCTCCCCTCAAAGACCACATTTTACTCTTCTCAGGCATCGGGAAGATTGTGGCCTAGTCACTTTCTCCCAATGCTCATTTTGTGTGAAGAATGAAGTTAATAAAGGAACAGAATTTTTTTAAAAATGCCTCTTTTCCATTGCCTACTTTATTTTGTTTTTTTAAATGTTTATGTATTTTTGAGAGAGAGTGAGCACAAGGAAGGGAAGGGCAGAGAAAGAAAGAGAGAGAGAGGGGGAGGGAGAGAGAATAAGAGAGACACAGAATCTGAAGCAGGCTCTCCAGACTCTGAGCTGTCAGAACAGAACCTGATGTGGGCTTGAACCCACAAACCAAACCATGAAATCATGATCTGAGCCAAAGTCAGATGCTTAACTGACTGAGCCACTCAGGTGCCCCTCTGTCACTTATTTTAGGAAGCACAGCATCTTAGTTCTTACCTTTTCTCAAAAGAAGAATTTTTTTTTTTTAAACAGAAAACACCCCAGGAAGTACATCTGTGGCAGAAACTTATAAAAGTAATGTCTTCCAAGAATCCAATTATTCAGACTCTGTGCCTCGAAATCCTTAACTCTCAGGGGTTTGTGTTTACCCCGAAGGGGCAGGCGTCCAAAAAATGAAAGGTTGGAAGGAGTGAACAGTTTCCTAAGGGACAGGAGACACCTGTCACATCTGAATCCCCAGAAGCACTAAGGCTGTCCTCTAATTTTCTGAGAGCTAATTGTTCCAAGACCCAGAGGGACCCTCCACTGAATCAATTTCTGCAGAGACTTCAGTCCCTGGCAAGAATAGCCTTTTCCCCTTTTTTTTTTCCTTCTGATGAGCTTAACCCATTTAATTCCATCTAATTCTTTAATGAGGCTCTATTTTCCATATGGATTCTCACATTTTTAAGTATACTGTCCACTTCTATTCTGTAAGCACTGACAAGATTGTCTGGTTTGCTTAACTTGAGCTGTACCTATTCCACATCAAAGGCAAAACAAACAAACAGAAACAAAAAAACCCCAACCAAACAAAAGCCCTTAATTGATTTGACTGTCAACTGGATAATTAGTTAAGCTGACTGCTGAACTAGCTAGTGATTTGGTCAACGGTGATTAGTTGATTCCCTTTAAAACTATCAAACCACATAGATAGCCCAATTCCAGAAACCAAATTCTAAGTAATTTCTGTGTTTTCTTCCTTTAAAAGCAAGCAGAAATAAGGCTCTTCTAAATTCTTTTGGGGGAGGGGGAGTTTCTGCCAACCCCTGATGAATGTCATATGACTAAGAGTTGAGCAAAAATGTAATGCAATGGTATACATCATCCAGAATCAAGAAACTCATCCAAGAAGTACTGATAACTTAATCCCTCCCTAAAGAATCTCTAGAAATACAAATACCCTGGATCCTGAGGAATTTTTAGTTTATCTTGTTTGGAATTCTGCAGACTCATCTCTGAATTTCAAATGGATTCAAGTTTCATTTTTTAGAAATGGCAAAGGATAACAAGTCGATTTCTCAATATGGCCTTAGAGGGCCTCCTTGGTGGTCTACAGAAGGACCGCTAAAGGAAAGATTAATTATAAACTACCATTCTGGGCAGTGGTTGGACTCAGAAGGGTGTCTTGTATCAACTAGTAACCAGGTTTTTTCTTTAGACTCAAAAAGGTTTTATTCCAAGGGTACCCTGATCTGACAGAACCGTAAATGAGATGATTTTTCATCAGCCACCTTCCAGACCCGAGCCCTTAGCTCACGTGTTACAGCTTTTCAATGAGGGGTAGTTGCTCTAGCACCAAGGACTGAGATGGAATGTCCCTGCCTCCTGGCATCTTTCCAGACCCCATACTATTTCCTGACCCCAAAAGCAAGATGTGCTCAAATACATGTATGTACACACATGCCTCACCTTCTTCGTCATAGCCTTCTCTTAATTTCTCCCCTTTTCGGTGGATTTTCAAATACAAATGATTATCAGAGCATTGAGTAAGGGAGAGACAAAGAAATCTGCTGGATATGACAATATATGAATCTTTAGACATTTTGCAAAGAACAGAAACATCCAGACCTCAGTTTCCCCTCCTATACAATGACGGCAACTGTATCACTGTATCTGCCAGTGGTTTGAGAAGGATGAATAGGATCATGTTTCCTAAGTATCTTTAAGTTTCAACGTACAATGGTGCCAGCAAAGAACAAAGTGTCGTTTTCCTTCGGGCAGAATAATTAAAACTAAATCTCATGAGTCCCATCTCTATGCATGTCTCCCAAATTGATCATGCAGTGATTTTTAAGAACAGAGTAGCTCTGTGTCATTTATTTATAATCGGTTTTCATTGTTACAGTGGAGCATTCATACACATCACCTTCGGGCTCTGGGGAACTGTTCACATTCATTAGGGAAAGGAAACAGTCTTTCTTTCAAATAAGCAATTTGATTGCTTCAGCAATAGGTCTGTAATTACTGGAGCACGGGGATATGTTATTGGTAATAGGATGAAGAAACCAGGCCTTTCTCCAAATCAGAGGGGGTTCGGTC
The DNA here is from genome assembly GCF_008692635.1 of Crocuta crocuta. Lineage (NCBI taxonomy): Eukaryota > Metazoa > Chordata > Mammalia > Carnivora > Hyaenidae > Crocuta > Crocuta crocuta. The sequence continues at coordinate 1,512,717 of NW_027527381.1, forward strand.
TCTTTTTTCAGAGACTGTAATTAAAAGGGGTGGTAGCGGTTCCCTGTGCCCTTTGACGGGGCTGGCACCAGACTCGAGACACCAGGTCAGAGAGATTTCCTCCCCCTCTTGTCCTCTGTGGAATCGGATCATGTTTCCAAAGCCTCTGTAAGTTTCAATGTACAGCGGTGCCAGCAAAGAATAAGGTATGGTCTTCCTTTGGGCAGAAATTGAGCAGACCGTAGAATACAGCAGTGGTCAGGCAGAGAGGACTTCATGGCACCCCCTCAAACCTACGGCAGGAGGTCAAGGTTGTGACGCCTCTCCATGTTCAACACAGTCTATATAACAGCATTAACTGCGGGAGCCTGACAAGCTTTTAAAATTTCACCTTTTGTACCCAGAGGCTACATCAGAGTCCAGCTGGAATGGACAAATTCAGGAAGATTTAGTACAGAAACAAATTCATTTTTCTCAAGCCTTTCAATCATTTGTTCATTGAGTCGGTTAACCTCACATTCATTATTCGTTCATGTTCTACCCCAAGTGAAGATCTTGACTCTGGACGAAGTGGTCCCAGCTCTTAAGGAGCTCACTTGCGGATATGCTCCCCAAATGCTGCTTCTTGTTATGCTATTTTGGTCCTTACCTTTATTCTTTCCTTCATTCATGCCTTTCACATTCATATTTAAAGTCTTTTACCATTTCCCCCCGTATTTTTCCTTTTTGCCCAGCTTTATGAAGTTACCAGCTATAAACAAGCAGGGACTTTATGTTGAAGTATGAAGTCTCGTTTTGCCCCCTTTTTGCTAGTCATCGATAACAGCAGAAATGATATCCAGTTCGGGGACACTGTACATAGATCCAAGTATGGGAAAGCAGTTCTGTTCAGTTACACTACTTGGTGGAGACAGTTTTAGCTGAGGACAGTGCAAATCACTTAGGAGGACATTGCGGCCACGCATTGCTGAGGACAACTTTTCGTTTTAGCGAAGATTTGCTAGAGTGTGAGGTTTTGAACTTGTTTCTCAGAGAGCAGATTCTTCTGGCCGTACCTCAGGGAAACTCTTTTCTATTAGAAACAAAGCCAATGTTGGAATAGAAAGAAGAGCTTCCTGTGCTCTGGAGGACTGACGCAGCTTCCCTTTGTGTTCAGAGATGATGCTGTTGGTGCCATTCCTTCTAGAATAGGGTACTCTTAGATGGTTTCCACTTCAGTGACAATGGATTCATACTTATCCACATAGTCCTTCCTGCCCCTCATGACCAACAATATTATCTGAGCACATGGCGGACAAGGTTTTGAAGGGAAGCAGAATATGCCCCCTGCCCAACATGCCATTTTGGTATATTGATTATTTTGAGCCACAGTCATTCAAAGAACAGCAAATGTAGGGAGAGGCTTTCTCCATCCTTCTCTCATCTGCCACAGGACAAATTCTCCAAAAGGAACTCACTTGCCATAAATCCCTTCCCTGAGAATTTCATCACCCAAGGATGGCCTCCTGTCACAGGAGAGGGGACCAGAAGTCTACACCACATCTGGACAAACTCTGTCACAAACTTTCATACCTTCCATCTAAACTTCTAAGGGCCCATTTATTTTTCATAAGATCATATTCTCTAACCTAAGAGGCTTCATAGGAAACATCCCTTTCCTTTCCCTATTAAGATGGCATGTAATCCTGAAATCTAAGCCATTTTGAGGAATTACTCACTTTTCTCTGGGCATCTTCCATGTGTACATGAGGTAAACATGTTAATCAAGTTCTGTTTGTTTCTCTTTTGTTAATCTTATTACAGGAGACTCAGCTAAGAGCTCAGAAAGGTGGAAGGAAAATTATTTTTCCTCTCTTACAGGTTAAAGTTATGACAGTTGTGTTAGACATTTTGGTGGCAAGTAACAGAAACCAAATGGACTCACCTTAAGCACAAAGAGGGAATTTGGTATAAGGATACAGAGCTAAGTGTAGAAGAACAGTCAGACTTTAGGAAGGGCTGGAATTGAGAAAGGAAAAGCATCCGTATTCCCAAGATATGCTCTCAAACCATCCATCTCTACTCTGCTTTTTCTTGTACATCTGCTTCATTCTCTAACACTAGAGTCCAGTTTTCCCTGCATTTTTTCCATGAGACCAAATATGGCTGCACCACAGCTAATTACTATCTGTGACTATTCCGGTCATTATAAGAGACTGACTGACTGTCTCTCCATTCTCACTTCTGGAAGAGAGAATCTGATTGGCCCTGCATGAATCAAGTGTTCACCTCTTGTTCAATCGTCTGAGGCCAGCAAGGTGAGCCACACAACAGGCAGAGGTTCTAGAAACTCACTTATGTGGATCAGGGGCGCTTCTCAAGGAAGTTGGAATAGGTTGAGTTTTCTTAAAGAGTCTGCCAAGGGCGCCTGGGTGGCTCAGTTGGTTAAGCATCCCACTCTTGATTTCATCTTAGGTCATGATCTCATAGTTTTGTGAGTTCAAGCCTTGCATGGGGCTTTGAGCTGGCAGCACAGAGCCTGCTTAGGATTCTCTGTTTCCCTTTCTCTCTGCCCCTCCTCCATTCATGTTGTCTCTGTCTCTCTCAAAATAAATAAATGAATTAAAAAAAAAAAAAACCAATATCCCCAAATGTTGCTCCAGGGTGGCCACTAAATTCTGAAAACACAGATTAATACATAATGTGAGTTAATAATATTCTATAAAATAATATTATTTGTGTTTCCACACCGTGATGGCCACCTTGAACTACAAGGGATAGAATCTATAGTTCTAGAATAGAAAGAAGCTTCACAGCGTGAATCCATGATGTTGTCATTAACATGGACATCCATTTATCTGAGCTAACCAGTCATAAATGCCCATGTGGATCATGTAAATAGATTCATACATAATGAAGAGATAATTACCTCAATTTTCTAGTTGCAACCAAATATCCTCTAGTTACAGAGAATACTTAGCAGGTTAATTAGCCAGCATTCGTTATTCTCTCCCTAGTCCCCCAAGAATGATTTGTGCTAATTCCTTAGTAATCCAAATCCTAGTGCTTCACAGTCCAGCTATCTATCCCTCACTTGTGTGTTTATTTACCATCCCCTTTGTTAGACTTTCAATGGCTGGAGGATCATGATCGTATTTTTTAAAAAAAAGTGTTTTCTATAGTATCGCATTTTTAGTATGGCTAGAGTGCTTGTGCATCAGCTAAATGCTCCCAAGGCATATGTTAAGAGAGAGAGAGATAGGAGCTGTATCACCTTTTTTTGACTTATCTTCAGCATCATGTTTCCTGCATTCGATTTATTAATAGCAGCAAACTAAAGATGGACTATAATTAAGGGGAGGGGAATTAGACTTTTCCTTTTGATGGAAAGAGGGTCAAAGAATTTATGGATATTTATTTGTTGGCTGGTTGGTTGGTTGGTTTTTAGAGAGAGACAGCACACATGCTAGCAGAGGAGAGGAACAGAAGAAATGAGAGAGAGAGAGAGAGAGAGAGAGAATCTTAGAGAATCTTAAGCAGGCTCCAAGCTCAAGGTGGAGTTGGATGCGGGGTTCGATCCCACAACCCTGGGATTATGATCTGACCTGAAATCAAGAGTCAAATGCTCGGGGTGCCTGGGTAGTTCAGTTGGTTAAGTATCCGACTTCGGCTCAGGTCATGATCTCATGGTTCGTGGGTTTGAGCCCCACGTCGGGCTGGAGTCTGTGTCTCCCTCTCTCTCTGACCCTCCCCTGCTCACGCTCTCTCTCTCAGAAATATAAATTTTTAAAAATTATTTTAAAAATATAAATAAATAAATAAATATTAAAAATAAAAAAAGAGTCAAATGCTCAACTGATGGAGTCACCAAAGTACTCCCTGGATATATTTTTAAATCACTCTAAGAAGTTTCTTTTCTTTGCACAAGAAGAAGTACAAAGACAGATATCCCAAGGCTATTATAGTGAACCAACAGTGTTATCAATTCTCCAGGCTTGGGGCACCTGCGTGGCTCAGGTGGTTGAATGTCTAACTCTTGATTTTGGCCAGGTCATGATCCCAGGGTCATGGGATCAAGCCCCATGCTGGGCCTGGAGCCTGCCTGGGATTATCTCTCTCCCTCTCTCTGCCCCTCTCTCCAGCTCATGCTCTCTTTCTAAGATAAAGAAAGAAAAAAAAAAAGATTCCAGGCTCTTTTAACCTTTCCTCTTAGCATCTTTAAGGACTTGGCTTATACTTTGTTCATATAATGGCTGCTGCATCTCCAGGCATCATGTCTATTCTAGGCAGGACAAAGCAGAATATTATTTGTCCCCCACCCTCTACCCCCTTCCTGCTTAAGCAGGAAAGGAACAGCTTTCTCATCAACCATCCAGCTGACTTCCTCTTGGATTTCATTGCCCATAGTTGTGTCATGTGGGTCTGTCAGGAGCTCCATTGAGCTTGAAGAGAAAGCTGAGCTGTCAGGTATTGGAGGAGCCAATTAAAGCAACAAGGGGCCAAACTGAAAGTTAACAGTTAACTGTTAAGGCTTTAATCACTGGCTGTGTACTCAGTCTGGTCTTGGGAGTACAGTTACCCCAGACACTCTGCCTGGTAGAGTCTATGGTCAGACCTGAAAAATCACACATAGGTTTCTAACTAATATCCAAACTATCTCCCGTTCCACTTAGCTGCAAGAGAAGCTAGAAAGTTGAAAATGTTTCTTTCTAGCCTCTACAATGAAGGAATACAAGGGCAAAGACAGCCAGGAATGCATGTTGAATAAACAGATTGATATCCATCCAGCAGCACAAAGTGCCAGAAGGATGTTCAATTTCATTACAGATAGTTGGATGTTTGAGGATTCACCTGTAAAATTTTAAACATATCTTCATGCATACATGTGATATGAAGAGGAGAAAGAGAAAAAAAATGTGAGTTTAAGGAAAGTAAAGTCAGGGGGAAATTTGGGAAAGGAGAAAAACAAGAGAAACGAGCAGGGATAAAATGAAGATGGAGACTCTGAAATCCACAAGGACAGGAAGTGAGATCAGTAACCTGGGAGTTCAGTTTTCAAGCCAAAGGCAGGTTGGTGTTCCCTTCATTTTACATGTACCTTATAACAGGCCCTTTTACATTTGTCTCTTCAGCCTGATCTCACAGCGTTATAAAATTGATTTGGCCTGTTTTTGGCAGTAGCAGGATAACTCCTCTGTCAGCATAAAAGATTTATAATCCAAAATGAATCTTGCAGTCTTCCAGACTCCTCTTCAAGCAGAAAGTTCTGAAAATGAACACACCCTAGCTCCATATGTTTATCGACCATCCCCTCTGTTAGACTTTCAGCGGCTGTAGGATCACACTCATGTAAAACAAAAACAAAAACAAAAAAAAACCCACACAAAATAAAAAAACAAAACAAAACAAAAAACCCCAAAAAACAACTTCCTGCCAAATTCAATTCCTTAACACTTGATTTTTTTTCTGCCAAAGCCAGAGATGAATTAGCAATGATTTGGCAGCCAATTAAAATTCATAGTAAGCTGTTTTGTGACCCTTGGGTCAGAAACAAATTTCCTACAAACCTTAGGAGAGTATCTCTCCTGGGTTTCTTTGGGGTGAGAAAAATCCCTACCCTCCTCTCTGGTTCTCATCCGTTCTCATCCCTCGTGCAGGGTGATGACCAGCTGTGTTCCTGAGACATTGTTTGTAAAGCCAAGAGGCAACTCAATTCCCTAGTCAGTTATTTCTCTGAGATGTGGAGAGATCTGTGGCTACAGCTGCCAGCAGGCGATTCTCAGCTGCAGTTCTGTGTAAGTTGTGGATCGAGAAGGGAAACAGAGAAAGGGTGAAGAGCGAAGGTTGTCTGTTTTCCACACTTCTGAGATGGAATTGTTCTACTGAGCTGAGAAGAGAAAGGCATGGCCAGGTGTTTCACAGGTGTGAAAAATATGCTAAAGTTGAAGTGAGTCTTTTCCGCAAATCAGTGACAGAATTGTATTGTGTAGGGTCTGTAAGGGAATCTCCCTGAATAGGAAAGCCTATTTCACAATGCGTAAAATTTCCCATTCCAGAAGGATTAGAAAACTCCCCAATTCCCAGTAGTTGACAAATCTTTTCTTGCCGATGGTCAGTACACTGAGGGAAAAAAAGCCATCTCTGACCTTAAGTCATTGAGAGGATTTGATACATGCAACATGTCACTTCATGTTTCTGTATTTATATAAGGAGCAAATGCTTCCCAACATGGACCATCTGTGAGGACGATAAGCCACTTCTGATACTGTGCTGTCAAAAGGGCAGGGGGAAAAAGATTTATATAAAAAGAAATGCAAATATAGCTGGCTAGTCAGCCAAGAGGGCAAAGGTAGGGGAGTCTTACATTAACCCAATCTTCACAGTTGCTAAAAACCTGACAAGGGAAAGAGGAATTTTAACTAGCTGCCAAGCAATTGCTTATTCATGTGTGACACAAAAAACAAGAGAAACTTTAATTTTCTCCTTGTCAGTTTTAAACAGAGAGGCTGTCAATTCAGCAAGGGGAGCTTACTAAACATATTACAGCAGGGCACCTTCCTACCAACATCCAGTCTCAACATGGCATCAAGCGCAAGACCTTTGCACCATTACCCTTCTGTCAGATTTCAACCAGCCCTGTCCCTCTTATGGTCCATTTCTTTCTTGGGTATCACCATCCTGCCTGGGCTCTGCCATAGCCCCCTATTCCCCATAAAGAAAATGTGGGATGACATCCACTCTTTTATTTTTTTAATTTGTTTTTAATATTTATTTATTTTTGAGAGAGAGAGACAGACAGAGACAGACACAGAGAGAGAGCAGGGGAGTGGCAGAGAGAGAGGGAGACACAGAATCTAAAGCAAGATCCAAGCTCTGAGTTGTCGGCACACAGCCTGATGTGGGGCTCCAACTCATGACCCACAAGATCATGACCTAAGCCAAAGTCAGACACTTAACCGACTGAGCCACCCAGAGGCTCCCTGACATCCATTCTTTTAACAAGCACCATTAATGAATTCATCTTCTTGGGCCACTCTGTGGCACCATCAATGGGATTTTTTTGGTCATGTGCCTTTTTGCAGTCTGTTGCTAATTTAGTTCAAGTCCATTTATCCCAAAAGATTAAGCATTAGGTTAGTACTAGGTGCTGGGGCTCTGTGTCATGTATCATGTTTTCCAATATGATTTCAAAAATGCTCTCAAAACCGTTGGTAGTCCGGTCACAGTCAGAGACGTCCCCAGAAACCCTTTGGGTGTTTAGGAAACGTTATTACATTACCTAATTTGTTAAGCAAATATTTATTGAGTGCCACTTACTCTCCTACTCTCAAGGAACTTACATTCTAATAGGAGGAAGTGGGTAATAATAGATCACCAAAAAATAAGTAAGATGAACCACTGAAGTTCCTGCCATGAATATGAAATATGCTAATGGAATAAAGAAATTACTGTGGGGAAGAGGGCTGGAACTGTGTAAGATAGGGTGGTCAGGAAGGACCTCTCCTAGAAGATACTTGAAATGACTTCTGAATAACAAGAAGCTAGGCAAGCAAAGATAAGGTGGGAAAGAGTTTCAGGTCAACTCTAAGGCATGAATAAAGTAGGACTTTAAGTAGGAGCCAGAGCCTTGATAGAAGATCCTTGCAAAGAGACTGGATTTGATTCCAGTTGCAACAGGAAGCCATTGGAAGGTTTTCAGCCAGATCATGATAAAATGCTTTGGCTGCTGTGTGGGAAATAGACCCTGCAGAGCAAAAGGGGAAGCAAGGATTTCAGTTAGGAGGCTTTGCAGCAGTCCAGGCCAGCTGCGATATCATTGCTCACAAATGAATAGTCTGTTCTACCAGGCTCATACCAAAATTTTAACTGAGCCTTACATGAATTGAATGCTTCGTGTTTGTTTGGCTGAATGTCAATCATACATTATATCATCATATTTTTACAATATGGGATTCCTCTGACCCAGAGTTGCGAACTCCTGAAGCATTTACTCTGACCTACCTACTCTGAATGTACCCTTTGAAAACAAAAAGCATTTGAAAAATGTCTGACTAGGGCTTGAATCTGAGGCCATGAAACAGAGAGGAGTTTGCTGACAAAAATGGCCCTTAGTTCATATCCTTTTTCATGACTGTGTTCCTAGCACCCAGCATAGAAGTTGACTCACAAATATTTGTTGAAAGAGTTCATAGATTAGCCTAGTAAAAGCCCAAGAAATGCTATGAAGCCTTGGTGGTAGTATAGCACCCCAATCAGCTGAACTAGGTAGACTTGGATACTAGCCCTGGTATTTGAAGACTGTTTTTGTGGGAGGGGAGGATGAACTCACATCTATACCAACCTTTGCATGCCAGCCTCCAACGCTTACTACCCCTCAAAGCTTCTTCAACTTTTTGACCACTCAGACAAATCTATCTCTAGATTTGTCTCATGTTCTCTAAGTCCTCACCCTCCAAGGAAACACTGTGGAGAAGCGTCTCCCTCACACACAATGCCCTCCCTATGAGCCCCAGTTCCCCCATCTTACTTCCCAGCTGCCTTCTCTGCCCTATTTCCCATTCGGCACCAAAAACAGGGGAGCCTTTTGTGGGAGCAATCAAGCTGTAAATCACTATTTATATTTCTTGAAGTAAACTTAAGGCTGAGAAAAGGTTCTGGAATGACTACCCTCGGGACTAAAGCCCATCTGGAAACACGAATAATGTGAAATTTATCCCTCCATGGATTCCCCCACAAGACCAATTATAATATCATCCTTTCCGAGAATTTCTGCCAAATTTTTATGGGGTCACCAGAAAGTTATATCTTAAGTGAAAACTGCACAGATTTATATAGGGGGTAGTTATCTGGTGGGAGGAGGTATGTGGATGTAAACTACAGGAAACAATGATACTCCACAGACAGAGATGTGTGTAAATTTGCCTCTTCACTTCAGGAAGTGGAATGGATTTATTCATCCAGCCACAGGTATTTATTGAGTGACTACTGTGTGCCAGGCATTCTTTGAGGCACTGAAGAGAGAGCAATGAGCAATATTTGCTTTGCCCTCATTTTAGTAGCAGTGGAAGATGGGCCATAAAGTACTTGCTAAATATGGTGCCAAAAATCAATATGTGGCAGAGATGCTCTGAGCAATGTGAAGAACTACTTCTTAAGAGTGACATAGGTGTGCTGCCCTATTTCTTGAGAAAGTGGAATCATAGTCATCATTTGAAAACTCCTAGAATAATAAGAGATCTGACATTTATGTGTTCCCTCATGCTTTTCTCCTGAAGCCACAAAGTTTGGCTGTGAAGTATTTGGCAAAAGGCCTCTTTTGCTGAAGCAATCACCTGACAATGTGAGCAGGGATCTGAGCCAGCCAGGTTCTAACTCAACTGGAGCAGTTTGATTAGGTGATGAGCACGCATTATCATAAAATTGCAGAGCGGCTGTAATTCACCGCATCATGGCTAGAAATGATCTGCCTCCAAGGAAAAATGTCAATGAGCGGCCATCTTCTTTAGTGTCAGTAGTTCTTAAATTTTAGTTTCTGAAGAATCGATGAGTCTATAACAGAGATCCCAGCTTCTCCTCTAGAAATTCAGAGAGAGAAAGTCTGGGAAAGGGTCCAGAAATTCGTATTTTACCGCCCTGCCTGCTGATGCTGCCGCAGGTGGCGCCACACTTGGAGAACCACCATTCTGTGTTAACCATAACAGAGAATACGGACCTCCAGCTCCCCTCCCCTGCATGCAAAACAGCGTGGCCAGGGCCTCTTCCTTGGAAGGGGAGGAGAAAGAAAGATAGATGGAACAGTCTCCTCTACTGCTTATAGCTACTCCTCTCTCTCATGTATTCAGCAAATATTGTATAACAGCTACAATGGACGAGGTGCAGTCTACCTCCAGAGGGAGGATGTAATGATGAATAGGCATCAGTCACTACTCCTGGAGCATCAGAATATCTTTAAGGATGACAAAATGGAACTGACTGGGCCTGAGCTTGCCTGATACTGTACTGGGCCAAGTACTCTCTCGAACATCCTTTTATTAAGTCTTCCCAAGTTTTCTTTCCTCATTTCCTTCAAGTGCTTACTGAACTGTCTCCTTTTCAGTGAATCCTCCTTCTTAGATCATTCTACATCAAACTCAACACATCAAAGCTTAATTCCTACTCTTTCCCCCAAGCTGCTCCTCCCAGGCTCTTCTCCGTCTCTCAGTAAAGAGCAATTCCGTCCTTTCAGTTGCTCCTGCCAAAAGTGGAATCAGTCGACTTTTGTACTGCGTATCTGCTCCATCACAGGTACTGCTGGATCTGCCTTTATTTTTTTTTTTTTAATGTTTTATTTATTTCTAGGAGAGAGAGAGACAGCATGAGAGGGGAGGGTCAGAGAGAGAGGGAGTCACAGACTGAAACAGGCTCCAGGCTCTGAGCTGGCAGTCAGCACAGAGCCCGACGCGGGGCTCGAACCCACGAACCGCGAGATCATGACCTAAGCGAAAGTCGGACGCTTAACCGACTAAGCCACTCAGGCACCCCTGGATCTGCCTTTAAAATATATCCAGAACCCTCCCGCTCCCTTTGCGGCCACTCCAATCCAAACCATCACTACTCCTTGCCTAAATGATAGCAGTAGCCTCCCGACTGCTCTCCCAGCTTCGGTCCTAGTCCTCCCTCAGGCTATTTTTAGCACAGCAGCCAGAGTGATTCTGTTGATGTGAAAGTCTGACCAAGTCACTTCTCTGCTTTAAAACGGCTTTTCATGTCATTCCAAATGAAAGCCAACGTCCTCGTAATAAACCACAGGGCCTTGAGCTGTCTTGGCATCCATACCTATCTATCTGTTTTTCTTTTCTTCTCCTCACTCACGCCTTTCACCCACAGCAAGATGGTCCTACTTTGACACCTTTGTACTTGCTGTTCTTAGGATTCTCTTGCTCCATTTGTTCCCACAGCTTGTCTCCTCACTTTCTCTGCATCTTTAATCAACTATTGCTTTCTCAATTGGCTTAGCTGGCTTCCCTGTCTAATATTTAAATACCTCTACTCATTTTTCCCATCCATTCTTCCTGCTTTATGCTAACATCTCCACATTTTCCTATTTTTATCTTGTTTCTGGTCTCTCTCCCCTGCCGTAACATAAGCTCCATGAAGGCGGGGGTTTTGTCTGTTGCTCTCTGTTATATCTCCAGAGCCTAAAACAGTGCCTGTCATGTGCTGGGCTTTCAAAACTATTTGTCTGAGGGGCACCTGGGTGGCTCAGTTGGTTAAGCATCCAACTTCAGCTTAGGTCATGATCTCACAGTTTGTGGATTCGAGCCCCACGTCAGGCTCTGTGCTGACAGCTAGCTCAGAGCCTGGAGCCTGCTTTGGATTCTGTGTCCCCCCTCTCTCTCTGACTCTCCCTTGCTCTCTCTCTCTCTCTCTGTCTCAGAAATAAATAAAAACATTAAAAAAAATTTTTTAAGACTAATTGTCTGAATAAATAAATGCATTAAAAAATAAATGAATGAATAAATAAAATTACAATCCTCCCTATGCTTTCCATCTCTCCTATTTTCTCCATAGAGTTTACCACCCTCTGACTATATACCATGTAAGTGCCATAAGAACCAGGATTTCTATCATGTTCTCCATTATATCCTTATCACCAAGAAGAGCACCTGGCTCTTATGTTTAAGACATATTTACAGAATGACTGAACTCTTGATGTAAGAGTATCTTTATGGATTAAATTAGCAAAATTAAATTAAGCAAAGTCATTTATACAACTAGTGTATAGCAGAGTCGGGGTTAGAATTTGGGTGCACATAGCTTTCCTTAAATCTTTATTTATTTATTTTGAGAGAAAGAAAGAGCACAAGTGGGTGAGGATTAGAGAGAGGGGGGTGGGGAGAGAATCCCAAGCAGGCTCTGTGCTGAGAGTGTGGAGCCAGACGTGGGGCTCGAGCCCATGAACCACAAGATCATGACCTGAGCCAAAATCAGGAGTCTGACACTTAACCGACTGAGCCACCCAGGCACCCCTATGTGTGTGTCATTTTGTATCTGTCCTCTCACATTATACTACTTGTTTGCTCAGGAAGGCATGCAAGCTGAGTAGCTTAGCAGAATGATTCCCTCTCCTGCAGAGTTCCTTCCCTCCTCGGCTCCCTCTCCCTCACCTAGCTAACCATCATCAAGAATGAATGACAATTTGTGTGTCCCTTCCTCTGGAAAGCCTCCTATGAGTCCCCATGCTTGGGACTAGGGTCCTCTTCCTCCTTTGTCACAGTACTTCTGCATATCCTGGATACCAGTTGTCTATCTCTCCTGCTGTTTCCTGTGTCTGTCATTTCCCCCACTAACACATGCTGCTTTGCAGTCTCACTAGGTTATAAGGTCTTTATGGGCAGGTGTTGTTTCTATCTTGTTCATTGTTGTACTTTGGTCCAGTCACATGATCTGCTTCATAGTAGGTGCCCAATGAAGACTGGAAGATTGGTTTGTTTAGTGACAAAGGGGGAGGAAGTTTCAGGCATAGAAGATAATTAAACAAGACCCAGATAATCAGAGATGGCAAGTAGTGCTGTGTAAAAACTTTGTCTTTGCTAAGCGATAGGGGACACTGAATTATTTTGAGCAGAATGACACAAAATGCCTCTTTCAGAAGATTAAGCTGATACTGGAAATAGATTGAAAGGAGATAGGGGACAGGCAGAATCTTCTGCAGTAGTCAAACTGTAAAGGTGAAAATATCTAAACAAACTGTAAAGGTGAACAATATGAATGGCAGTGGTGGGATTGGAATGGAATAAACAGACACCAGAAGCATATTGAGGAAAGATACTGGAAGTTAAAGTCAAAGGAGACATGGGAACTGAGGCTGGCTGCAAGGCTTTGATTCAATGTGGCTGGGAGAAGAGTGATGCCTTTCCGTGAGAAAAACATGGATAAATTGGAAAGAGGACATAATTAGATGGAAAGAAAAGGAGTTTGGCTTCAGACACTTCAAGTTTAAAACATTCACAGGACATTCTGGTAGAAATGAATTGAACTGAAGATTCAGGTCTAGAATTCAGGAGAGTTGTCTCTCTGTAAAGCCTTAAATACTCGAGCTTCTATAATAGTAGGTGAATTAATGCTTAGCTTTCTAAGAAGTTGGCTGTTGTGGACATTGGAAAGTTTTGAATATTGAGAAAAGCATTCATTAATTTTCTAAAAATAGTTAGTAATCCTGTCTTATTAAATGGAGCAAAACTTTGAGGAGGTTAAGATGTTTTTACACCTATAACCTTTGGAGACAGGGTTTTTTTGGCATTTGGCTGGGATGGATATTAACCTCAAGGACATTTGGCAAACTGCTGGGGGTAAGATGCACAATGTAGGTCTGCGAAAATTTGTTCGAGTGTTGAGGCAAATGCTTTACTGGCCATCTTTCTGGTTGGGGCGGATCACTGGAACTTCAGTGCTGTGCACAAATGCATAGCTTCCATTATCTGAAGATTCAGAGGAAGCTGTTGCGTACAGGCAGAAACTTACCAGAATTAAACCTGCTTATGCTTTTCTACCTACTAAAAATAGATATTTGGGGGTTTAACACTACTGCAATTTTAAAAAAATGTCTGCTACAAATGGGGCAAAACGTTAGTATTTGTGAAATCCAGATGGTAGATACTTGGACGTCTAGTATATTACTTTCTGCAGTCTTCTATATGCTTGAAACACTGTGGTTCATAATTAAAAAAAAAAAAAAAAAGACCTTCCAAAACCAGACATGCAAAGCAGAGTAGAAGACTGAGATTCTGAGGCTGAGGCAAGTCTGGGAAGATGACCTACAGAAGCAATAGAGTGACCCCACTTTCCAAAATTTCTATCCCCTCCAGGAACAAAAGGCCATGGTGGTGAACAGGCTGTTGGAGGTCATGGGATAGAGCACGAGGTCCTATTTCTAGAATAGTCCTCTTGAGGTCAGAGACCAGCTTGGGGAGTCACAGACCCACCACTGATGGTTAGAAGTCAGCATGCTCCCATGTTGACAATTACTTGTAACCCAAGCACAGTGACAGAGAAACTTCCTTTATGTCCACCCCCACATTGTGTCCCTAAGCTCAGGCTTGGGCAGGGTCACTATGTCACTTAATGTCATGGTGCCTTTCTGTGCAAACACACGAAAGCATGCTATGAGTCTTAGGGGCTAGAATTTCCCCTCCGGGGCTGTGTGTGAACCTATGTGACCTGGAGAACATGGGGAAAGAGCTCTCAGTGCTCTGACAGCACTTCAATTCCTTCAAGTCCTCAAAAGTTTCCAGCTTTTGGCTCCTTTCCTCTGGAGAAGTCACCAGAGCCTCTCTCTGCAGGCTCATGACAGTCTGTGTAAGGCTTATGCCTTGGGAAAACCAGCATTTCTCAAAGGTGACAAACATCTAGTCTGCCCTCAGCTGCTTCTTTCATTCAGGCCTACGTCGGAAACACCACCGTCTGATAACATCAGCCACACCAACCGCATAGTAGGCCCACCGTTCCAGGGAATCAGCTTTCAGACCAAACACACTAGTAATCCCGCTTGAAAGAAGTGTTCCTCAGGAAAAGCTTGGAGCTTCAGACTCCCGCAAGGAGAGGGAATCCTGATGAAGGACAAGAAGCGGATACTTCTTTCAAGTCAGAACTGAAGTGGAAATCCTCTCAGCGAAGTGTCTTTCAACACACTGCAGCAAACTTAGCTCTGACTTTGAAGCCTTTGAAAGCATCTAGTTCACAGCTCGTCCTGTCTGGGGCAGAGAAGCCTGCCCACAGCTCCCGTGGAAGTTCCTCCGGGCCCCCCACCCAGCTCTCTGGGGGAGGAAGGAACGCAGTCCTTTCCTCTCAGGGCTTTGTGATCTGAGGCACCTCCAGATTGCTGCCTCTTCGCTCACTCACACGAGTCCCTGCTCTTCCTGCCAGCTCTGCTGATCACTCTCCTCTTCCAGCCAACATGCCGCTGTGCCAGGCAGTAGCCTCCTTTCTTGCTGCACAATTAGGAACAGTTTTAGTGTTCTCAGCTTTTCCTTCCTGTGCCTGTCATTTCCCCCACGAACACATGCTGCTTCGCAGTCCTCGTCACACGCGCGGCACTGTTACTGAGACAGGTCGGGCGTATGGTGCTGATCAAATTTGCTGTACCAAGTTGCCAGGACTTTCTGGAACAAATAAAAATGTAACATTCAGCTCTTGGAGCACCCCCGAAACCAGACTTCCTAAAGTCTGCTTCGTTTCCATCAAAGCAGCTGAGTCCCAAATTTTACTGTGGGAGATGAGTGATCGGGGATTTTAAAAGTCACGCTAACCACATTCCTCAGTTTTAGCTTCTTGGGACCATTGGAGTCACGACGCTTCCTGGGGTATTAGGCTCTGACGGTCAACATTACTGAGTTCTCTTTCCAACTGAGGAACCCTAGATAATCACCAATACATCTCCATTCTTCTATGGCTCCTATTTACTACTCTTCCCTATATTTTTCCTCCTGGATGACTTATAAGAATACACGGGCTCTCTTTTTCCCTGTGGCCAAGTGTGTGACCACCAGAGCAGGGAAAATGATCTGGAATCTCATCATGGCTGTGATTAGGGCCTATTGTAGTACAAAATCAATTCTACACAGTTATACTGCTAGCCAAGATAACAGAAATAATCTGAGTGGTGTTGTTGCTTCTTAGTTTGGAGGGCAGGGTATAGGAAGGGGGCCCAAGTCAGGCCTGGGTAGATGTTTAGCAGAAGAGGAAATGAGTGCCCTCTGAGAAACTCCAAAGTCTCCCTGAGTAAATGGAGACTGAATATACCTCTTGCAGCACCCAGCATCTAGAGCACAGAGAAAAACTCGAGATATCCCCCCAGCTAAACCAAAGCATCTAAAACCTTGGGCTCTGAGGTGGAAAACTACTTAATCTCATCATTACTGACCCTGGATGAGGTTTATTAGGCCATATACACAAATGCTAGTGCAGAAACACAAAAGGCGACAGGTTGGCGAATAGCATAATTCAGCTTGACCATCCAATTTGCCTCTTGTCCCCACAATATATGTTTTGGCAAATAGCATTTGAAGGACAAAAAAAAGGGGAAGCCAGATCAAAATTAATATTAGAACAAAACAATAGAAAGTAACAACCACAGGTGAAAACAGCCGAAGGTTGTTATCTACTGATGTTTCGTGCTTTCAAAGCACCATCTTGGCACCTGTCTTTCACTGACTGTCTTCCAGCATATTTGAAAACGGTGGTTACATCTTTGGGTGTCACAGGACTTGTAAACTGCATGATTTGTTTGCAACAAATAATAACCAGAGCCTTTCTAAATTAAACCAACACTCCTTTCCTCGAGTTTTATCTTGCTTATGCGGGGCACAGGGAGTCGCAGTCTCGCCAATATAAACCTCCGCCAACACCAGCTAAT
Organism: Crocuta crocuta; assembly: GCF_008692635.1. Classification (NCBI taxonomy): domain Eukaryota; kingdom Metazoa; phylum Chordata; class Mammalia; order Carnivora; family Hyaenidae; genus Crocuta; species Crocuta crocuta. Next base: position 1,529,068 of record NW_027527381.1, read on the forward strand.
ATTAAGTGAATGTGTAGGATCAACAAGGGAGGCTTGTTCAGTTTTTTTAAAGCCTCTCCTATGCTTGGCTCACCAGGATCCAAACCTCTCTCCCTGGGCTCCCAGCTCTAAAATTATATGGCTCTAGTTGCTTTGGCAGCGATTCAGAGGAAAGAGAAAACAGAGAGAGGGGAGGAAAACGATAGTTACTTCGGCATCGCCCCCCAAATTCTGATGGCATTGAACAGGAGCGGGGTTGAGAGAACAGCCCAGATCGCACCAGGCAGACCGGCGGTAGCAGGACACGCAGCGTGTGATAACGACACACGCTCACTGTTCCCTACCGACTTTGTCATTTGTTCTGGCCTTGATAATGAAACAAAGACACTTTTTAAAGTAAGGGTTCCGCAGGGCCATGTGGCTTTATCTTTTCCCTTCTAAATCAAAGGAGCAAAGAGCAGCCGCACAACTGGTTCTGTGTATTTCTCATTATGTCCCTCAGTGGTTCCTAAGGTGGTCATAAAGTGAACGGCTCTGTTACAGAAGACAGTCCTTGTGGAACCCACTTCTCCCAGGGCTTCCGTCCTTCCTTGGTAGCAACCAGGAAACACATTAACTTTCCCAGGCAGGGTCAAATCCACCCTGATGGGGAACAACTGTAATTCCTCAGCTAAATGCTGCCTTTGTGGCCTCTAGGTCGGTGTGCTCCCCCACCTAAGCCCAGCACCCTAGGATGGAAGAGTCACTGCATTTTAGATGTACCAAAGCGTGCCCTTTGTTCCTACCTGTGTCCCTGAGCACTGGCCCTGACCAGCCGTCTGCAGCACTGACTTAGCACAGAAGAAAAACAGAGTGATAACGAAAGGGACATCGCTTGAATGTCCAGAAAGTTAATGTGGCAGACGCATTGCTTAAATCTCTCCTGAAACTCATCACAGGAGGGCTGTGGGACGTGCGGAAAGAGTGGTGGGATTGTGCTGGTGGGCACTGGGGCAAGCGAATGCCTAAGAGTGGAAATCCGCCCTCTCTTTGAGATGCCACTTGGGGCGTTATTTATGCCCCCACCCTTCACCTCTCCTTCAAAATAACATGGTCAGCAAGTCACCGAACTGGGCATTGTGGTTTTGTGGTCTTTTGTGCCAGTCTTCTCATCAAGAAGCTGGTGTCTGTCCTTGTTTGGCACCCTTCACCCCGTCAGATATGGCTACGCTGTGAAACAGATGAGATTGAAGCTTCCAAATCCCTCATCTGCACAGGCTGCTTCCAAGGTCCTAGGGGAGCCTCTACCAATGTGTTTTTCTGCTCTATTATTTATTTTCAGAGAGTGAGCATGCACAAACAGGGGAGGGGCAGAGAGAAAGAGAGAATCCCAAGCAAGTTCTGTTCTGTCAGCACAGAGCCCAACATGGGGCTCGATCTCACAAACTGCATGATCATGAGTTGAGCCAACATCACGAGTCGGACACTTAGCTGACCGAGCCACACAGGTGCCCCGTGTTTTTCTTCTTTATAATAAATATACGGATGTGAGAGACTTTAACTTCAGATGGTTAAGACCATTCACATGCCATCCTATGCCCCCTTGTTTTAGATGCCATGGACGTGGCCACAGGTATTTTGGGAATCAGCTAAGGAGAAGTTGAGTTAGTGAACTGTGTTTAGTTGGACAGTTAGTTGGACTTGGTGGGACACATTCACCTGGTTCACAGGCATACCTGTATAAAGTTAAGTTTATAGCTAGTCCTCCTGACGTAAGCACGGATTCCAGGAAAACTACCACCCATGGTGCCAATTCATGCAGCATCAGGACAAGGACATGGAGGGCCAGAATGCGCGTCATAGCATCGATGGGTCTTGTGACTTCTGGCACCCTCCAGTGTGTGCATCGTGAACCGAAAACATAGTTTGAACCACATGGAGCCAGAACCCAGTCTGGGAGGACATTCTTCCAGATTTCACAGCCTATATATAAAGGGAACTTGATCGAGGTTATCCCAAATTTAACATAACCCTAGAATTTTATTATATTTTTAATGTTTATTTATTTTTGAGAAAAAGAGTATATGATGGGGGGAGGAGCAGAGGGGGGCAGGGGACAGAGGATCTGAAGTGACAGCAGTGAGCCCAAGGTGGGCTCAAACTCATGAACCATGAGATCATGACCTGAGCTGAAGTCAGATGCTTAATCGACTGAGCCACCCAGATGGCCCAACATAGCCTTAAATTTTATTACCAATAGCTATCAATAAACAAATTTGAATCAATCATGCCAGAGGAAAGAGTATGTAATTCTATTCTCTCTAGAGAAAATGAAAGTATAAAATTGTTTTCTTTAAAAAGGTAACCAAAGAATATAGAGAGGAAAAGTGTCACAGAAGTATAACAGGCAATCAATTGATGAAAATATTGTATTATTTTTCAGGATTTTGTGATTTGCGTCTTGTTAGCTTTTTAAAATTGGTAATTTGCTGTGATTTCTTTACTCATTATGTCATAACTAATTTTATATACATAATTTCCGTATAACCAGGATCCAACTCTGCTCCCCCCCTCCCCAGCATACAGAAAAGTGATGAGTAAAATGTTGGAAGTGGTACACTTTAAATGTTCACTGTGTAAACGTTAATGTTAAATCATTTCCTCTGCTGAGCCTGGCTGGCTCAGTCTATTAAGCAGCTGACTCTTGCTTCCGGCTCAGGTCATGATCTCACAGTCTGTAAGTTTGAGTCCTGCCTCGGGCTCTGCACTGACAGTGTGGGGCCTGCTGGGGGTCCGTTCTCTCTCTCTCTCTCTCTCTCTCTCTCTCTCTCTCCCTCCCTCTCTCTCTGTCCCTCCCCCACTAGCTCTTGCTCACTCTCTCTAAAAATAAACAAACATTAATCAACTTTAAAAAAATAATTTCCTCTGTTTTTTTTTACTCTCTCCCCACTTGTCCAAAAAGCCCAGCGTCAGCTGCATCAAGCTCACACATTCCTCTGGGTCCCATAGAGCTGCCTCTTCACCGCTTTCTCCACCTGCCGTGAGGATGATCACCAAAAGCTCATTAGCTCTGATGAGATGCCCACTGACACTTACAGGATCCTGGAACCGGGGATGGACTGGGTATAAAGAAGAGGAGAAGGTGATCCCCAGAAGTGAGGGGGTGCTGGGGATGCCTGCACTGGCAGCGACACCTCCATGGGAGCCCCAGGGAGGCATAACAGCTACTCCTGTGATCGGTGGTTGCTGCCAGGTGCAGCACCATCTTTTCTACAAGAGAAATTTACAAAAATACATCAGAGGCGACATAAAACTAGTCCAAGGCAGACCTGAAGAACAAAAACCTAGTTTTCCTCTAACACAGAGTCTTTGTAACAATAAGCCACAGAACAAATCAGGACCACCGTGCACATTTAAAAACCCATCAGGGGAACCTGGGTGGCTCAGTCAGTCAAGTGTCTGATGCTTGGTTTCAGCTCAGGTCCTGATCTCACAATTCCTGGGTTCGAGCCCTGTGTCCAGTTCTGCACTGACAGCACAGAGCCTGTCTGGGGTTTGCACACTCTCTCCCTGTCTTTTTGCCCCTCCTCCACCCTGCCCTCTCTCTCTCAAAAATAAATAAATAAATAAACAAACATTTAAAAATAAGAATAAAAAATAAAAATCAATCAGTTCTTTATAGACAAAAAGGAATCCAGACTGCATAAGCCTCCACTAGATTTTGGTGAAGACAGTGTGACCTACATCTGATTTATTTTATTTTATTTTGTTTAATTTTATCTTATTTTTTGGTAAGATGGTTTGAAAACAGAAAAGTCCCGGCAAACTTGGTGAGTTACTCTGAGCTTCTAGTAGGGAACACCAGCCTTTTCCTTCCTTCAGCTACACCAGCAGTGGGAAAAAGTAGAGGTCATCTTGATTTTTATTCACAAGTTTTGATCTTCATCGATTTGGAATGGAGTCATGTGGGTTATCAAAGATGAAAACCACACTCTAAAGATTTATATTGAGGTTCTTTTCCTTCCCAGCGTTATTGGCCCTCCACCGATTGGTTCAATGGCATTCATTACTTAAGGAGAAAGTGGAAACAGCCAGAACAAAGCAGTCAGTGGAAGTGCCGAATGGGTTTATAATTCGCAACATCTGACATGGAAGAGGCTTGAAAGGGCTGGTCTCGTGTGAGGGAGAGGTGGTTTTATTTGGAATTCCAAAAGAGCTTAGCTTGAAGATAATAGTAAAAGCTTGGAAGACTAGAGCATAGAGTTTACAGGTGTTACCGTCTAAAGGATACAGGTCACGGTACAAGGTCATTTCTCCATCATATACACACACAAAAGCAATAAAAGTATTTCCTGACTCGGGACAGAAGGGTGGGGGCAGAGCCTAGACAGACAGGGAGAGGAGAGAGTTATGCAAGCGTGCATACTCTGGGGGGAGGGGTGGGGAAGGGGCAAGCTTGGGAGGGCAGATGTGGACTGAGAGAGGGCCTCAAATCACCGCCCCACCCTGAGTCTCCCTCATTTCCTTTCTGTGTGAGGAAAGCAGTAAAAAAGCCCATGACTCCTTGGGAGAGGTGAAGAAGGCAGAGAATCAAGAGTTGGTGAGAGCAGCACCAGCCACTCCAGAGCTGGGGGAGGGGAGGGGGGGC
>NW_027527381.1:1533706-1699833 GCF_008692635.1 Crocuta crocuta
GTAAAATCAACTGGGACCAAGGCAGATGCCCATGACCGAGGTGGCAAGAGGTGTCCAAGCGGGCAACTGGGGCTTGGAGCTCAGACCCAGGGCTTATCCAGGAGGGAGGATGAGGGAAAGTGGCCTTGATGGAGTTAAAATTCTAAATTGACGGAGGAATTATCCAAAAGAGGCTTTTAAGGCAGAATGGGGTCAATTATCCTAAAGTGCCAAGATTGAGTTTTCCACTACCTCATAAGCAAATTGAGGGCAGTTTTCGAGAAATAAAGTTTCATTTTTGCACGTTTGAGTTGTCACTATAAATTTGAAACACGCTCTACACATCCGAGATCCCTGCCCTCCCTCTCTATGACCCCAAAAGGTTCCGATCACAAAGGCAGCCTTGTATGCTGAGAATTTGCCTACATTTTGGGGTGTGATTAATAGGACCTGAGCCAGACATACAGGAACACTTTGAACTTCCAGAAATCTACTACTATCAAAGCACTATTATGAGCTCCCAGAAAGTAGTTGAGAGACAGAAACAACTAGTCTCTTACATGGGGTCACAAAGACACGAACATGGGTAGCCCAATGTCATCATCATGCTCGTTATTACTATCATGATGTCCCGATCTAAGATAATATACGTAATCCAGTGTCGATCTTTTCTTAACCCTTTAACCTACTATCTTGAAAGCAGAAAATTATAATGTAAACATTTGCTACAACTCTGTACTGAGTGGCACCCACAAGGATTAGGGACACCTCACAGACACCACTCCTGTCTAGCTGGGTGCACTCTACCAGGTGTTCAACCCATATGACTACGATATTTCCTTTTGTGAGGCCTCTGAGTTATTTCTGGCCCTGGCTGTGGGGCAAGGGGCTGAGACCGCAGTTCTCCAAGTGTCCTGAAGCTGAAGGTCCTTGTTTGCTTTCTCTGGAGTAATCTCACTCCTTCCCCTCTCCCCTACGTACAAGGAAGCTGCTCATGGACTTTTGTGCCTGTAATGATTCATGAGTAACTGAAATAAAAGCATTACAAACCCTATAGGTAAAATAAGGATATTCTTTAAGTTCCATTATAAAGTGGGTGTACCCAAGTATTCAATGGAGACAATATCAGAGACTATTGGTTGTCTGCTTCGGTTGCTCTCAGGGAAGAGCTTGTTGACTTATGTGGGTAAACAGGCAGCTCCCTCAGACTGCAGTCTAGGCACTGTTCTGAGACCTTCCTTAAGAAAGAAACTGAGGGTGGCTGGGTGGCTCAGTTGGTTAAGCATCAGACTTTGGCTCAGGTCATGATCTCAAAGTTTGTGAGTTTGAGCCCCACATTGGGCTCTGTGCTGGCAGCTTGGAGCCTGGAGCTGGCTTCGGCTTCTATGTCTCCCTCTCTCTCTGTCCTTCCCCTGTTCGTGTTCTGACTCTCTCTCTCAAAAATAAATGAACATTAAAAAACCTTTTGTTTTTAAAGAGAAAAACTGAATTACCAGCCATTTATTTCTGTTATTGTGGCCCACACGTAAAAGCCCAAACCAAACAAGCCCAGGAAGATTTTTGCCATTAGCCATTTTTTAAAATCTTTGAGTGCGTTTCTTAATTAATTAATCTATCAATTTATTTATTTATTTATTTATTTTAATGTTTATTAATTTTTGAGAGAGAGAGAGAAAGCACAAGCAGGAAAGAGGCAGAGGGGGACAGGGGACAGAGGACCCACAGAGGGCAAGGCTTGAATCCACAAACTGTGAGATAATGACCTGAGCCAAAGTCAGATGCTTAAAGGACAGAATCACCCAGGCATCCCTTGCCATTGAGCCCTGCTGCAGAGCATTTCTCCTCTCTGTCATTGGAGCTTCCTAAGCAATCCCTATCAGCCTCAGGTGATCCACAAAACATCTTTATGCAGTTTTTATATTGAAAACTTATATACAGAGGCACCTGGATGGCTCAGTTGGTTAAGCTTCCAACTTTGGCTCAGGTCATGATCTCATGATCCATGAGTTCAAGCCCCACCTCGGGCTCTGTGCTGACAGCTTAGAGCCTAGGGCCTGCTTCAGATTCTGTGTCTTGCTCTCTCTCTCCCCTGCCCCCACACATGCTCTCTCTCTCTCAAAAATAAACATTAAGGAAATTTTAAAAAAGAAAGCCTATATATGTATATACACATTTATGTTAAATAGTTATATTACCTTTGTAATGCCTTATATTTTCATAAAAAACTAGAAACTTGAAGTTCTAAGCAAAATTAAACTACTAGGACTACATCAAACTAAAAAGCCTCTGCACAGCAAAGGAAACCACCAACATAATGAAAAGTCAACCTATTGAATGGGGGAAAATATTTGCAAATCATATTTTAGATGAGGCTAATATCCAAAATATATAGAAAATTCGTGTAACTCAATAGCAAAAAAACAAAAATCCAGTTTAGATATGGGCAGAGGAGAAAAATTAAGAAAGAGAAATTAAGAAAACAATTCCATTTACAACTGCTCCAAAAAGAATTTAAAAACATAACCAAGGAAGTGAAAGACCTGTACTCTGAACCCTGTAAGACCAAAGAAACCAAAGGTGTCACAAACAAAATGGAAAGATATTCCATGCTCATGGATTGAAAGAATTAGTATTTTAAAAGGTCCATAATTTCATGGACACCTGGGTGGCTCAGTCAGTTAAGCAGCTGACTCTTGATTTCAGCTCATGTCAAGATCAAGGTTTGTGGGTTCATGCTGTGTTGGGCTCTGCACTGACAGAGCAGAGCCTGCTTGAGATTCTCTCTCTCTCTCTCTCTCTCTCTCTCTCTTCCTCTTCCCCCACTCATACTTTCTTTTTTCCTCAAAAATAAGTAAATAAACATTTTTTTAAATGTCCAGAATACTCAAAGCAATAGATAGATTCAATGCAATCCTTATAAAAATATGTGTAGTATTTTTTTTACAGAACTAGAATAAATAATCCTAAAATCTGCATGAAACCACAAGATCCCCAGTAGCCAAAGCAATCTTCAGAAAGAACAAAGCTGGAGGTATCACAATCCTAGATTTCAAGATATACTACAGAGATCCCTGGGTGGCTCAGTCAGTTGAGCATCTGACTCTTGGTTTTAGTTCTGGTCATGATCTCACAGTTTCATGGGTCTGGGCCCTGCATCAGGCTTTGCGCTGGCATCATGAAGCCTACTTGGGATTCTCTTTCTGCCCCTCTCCCACTCATGCTCTCTCTGTCTCAAAATAAATGAATAAACTAAAAAAAAATTTTTTAAAGATATACTATAAAGATATAATAAACAAAACAGTATGGTTCTGGGACAAAAACAGGCACATAGATTAATGGAACAGAGTAGAGAACCTAGACATAAACCCATGTTTATCTATGACAAAGGAGGTTAGATTATACAATGGGGAAAAGACAGTCTTTTCAACAAATGGTGTTGGGAAAACTAGACAGCTTCATGCAAAAGAGTAAAACTGGACCACTTTCTTAAACCAGACACAAAAATAAACTCAAAGTGGATTAAACACCTAAATGTGAGACCTGAAGCCATGGAACCCACAGAAAAAACATAGGCAGTAATCTTGTTGATATTGGCCTTGGCAAAAGTTTTCTAGATAAGCCCCCTCAGGTAAGGGAAACAAAAGTAAAAATAAACTATTGGGACTACATCAAAATAAAAAGTTTTCACACAGTGAAAGAAACCATTAATGAAACTAAAAGGCAAACTACTAAATGAGAGAAGATAATTGCATATGATATATTCAATGAAGGGTTAATATCCAAAAGATACAAAGAACTTATACAACTCAACACCAAAACAGTAAATAAGTCAGTTAAAAATTAGGCAGAGGAGGGACACCTGGCTGGTTCAGTCAGTTAAGTGTCTGACTTTAGCTCAGGTCACGATCTCATGGCTCATGGGTTGGAGCCCCATGTCAGGCTCTGTGCTAACAGCTCAGAGCCTGGAGCCTGCTTTGGATTTTGTGTCTCCTTCCTCTGCTCATGCTCTGTCCCTCACTCTCTCAAAAATAAACAAATATTTTTTAAAAAATTTTTTAACTGGGCAGAGGAGCGCTTCTTGGCATGGCTCAGTCAGAAGAGCATGGGACTCTTCTAAGACCATACCACCCTGAACGCGCCTGATCTCATCTGATCTCGGAAGCTAAGCAGGGTCAGGCCTGGTTAGTACTTGGATGGGAGAAGAGCATGGGACTCTTGATCTCAGAGTTGTGAGTTCAAGCCCCATGTTGAATGTAGAGATTACTAAATGAATAAATAAACTTTAAAAAATTGGAGAGAGGACCTGAATAGACATTTTTCCAAAGAAGACATACAGATGACCAACAGATATATGAAAAGGTGCTCTACATCACTCATCATCAGGGAAATATACAAATCAAAAGCACAGTGATATATCACTTTGCACCTGTCAGAATGGCTAAAATAAAAAACACAAGAAATAAAAAGTGTTGGTGAGGATGTGCAGAAAAATGACTCCTCATACACTGTTGGTGGGAATGCAAATTAGTACAGCCAATGTCAGAAATAGCTTGCAGTTCCCTCAAAAAATTAAAAACAGAATTACCATATAATCCAGTAATTCCACTACTGGGTATTTATCTGAAGAAAATTAAAATACTAATTCAAAAAGATAATATGCACCCTTGTATTTATTGTAGTATTATTTGCAATAGCCAAGAGTTAAAAGCAACCCAAATGTCCATCAATAGATGAATGAATAAGGAAGATGTGGTGTTTTATATACAACAGAATACTCCTCAGCCATACAAAAAAAAAAAACAAAAAAAACAAAAACAAAAACAATAGAGGTCATTGGTGACAACACAGATGGACCTAGAGGATATAATGCTTAGTGAAATAAGTCAGGGCAAAACAAACACCATATTGATTCGCTTATATGTAGAATCTAAAAAACAAATGAACAAACAAAAGCAGAAATAAACCCATAGATAAAGAGGACAAATGGATAGTTGCCAGAGGGGAGAATGTGGGAGGATAGGCAAAAAAGCGTGAGGAGAGTGGAGGGTACAGGCTTCCAGTCATGAAAGGAGTAAGTCATGGGGCTCTAGATGCTGGCGAGGATGTGGAGAAACAGGCACCCTCCTACACTGTTGGTGGGAATGTAAACTGGTGCAGCCCCTCTGGAAAACAGTGTGGAGGTTCCTCAGGAAACTAACAGTAGAACTCCCCTATGACCCAGCAATAGCACTGCTAGGAATTTACCCAAGGGATACAGAAATGCTGATGCATAGGAGCACATGTACCCCAATGTTCATAGCAGCACTCTCAACAATAGCTAAAACATGGAAAGAGCCTAAGTGTCCATCAACGGAAGAATGGATCAAGAAGATGTGGTTTATCTATACCATGGAATACTACATGGCAATGAGAAACAATGAAATCTGGCCATGTGTAGCAACATGGATGGACCTTGAGGGTGTTATGCTGAGCGAAATAAGTCAGGCAGAGAAGGACAAATACCATATGTTTGCTCGTATAGGAAGATTAGGAGGAACTTAACTGAGGACCATGGGGGAGAAGAAGGGAAGAAGTGGTGGGGGAAAGGGAGGGAGGCAAACCATGAGAGACTCTTGAATGATGAGAACAAACTGAGGGCTGATGCCGGTGGAGGGGGAGGGTAGGGGGTGATGGGCATGGAGGAGGGCACTTGTGGGGATGAGCACTGGGTGTTATATGGAAACCAACTTCACAATAAACTTTTAAAAAAAGGAGTAAGTCATGGGGATGAAAAGTATAGCATATGGAATATAGTCAGTGATACTGCAATATGGTGACAGATGGTAGCTACACTTGTGGTGAGCATAGCATAATGTATAGAGTTGTGGAACTGCTTTGTGTGTACGGTTTTGTACACCTGAAACTAATTTAACATTGTGTGTCAACTCTCCTTCAATTAAAAACCAAAAGGACAGGATCAGAATAGATATTTTTTCAAAGAAGACATACAGACAGCTAATAGATACATGAAAATGTACTCAACATCACTGATCATCAGGGAAATGCAAATCAATCAAAACAATGATTTATCATGTCATACCCATTAGAATGGCTATTATCAAAAAGACATAAACAAATGATGGCATAAGTGTGGGGAAAAGGGACTCTTGTGCACTGTTGGTGGGATTGTAAATTGGTCCAGCCACTATGGAAAACAGTATGGAGTATCCTCAAACAATTAAAAATAGAACTACCAAATGATCCAGTATTCCACTTTTGGGTATATATTAAAAAAAAAAAAAACACTTACTCAAGAAGATATCTGACCTCCATGTTCATTGCAACATTATTTACAATAGCCAAGATATTGAAACAACCTAAATGTCCATTGATGGATGAATTGATAACAAAATTGTGGTATGTATATATATATACATATAGGAATATTATTGAGCTATAAATATGAATAGTCAATGGTATTGCAATAATGCTATGTTGTGACAGATGGTAGCTACACTTGAGAGCATAACACCAACAATACCATGTGATTGTGGCAACATGGATGGAGCTTGAGGGCATTATGCTAAGTGAAATAAGTCAGACAGAGAAAGACAAATACTGTGATCTCCCTTACATGTGAAATCTTAAACACACACACACACACACAAATAAGTTCATAGGTACAGAGAACAGATTAATTGCTAAAAGGATAGATCTTAAAAGTTCTCCTCACAAGAAAAATGTTTGTAATCATGCACGGTGAAGGATGTTAACTATACTTATTACGGTGATCATCTCACAATATATAAAAATAGCAAATCATTATGTTGTACATCTGAAATGAATATAATATTATGTCTATTCTATTTTAACAAAAAATTTTAAAGAAAACTATTTTTTAAAAACGCTGAAAGTTCATTTATCCTAAGCATATAGGAGGCTCTACAACAGTGCCTATAAAGGCTGTAAGGTTGGCCACCAATCTCTTACCTGAGTATCTCCAGTAACAGGAAATTTACTACCTCCTAGCATCCAAGGCTCTTCCACCTTTGCATCACTCAGGTAGAAAGTCTTGGTTTTATAAAAGACTGCCTATGATTTGCACTTTGGCCTTAGTTTTACTTCTTCACACCCTGTAGGATAAATCTTACCTTACTTCCATGTGCAGGCTCTTTGGGCAACTGGTTGCCACTCCCTTCAAGGTCTTTATTCATAGACTGAGATCTTTCAGTTTCTGTTACCTTCCTATACCAGGGGTCTGGGATTGCTCACCATCCTGGTGCTGCCCCCTGACCATCCTTCAACTTGTTAGTTCCTGGTAAACTATGGTGCTCATAGCTTAGCACAGTGCTCAGCTGTGGTCTATTTAGTGCAGAGTGAGGCAGGCTTTGTTCTAAATACTATGCACCTATTCACGCAGCCTAGGGTTTAATTAGCTTTCTTGGCAACCAAATTAAACTATGGCCTGTTTCTTAGCAGCCACTACATATGGTGGTAGCTGGATTTTTAAAACCCTAAAACAGAGCCTGCCATTTACTACTGATAGACTTTGTCTTGTAATATGGACTGACTGGTTCAGACTTTTTAGAGATCTTTTGCAATTCTGATTTTGCCCTTGCATGTATTAGCATTCCACTCTAGCGCTGTGTCACCTGCGGATAAAATAAGCTTATTTTCTGTCTTCAGCCAGCCACTCATTAAAAAAATCTTGTATAGCACAAAAATGCAGAGTCCTATGGTATGCCAGTAAAAATCTTCTTTTAGATTGAAAAGGATTGATTAATTAGCGAGCTTTAGCTGTGGTCCTTCAACCATTTATAAACCTACCCAATTACCCTATCCCTCAGCCTCTGTGAGGAGACATTAACCATTTTTTTTTATAACAGCCACCAAATAAGCCCTTTTTCTATTTGGGACAATTACGTACCTTCTGAGTCTCTTAGAAGGCAGAGATCATCTTTCCAAGATAAAAGGTGAAAAATGTTAGCTTCTGGCTGTCTCAGCTTCTTTTGCAGCTGGAGTACGGGCATCTGATCTAGGCTCCACCAGTCAGAGCATCATGGTGTACTGCGGACCCAGGGGCTGGAGATACAAAGAGGTTGTGGCTTTAAGGATTCTATTCTGCAGAGGGTGGGGACAGCTTCATACCCTTTTGGGAACACCAGGGTCAGCAGTGTTGACTGTGCAAATTGTGGTGCTCATGCCAGTGTTGATAAGCTGTCATGTGCTCACAAGACCAGCTCTGTGATTTTTGGATGTGGTTCTGATTTGTGATTTCGAAACCTGATTGTCTCACCCTTCAGAGGAGTCTGCAAGATGCTCCATATCCTTGAATAAAATCCGCCCCCCTTTTTCTTAAATTAGTTAGAACAACATGTTTCTGTTGTTCATGACCTAACAAAGGCAAACGATACCCTGCTTCTCCCCCTTATCCCAAGAGTACTGGAGTGACCATGTCGGATTCCCTCCTGGAATGTAGACACTATATATCAATCCCATTTATAAGTTTGCCAGTCAAATAATCCTATGAGAAAGGGAGTGAAAACATTGTGACACAATTTCTTTCTAGTGATCCTGTGCTGGTTCTTCATAATCACTGATTCCCTTTCTAAGAGCTCAGGATCCATCATCTAGTATTCTCTTTAAGATTCTTACCAAGAATCAATATCAAGCTTTACTAATCTATAGCTTATAGGATTTGCCTTCTTTCTTTATTTGAGAATTACAATTCCATTTTCCCCATTGCTTGTGGCTCTGTTATCTTTCATGATTCCTCAGGGATTATCCAAAATCTTTCTCAGTGACATCTCCAAATTCTCTCTACATCCTGGGATCTGATTTTCCCTACTAGAAAAATTCTGTTCTTTTTGCATACCACACCATTCTGTTTACACTACAGAATTTCCTCAATGCCTTTCCACATTTCTGAAGACCAAGGCAAGGTGTGGTAGCCATCTGTCTGTGATGTCAAATGTCTGACATTCTGTTTCTTTGAATTATTTGTCTTAAAAGCATTTTATTAAATGCAATGAATTTGTGCACAAATATCCACTATTGGGTTAACAAGATATTCAGGCCATTAGAAATGGGGTTGGAGATGAGAAAGGGAAATTTCCAGAAAAGGAGAATAAGGAAGGTGGGTGATAGAGTTGGGAGAGAAGTGGTTTTCAAGGAGACTGATTATATCCAGAGTAATATGCGCCATATTTCTCTAAAATGTTTTATATCCTCCACAATTCCTGCAAAACATGTTTAAGCTGCAAACTAGCAATTTGAACACAAAATCTCCAGGCTTCTGTTTAACTCCTAAAGAACAAAGTGTCCAGAGGGATTGAGAAAACGAAGTTGAGAGAATATTGGCACAGGGGTGGCTGAGAGAGGGAGAGAGGCAGAGGGAGAAACAGCGAAAGGAGGGGGAGGAGCAAGGAGAGGGAGGTGAGGAGAAGGAGGGGAGGAGAGAGGAAGGAAGGACAGGGGAGTGGAGGAGGGGAAGGGAGAGGAATGAATAAGGAGAAGGGAGAGGGAGAGAAGAGAAGGGATAAGGGAGAGAAGGGGGAATGGGAAAAGCAAGGAGAAGAGAGGAAAGGGGAGGGAGAGGAGGGTGAGAAGAGGGGAGGAGGATGGGAGGGAGAGAAGGTGCAGGAAAGCAAAGACAGAAACATACAATACCCTATGCAGCTCCTGACTCTACTGAAACCTTAGAGTAGAAGATAGTTTTTGTTTTTAGTTTTAAAGTATATGCATTCAGTATTCATTCAATTGCTTTAACTCCATGTTTTATTTTTCTATTTATTCAAACCCATTTCTCTGAGGCTGCTACTTCTCAGAGGGCGTCCTTTCTCTAAATCAACCTCCCTCTCACAGGAGCCGAGGCCCTCACATAAAGGCTTTCTGAGAAGTCATCAGAGTTGTCTAGTGTCCTGGAAGCAGTGAATGATTCAAACATGGACAATTAGACTATTTTAAGGAATTCAAAAACACCACACAGCGATCAAGTCTCCAGGGTGGAACTGAAATGTTTCTTCTGCAGCAGAAGCTGGGTTCCACAGAATACTCCAGAAGAATTCTCAACACATCATGCCCAGAATACCCCCTGTTCTTCAAGAAAACAGGATAAAACAGCTATACAGCTCCTGATAGGTAAGGATAGTGCCATCCGCATGCCAAAAGCTTAGAAGAATTTCTTTAACATGGATTATGGTCAAGATGAGAAAAAAAGGACTCATCAAGCCATGATCCGTTGCATCCAAGGGAAAAGCCTTGCCTCAGAGAAGCAAAGCCATGTCCACTGGGAACCCACCAACCTCTCTGGTTTGGGTGAGGACAGGGTGAGGCCTGAGGTGAGGCCATTGGGCAGTTACAACAGGGCTAACCTGTTTCATGGCTGCCTTTCAGAAGTTACCAGATGTTGGATCTCATGCAGGGACATCTCCCTATAGTGCTTGGCACTTACAATTAGCACAGATGGGAAGATGAGCAAGTCAGGTCCCTCTCAACTGTGGCTCCTAAGAGGGCAGCTGTGTAGCTGAAGAAGGTCACCACTCACTTCAGATAGCTGTGAGACATGTGTGTGGTTGGTGCCCTGCCAGAAATTAACTTGGTGTTATTTTCCCTATTTGATGAGAGAGAAAGAGAAGATTCTCCCTCAAGGCAGTAGAAATGTGTCGAGGACCCATATTAGCTGTAGGAAAGGGGCAAACTCACAAGACATTTTATGCTTTGAGATTTTCAGTTGAAATTTGTCCCATCCCTTAGAGATCAGAGGCCCAAGGAACATCTTGGGTGCACAGAGTGGTGAGTTAGAAATCACCCCATTCCAGGGCTCCTAGCGGTACTGCTGCCTTGCCCGGCTCCAGAAGGCATCATTCATACAGGGCACAAGGGTGCTCCTTGAAGTCGTATAAAGCTGAACCCACTTCCTGGGATGGATATGTTCCTGGGCTGAATGTGCTAATGAGAGAAGAGTTGGTCATTAATGACTGTAACACTCTGAGCTTGGGCCTAGTAGGGAATGAGTTCCTCACAGCCAGGCCCAGTTCTAAGGAGTCCATTTCCAGAACAGCTACCAAAGTGTTTTGCTCTAGCCCAGATGGAACAGCAGGGGCACAGGACACAAAATTCAGGAAAAGATTTGATCCCTCCTCCATCCCCCTCTATTGAGTAAACCCAACCATTCCCAACTCCTTGGCTGTGTCCACCACTCCCCTCTGCCACCCAATATCCACCAGCTGACAAGGGATTGAAGGGGTTTGACAGAAAGTCCCAGAGATTCTGGCTCAGATCCTCCTATACTGAGATGAAGGTAAGGTGGAACATCTTTAACCTGAAGGTTCTTGGCGAGTAAGACTGGAAGAGATGGGGAACAAACTTGAATCAATTTCTACAGGAGATACTGAACAGCCTCGGCCACTAGGTCAGTTGAAGGCTTCATCCAGCTCTGGGCTCTGGACATGAATTGTCAACACCAAGCTCTTTCAGCCATCAACTCCTCTCTACCATAATCACTTATTGACATGGAATCAAGCCCATCTGGACCCACCTCAATATCCAAGCTACTAGGAAACTCATGGACAGATAGGAAGGAAGAGGTTGGAACATTTCAGGAAGACTGACATCTGGATTCTCTGCCATCACAGGAACCTCTTCAATGCTTGCTCTCTGGGGATGGGATGGGTCATGTTATTTCTTCAAGAAATCTTTAGGCCCAGAAGATACTGCCTATGCTACCAACAAACCTCCACCCATTCTCATCCTTATCTGTAAGATGTCAAAGAAAAACTACAATAAATCTAGATATTTCCCTTTTCCCAAAGGTTTGCAGTTGAGTCTACATAATTCTAAAAGAACACATCTTAATTTCCATTGCTGGATACATGTAGACCTCCCTCTTTAAACAAAATCACAACAGAAAAAAATTACCAGACATATGAAAAGGCTGCTGTAGGGGAGACCAACCTGATATGAGAGCAACTAACGCCTTTCAAAGAGTACACCAAAAAATAGTAGAAATGCTTAGAGAATATTTAACTTGCATTCTTTGTTTTATTTTTGTAAGTAACCTATATACTCAACTCGAACTCATGACCCAACTCACGGCCCAACCCTGAGATCAAGAGTCACATGCCCTATTGACTGAGCCAGGCAGGTGCTCCGTTTAACTTGCATTCTTCTTTTTCTTAGTGGTTTTTTTTTTTTTTTGAGAAAGAGAGCACACATGCACATGCATGAGTGGGGGAGGAGCAGAGAGAAGGGGACAGAGGATCAGAAGCCACTGATAGCAGAGAGCCCAATGCAGATCTTGAACCCACAAGCCATGAGATCATGACCTGAGTCGAAGTCAGACAACCAACTGAGCCATCCAGGCACCCTATACTTGTTCTCTTAATGAGTAATCACTGAAGACAGAGAGTTTCCAGGTGGGTCTCTAAACTAGGTTCCTGCACTGAATTCCAAGATGGGGCAGGGGGTTCTTCCTGGAAAACACCAAGCAATTCTCAGACAGCAGTAGGGCATCCAAGAATCTAACTTAATTCTGACACTATCTACCTGGAGATAGTATCAGATCCCACAGGTTAAGGGCTCCGTTCCACAAGACCACCCTCCCCAGGCATTCCCCAGCCCCACCACGACTTCAGACTCAGGGTGTTACCCAAGTTTCTGACTGGCTGCTGATCGAGGGTTCTAATGACCTTACTCTCATGTTTGATTTATTTGCTAGAGAGGCTCAAAGAACTCAGCGAAACGTTTTACTTACCAAATCTCTGGATTATTAATAAGAGGATGTCATTCAGGAACAGCCAGATGGAAGAGATGCTTAGGGTAAGGTATGGGGCAGGTCGTGTGGAACTTCCTTCCATGCCTTCTCCAGGCATGCCACTCTCCCCCCAGATATTCGCATGTTCACAAATCCAGAAGCTCACCTAACCCTGATCTTTTCTTTTGGGTTCTTATAGATGCTTCATTACACGATTGATGAACTCATTGGCCATTAGTCGTTGATTCAAGCTCTAGCCCCTCTAGTCGTTCCGGGTGTGGAGAGTGGGGTGAAATTCCAGCCCTCCAAGCACACTGCCAGCTTCTCGGAAGATCAGTCTCCATCCTCAAGTGCTTTAGAAAGTCACCTCATTAGCGAGAGAGGGGGCAAGATGGCGNCCAACTTGACAATAAACTATTTGTAAAAAAAATTTTTTTTAAAAGAACTCTGCCAGAAAAGGGGATGAAAACCAAATATATACTTCTTATAAATCACGATATATATACCTGAGCAGCTTGTCGCACAGACAGGTGGCAGTTATTTACCTACTAGCAGAGGAACAGAGCCGAGCCCAGGAGGGCTCGATTTGCAACAAGACTGTGCTTTATAGCTCCACGCTGCAAGTGCCTAGTTGTGCAGATTGGTACCCTGTGACACCTGACAGTCCCTTTGTATTTCAGGGTTGTGTGTGATAACCTACCAACCCAGACAGAAGCCCAGGGCACTGGGGAGAGTCTTGAGTCCTATCAGCTAACACCTCCGCCAGGTTTCCCCTGCGAGGGCAGCTTTGGTCCCCCGGCATTAGCGATGGGGATGTGCTTTGCAATCTGAGGCCCCGGACTCCCCCGCCTGGACTAGCTGTCTTGAAGGATCAGCAAATTGTTGGGCTCTCATGACGTTTCCTTTCTGCAAGGGAGAACAAACAATTCTGGATATTTCTCCATTTTGTCCTATCAGGAAGGAAACATTTTTTAGTCACCCCCTGTTCTTGCTCTTGAGAAATCACCAGCAGAGTTAACAGACATCACAAGCACTGCAGAATCAACAACAATGTGTGTTTCTTCCGTCTCCGTGGCCATATGCCCAGAGTGAGCAGTGTAATATAAGAAGCAGAGAAAATGATTAGAGATGGGGGGAAAAAATCACATAAAGGGAACGACCAGTCAAGATGTGAATCCAAATAGCAAATGGAGATGCTCGTAAGTGTTCTCAGCAGCAAGCACTTGCCAAAGTTGTTACTCATACCATGCATGTGGGTCCTCTGCACACAATTACACGAACAGCACAGTTAGCAAGGGGGATATGTGACTTCTCATAAACGATCTGTTCTTATTTTATACAAGAAAAACCAATATAAGGAAAACACTGTCATATTTATATATCAAATATCATGCTGTGTTCAGTGAGATTTTTATATGATTTTAAAGACATCCTTTTCATATGTCAATCCCCATATGATCTGCCAGCGGGATTTGTACATCACTGCACAATTACATTATAGCGAGAACACCGAAATTTTATTTCAGCTCTGACTGGGTCTACAAGATGTTTGCATTCGTTTCCTGAAGAGCAATAGCTTTTACATTTCTATTTTATTTTATTTTATTTTATCCTATTTTTTATATTTTATTTTATTTTATTTTATGCTATTTTTTTATATTTTATTTTATGCTATTTTATGCTACTTTATTTTATGCTATTTTTTATATTTATTTTATTTTATTTTATGCTATTATTTTATTTTATTTTATTTTATGCTATTATTTTATTTTATTTTATTTTATTTTATTTATTTTATTTTATGTCAGGATTGCTGCCAATAGTTCCTTGGTTGGTTCTCTGAGCAGAATCTCTCAGAACGTCCAACGTAACATCCCATTCGGGGATTCAGTTGGATTGTCAGCAGCAATGAGAAGAGACTGGGAAATACAAAGTTCTTTCTCATTCCTCTCTGCCGCGGACATACTGCTGACCTCTAGTTCTGGAAACTGCTCTCCTGGCTTCTCTATGTGGGACTTACTCTGACCCTGTCTTCCTGACCGTGTTACCAGTTAGAAATGCTGTGCACTGTGCCTCTCCAAACCGCTGCCGTTGCTCCTGGGCTCGTCCGCCACCCAGGCCGCTTTTCCTTGCAGGGGTTCAAAACCACCCCATTGACATTTTTCTCACTGTCACCCCAGGTGAACTTAAATTTCATGACATTTATAGTTTAAACTCCTGACGTTATTTCAAATCAACACTCCCAAAATAAAACTTAACAGTTTTGCCTGGAAATGCTCTTCCTATCCAACCTCTACATCCCTTCCAAAGGCCACTGCCACAGTCATTGTGACATAAATTTTTGATGTTTTTTGTTCCATTTCCTTCATTTCCTATATTCATTGAGCCATTAATTCCTATTGGCTCTTTTTTCCAAATGTCTCTTCTGTCTTTATTTTCCTCTTCATTTCCTCTGCCCCTTACCCCTCAAGGTGTAACTCCCTCTCTCCTCATGTTCTCCCTTGACCCCCCTGCTTATCTCCATACCCTAATCTTACAGACAGTTGGGGGTTACATCTTTTCTCCACGTCACTTCTGTGTTAGGAAACCTTTAGCGGCATCAAGGTAAATACTTCTGCTTGGCTTTCATGGCTTGCTAGCATTTGGTCATAAGCTAACTATAAACTGCACAGTTTCTGTATTAGTCATGGGTTTTCCATCTCCCCACAAATACGCCTGCCGGATGTCAGCTGCTGAGCCATTTTGCTGAGGGTCTGTCTGGCCCCCTGTGTGCCCTGTGCTTTCCCTGATGCCTATTCAAAATCTCTCCGGTCTGCATTGTCCAGGTCCTGCCATCTTTTTCTCTAAACCTTACTCCTACCTTCCGTGGCCTCCCTCTCCTGTGAGCTCATATCGTATTTGTAATCTTTCGTCTCAGCTATTATAATGATGCACTGTCTTCTCACATTTCTTACAATTTTCAGATAGTGTTTTCTCCCCACCAGACTGTAATCTTGAGGGCAAGGAAGCGTCTTTTATTTCTTCTTCCTGTCCTGCTCCTCCTCTTCTCCTCCTCCTCCTCTCCCCTCTCCCCTTCTCCCTCATCCTCCCCACCCCTTCCTTACCCTCTCTCTCCTCCTCTCCCTCCCCTTCCTCCTCCCTTCCTCTTCCTCCTTCTTTTCCTTGTCATCTGTCTTCTTCTATTTTAAGTAATCTCTACACCCACCATGGGATGCAAACTCACAACCCTGAGATCAGGAGTTGCATGCTCCACTGATTAAGCCAGCCACGCACCCCTAGTTCTTCTATTTATCCCCTCCTCTTGATATCCTGTTTTCCCTAATCACATATTTTACCTATTTGCATTTTTTGCCATTTTTATTGCATATGTTTTTGTAAGCGATCTCCAAACATTTGCTGTATAGAAAAGTATTTCTTCTGTATCTGTCACAGTGATTGTGCTAGCTAAACACACAGTGGGTTGTGAGAACCCACTCAATAAAATAATACAATTGGTTTTGAAATATAGTAGGGCATAAGAGTATGAAGTTCAGGCAAATAACAAATACATTTCAGCTCTTTAAGAATCCGGATCCAGGTGGAATCATTGAAGTCTTCTTCCCCTTTTGATTCAGCTGTGTTGTCTTTTATTATATGCCAGCACCCTGAAAATGCCTTAATACAGCAAAACTGAGGAGAAAGTAAGGGCAACAACAGCAGCAACAACCCTCAGTGGATTTCAGATGGGAACTTAAAAGGAGTAGTTAAGTTTATGGAACATTACACCAGACACGAAGCTCCATCACCCAACACCTACTCTAAAGAGAGATTGAGAGGTTGGGGGAAAGGGATAGGCAGACAGAGATGGAGACACAGGAGAGAGACAGAACAGTGAGATAAGAGAGAAATAATCCAAACCATAGGAATTTTTTTAAAGAAAAATCATGCGTTCTCTGGCATAAAGAATAGTTCAGGATCAGAGGGTAAGATTCTGATTTTAAAAGTTTTGAGTCTGCTTTCTGCAGGCCTAGGCCACTGGGCGAATTTAAATGGTGGGAGAGAGTATTACAGCTTTGCTTATGGGAAGCATTTCTTGTGCGATGCCCTCTTGAAAGCTTCACTCACTTCAGTTTTCTTCCAGGGGCTGACTGATAACGTGCCAATCCCACACATCTGTGTCAGTGGGTAAAGAAATCACAGGAAAGAATAGTTTAGCGTGAAGGGTGAAACTGCGGCCCAGCTTTGATTTCTGCACCCGTCACCACATCATAGCAATCCCACAATTGCTACCCAGGAGAACATGCAGGGCGGCTATATATGGAGACTGCCCTACTGCCATGGGGGCCGGAGCCAGAGCGAGCAGGCTGTTTGTCGTATTTCCTCACATCTTCAAGAGCCCAGCTCTTGCTCCGCAGACAAGAACAGAGGAATGATTCGTTACTCCTTACCTTAGACTTGCGTCCTTGCAGGTGGCTCTTTTATGGAGACTTGGCTGTTTACACACCACGGGACCAATATAATATATGAGCCTACTTTGAGCACTATGTCTCTTAAATTACCCTCTATGTCCATCTTTACTTACTGTCCACATGTTACGGATCTATCACAGCCCTTAACTCAGGAATCGAAGGGAAGCTCTGGTGTAAGGCCGGGCCAACTGCTCTCTCCTGGGAGTCCCCTTTGGGATGAGGGGCTGGGCAAACCCAGAGCACAGCTCCTGGTTGGGTTTGCCAACACTCTACCCTACAAACTCGGATAAATTGGTCCCAAGAGAAGCCAATAACTCAAGAGAGGAGGAATTGGAAAACAAAAGGGAGAAATTTATCTCAGGTGCCAGCAGTGAGGTGAGGTGACAGGCTCAAGCCTTAACAACCAAACTCTCTGCCTACAAGATGGGATGGACACCTAGAGTCTGCAGGGAGAGATTGGGGGTAAGGAGTGCATGCAGGAGAGCAGGCATAGAGCGTGCTCATGGGTGGGGGTCGTTTGTTTCAGCGCCGGAGTAAGGGGAGGGGAGGGGACGTGGGGGGTGTGGTCTTACAGGCATTCCGTTGTTATCAGAGGGCTCTTCTAGCCTGGCGGTTGGAGTGTTCTAGTCATTACCTTCATCAATGCCTCAATAAAGTGCAAAAAAGGAATAAGCACAGCAAGTTGCATTTAGAGCACGAGTTAAGCAATCTTGTCTACTTCGGGTTTTAACTGTTGGGGTTTCTGGTTGAGGAAGAGGGCTTGCTGACACCCAAGGGGTTCAAGAACCAACGTGGTCTCATTCAATATGTATTCATTTAAAGCCAGCAGCTGTTTCACACATAAGACCCACAGGACGTGGTGATGGTGNGAATCCTCCCTCCTCACAAAATTAAGATTCTCGATCCAGGATCGGTTCTTAACAGAGCCTCTTACTAAACCTTTGTAAGAAAGTAAAAACAGAGAGGAGCTACCGATCAAGACTGCAGGCCATGGCTGACTTAACTTGTATTAAGGAGTGAGCTGGCCGTGGGGCCTTGGTCTTCATGTCTTTGTTTCTGCCTTTAGGGAGTTTATTGAATGTGCTTTTGTGATATAATTTATAAGGAAATTGGTTTTACTCAAAAGGACGTTTTTGCTTTATGCGTTGTAGCACCCTTGAGTGCTTAGAAAAAGGGAAAAGGTAATTCCATTAAGCTTTCAATTTTCTCTGGCAAAAGAAATGAACTAGATGTGATTGGAAAGATAAGGCACTGGCCTTCACTTGAACTGACCTTGCTCCAGGGCCTGGGGAATAAGAAGCATGGCCTTTGTTCCACAGGTATCATTTCATGTTTAATTAGAGGGCTACGATTCCATTTTTCCCCCTCTATAAACCCCAACCTCAATCTGCTGAGAAAATGTTCATTAAGTTCCCGGTAGGCAGATCATCTGGTCATCATCTTAACAGCTTTGAGAGTCATGTGTTCATTCTGGGGATCCTTAGCGGGCTCAAGATCAAGGTGAATATTAAAACCAAGACACGCTTAGAAGAGAGGACTTCTGCCCTTTGAAGGATGACAGCATCTCTGCTTGCATAGAAAGCACTGGTCCTCTCCGCCACACCAAAAAGTTCACTTGGTGGGGGGAGTGCCTGGGTGCCTCTGTTAGTTAAGCATCTGACTCTTGATTTCGGCTCAGGTCATGATCTCACAGTTCATGGGATAGAGGCCAGAGCACTGACATCAGTGCAGAGCCTGCTTGAGATTCTCTCTCCCTCTCCTTTTGTCCCTCCGCTCTGTGTGGGTGTGGGTGTGGGTGTGGGTGTGGGTGTGGGTGTGTGTATGCACATTTTCTCTCAAAGTAAATAAATAAACATTAAAAAAAAAAAGCTTCACTAGGATCTCCTAATTCTCATCTTTAACTTCTTACTTTGTCTACTTTTTGGGGTGCAAAGGGGGGAATTTAACTGATGAGGGACCATAAGGCAAGTGGAGGGCCAAGCACTAGCTAGCACACCCCCTTCCCCAGGTAGGATATGTGTGATATTCTTCAGACACTCCTGGCTGCCCAAAATCAAAGGAAAGGACAGAAAACAAAGGGTTAAATTGATAAGAGTCTCCATCAGTTTACAAATATCTTGGTAAAATTACAAGAAAAGACAATCTTATCAATAGCCTAATGTCCAGGAACTCCCTACTGTCTTAATGTTAATGCTTTGCTAGAGTGAAAAACAACCTCAGCTTGACAATCACTAGGTCTCCAGTAATCTGTGAGACTTTGGTATATGGAAGTCCCTTTAAGAAACCTTCTCTTGACTGTATCTCCCCCAGCTCCATAGTTTATAACCAGTCACTCTTCACAAACACAGTGAAGCTCTTTCTGCCCACAGGTCCTGTTCCCGTACTTTAGTTTGAAAGGTTCAATAGCCATATGTGGCTAGTGGCTACCATATTGGACAGTGCAGATAAAACACTGTAAAACTCTCCATCACTTTCAGGAGCATAAGTTTCTATTAGTGCTGATCTAGAAAATATATACTGATGAATATATATAAATATGTATTTACATATATAAATATATATATTTATATCAGAATAGCCAAACACTTAAATAGCAATTCAAATGTAAATTTTACAGCTGCCATTTGACTAGTTCAGCTATCAATCAGGTCCTGTGATTTAATGGGCAGCTGGGTGTGGCAGACTGATCTCCTTCAATAATGGGTCTTTCAGAGGCTCCACCTTCAAAAAAAAATTGAATTCCCTGAAAGGTAGGTTTGAAAATCTGCAGAAAGAGCTGGAGAAACCCTACATAGTTATAGTGCCAGCAAGGACTGCTGACTCTTACATCTTACTTGATCAAACACCTTCTGCCCTGTGAGGCTGTTTCTGGTGGTTTTTTTGTTTTTGTTTTTGTTTGCTACTAATCCTCTCTCCTGTAGCAGCTCCTCTGAGAGGATTAAGGCGGGAGACCTCTTGATTCTGCATGAACCAAGAGTGGGTGAGGCCTGTGAGTTCAAGTGTGCCAAGCAGATAATCCTTGCTCTTGCTCTCTTGTCTTGAACCACCTGGATGATGAACGATGTGTTCAGTATCCGAATCTATTTCCATGGATGTGTAGGTAATATGCCTTTCCAGAACTGTGGAAGTTTTCATACCAAGACAACCACCAGGGTAAGTCTTGCCTTGTTTTAGACTTGTCCTTAGCCGAGATCAAAGTCTGGAAGCCTACATCATAACTTTCGTCTTTTGCTAAGACTTTTCCTTTGTTTTGTACCACGACAAGTCTGCTAGTTCTGCATCTTGGAAATACATGCAGAGACCCTGGTAGAATCTAATCACTGACTTAGTTATGTGTATCCAATTTATTTTGTAAGGTCTTTTTCATGGATTCCATTGTACCATAAATCAAGTCCATTGGTTTTCAATGTCTCAAAGTAATGGCAGAGGAATAAAAGTCAGCCCTTCGTGGAAAATCAACCTCAGGGCTATCCTGGGTCCTTAAAGACAATGTGCTCTGAACAGGACTGGAAACGTGGGATGGCTCTAAGTGAGGTCATTTTTCTGTCTGCTCTTGAACTCAGTAGTAACATGATGAATCATTCTCACTAAAGTGGGTATCTTTGCTTTCCAACTTAATTTCAAAGATCTCATTTTCCCAAAAAATTTTTTAACATTTGTCCACCCCTCTTCATTCTCTCTTCCAAATACAGTTGACCCTGAGCAACATGGGGGTTGGGTCACTGGTGCCCCATGCAGTCAAAAATCAGTGTATAATTTTGACTCCCCTAAAACTTAAGTACTAATAGCTTGTTGACCAGAAGCCTTGCTGATAACATAGGTAACTAACACAAATTTTGTATGTCATGTGTACACTGCATTCTTACAATAAAGTAAGCTAGAGAAATGTTAAGGAAATCATAAGGAAGATGGGCCGCCTAGGTGCCTCAATCAGTTAAGTGTTCGAGTACGGCTCGGGTCATGATCTCAGTTTGTGGGTTCAAGCCCTGAGTCGGGCTCTGTGCTGTCAGCTCAGAGCCTAGAGCCTGCTTCAGATTCTGTTTCTCTCTCTCTCTCTGCCCCTCCCCTACTTGCACTCTGTCTCTCTCTCTCTCTAAAAAATAAACATTAAAAAAATCAGAAGGAAGAAAAATACATTTACAGCATTATCCTGCATTGAGAAAAATCCACGTATAAGTGGACCTGCAGTTTCCACTTGTGTTGCTCAGGGTCAACTGTATACAGCGTCCACTGAAGACTGGAGTTTCAGTGTCTTGTGTCTCATTTTCATTAAAGACTTACTGTAAGTTAGCATAAGTCCATCTTCAATGGTGAAGGCAACCAACATTCTGACTTCTTATATATCCTTCTAGAAATGCTTTATGTACAAGCTGTAGATGTACTATATAGTCTTTTCCATCCTGATTTCTTCCTAAACGATAGCATACTCTACCTTATCTTTTTCGTTTAACTGTGTATCTCAGAGATGTTCCCATAACCACGTATAAAAGATTTCCCCATTTTTTCATGGTTATGTAGTATTCTGATATTGTAGTAGACTTACTATAATTCCAGTTTCCTATTGATGGACATTTAGGTTGTTTCCAATATTTTCCTGTTATAAATAATACTGCAATAAATATGGTACTATTATTTTACACTTGATAAATGTACTGGAAGACAAATTCTTAGAAGTAGAATGGGTAAATGCATTTGCAATTTTGGTATTTTCTAGATTGCTCTCCTTAGACATTTTATCAAATTACATTCTCATCAGCAAAATATTAAATGTTCCTCATTTTGCCAACATAGTGATTTCTAATTTTTTCAAGTTTCCAGTTTTATAAGTGTTGTTAATGTGCATGTACATTAGGAATGAAATTGAACTTTTGATATATTTGAATTTTTTTTGATGAACTGTCAATTTATGTATTTATTTTTTAATATTTTTTATTTATTTCTAGGAGAGAGAGAGACAGCGTGAACAGGGGAGGGTCAGAGAGAGAGGGAGTCACAGACTGAAACAGGCTCCAGGCTCTGAGCTGGCAGTCAGCACAGAGCCTGACGCGGGGCTCGAACCCACAAACCGTGAGATCATGACCTAAGCGAAAGTCGGACGCTTATACGACTAAGCCACCCAGGCGCCCCTATGTATTTATTTTTAAAGTAAGCTCTCCAATGTGGAACCCAAGGTCAAGAGTCACATACTCTAGGGGTGCCTGGGTGGCTTAGTAAGTTAAGAGTCCAACTCTTGATTTTGGCTTAGATCATGATCTCATGGTTCGTGGGTTTGAGCCCCATGACGGGCTTTGTGCCTGCTTGAGATTCTCTTTCACCCTCTCTCTCTGCCCCTCCCCCTCCCTCAAAATAAAGTTAAAAAACAAGTCACATACTCTATTGACTGAGCCAGCCAGACCCCCTCAAGTGGCAATTTATAATGTTAGCTGTCAGGTGGGTTATGGGTAAGGGATTACACTATAGTGGCTTAAATTCAAGGGCCTTATTCTCACATAAATCATCTCTGAAGATGAATAGTTGAGGCTGGCATGAAGGCCACAGGTGTATCAATGGTTTCAAGCTCCTTCTTTTTTTCTCCTCAACATTAAAATGTGGTTTCCACACTAGGTGTTGTATGTAAACAATGAATGACGGGAATCTACCCTGAAAACCAAGAGCACACTGTATACACTGTATTGTAGCCACCTTGATAATAAAGTATATTAAAAATAAAATAAAATAAATAATAAGATGTGGCTTTCATCTCAAAAGTTGAAACTTAAGGTTCAACAGTTGCTAGAGTACCAGTCTTCAAGTATTCATTGCAGGCTGCAAGAAGGAAAAGCAAATGGCCAAAGGGTGTGTGCCCTTTTAAGAAAACTTACCAGAAGTTTCCTTTAACACTTGAGCTTATATTTCAACAACTTAGTCACATGGATACATCCAAGAAAAACTGGAAAATGTAGCTTTTTAGTTGAGTACATTGCCCAGATATCAGTTAATACGGAAGAATTGGAAAATGAACATTGGGAAGCAATTGGCAGTTTCTGTCACAAATCCTTGGTCAGTTTTACTCTTGCGCTTTTGTTCTTATTCTTATTGATTTGTGGGAGCTCTTTATATATAAAGGAAATTCTGTTCACTACAGGAGTTACAAATACGTTTTTGTCTATTATTTCCTTTCAACTTTGATTATTGTGTTTTTTCATGTAGATGCTTTTTCTGTAGTTGAATGTATCAATGTTTTCTTTTTTATGGCTTCTGGTTTTTGAATCATATTTAGGAAGGCCTTCTCACTCTGAAATTTCTCATGGTTTTCTCTAGTACTTTTACAAGGATTCAGACCTTGAAAGATTCAACTCAAAGTCAAAGCTTTCTGGAGTCAACCTTCTTATTTAAGTTGGAAGCAAGAGCAGTGACATCTGGCTCACTGATTACTGGTAGGGATAGTTTTGTTGTCTTTGGAGACTTAACAGGATTGCTAAAGTAGGCTCACCGTATAATAATAGTATTGAATGATGGCTCATAGATTAATGTGAATTGCAGGTCCCTTCAACATGAGTATTGAACGTCTGGATGACTGTAATGCAGTAAGAATTTGCCCTGAATGACACCAAGGTGGGGTTTACAAAATGGAAATTCAAATAGCCAAGCCAGAAAGTTATTAATAGGAAACACAAAAGAAATAGAAGAAACATTCATTTGTAAATCAGAGAGAATCTTTCACATTGGCTGGTTACTACTCCAACAGCTTCTTACTGTCTCTGATAATTAATCCCGGGAATAGAGCAAAGTCCCTATATATATACCGGAGCATATCCCATTATAGCCTGCAGTTCACAGGAGCTAGTGAAGGGCAAAGCCTTCCAAGCCTTGACATTGGCCAATCTCTTTTGTAAATATCCTCTCCATTACTGTGGTAGCTTGGAAAATTCTTTTTCTTAGAAAGCAACAGTTTCAATAGGACGCTACCTCGATAAGGGCATAATTTAATTGGTTCCAGGTAATTTTTTAAGTTCATTTACTTATGTTGAGAGAGAAAAAGAAAGAGAGAGAGAGAGAGAGAACAAGCAGGGCAAGGGCAGAGGGGAGAGAGAGAATTCCAAGCAGGCTCTATACCATCAGCACAGAGCTTGATGTGAGGCTTAAACTCATGAACTGTGAGATCATGACCTGAGCTGAGATCAAGAGTCAGATGCTTAACTGACTATGCCACCCAGGTGTCCCGGTTCTAGTTAATTTTTTAAAATTTCACATGGATACACACAATTTAGCCTAACATCTATTAAAAGCATTTTCCACACTTGAATTCTAATGTTGCTTAGAGCTCTGGATTGAAATATTCACCTGAACTTCTGCAGGTATGAAAATTGTCCTATTCTCATCAGGAACACAAGGTTAAATACATAACAGCTGGAAGCATCACCTTAATTTGCCCCTTCTAAATCTAATTAGACACAGTAAAGGCATAATTATATGTGTGTACTCCAAGAGAATGAGATGAAATATTTGAAACCAGAGATGAAAATGATGCCATATATTACAGAAGCACTTTTCAAAACAGTGGCATGGTCTCCTTCCCTCCTTGCCTTCACTCAATGTGGCACACAGGGCAGTAATAGGAGGACACTAAGTAGTAAGTGACTTGCTCAGGTGGTTACAAAGGTAGTTTTAGCAAAGTTACGATACAAAATGGAATTCCTGATTTTTAATTCTGTTAAGTAATTTTATAATAACTAAAAGTTAGGAAAATATTTTATAAAACATTTTTAATGTTTTTATTTTATTTCTGAGAGAGAGAGAGAGAGAGAGCAGGGGAGGGTCGGAGAGAGAGGGAGACACAGAATCTGAAACCGTCTCCAGGCTCTGAGCTGGCTGTCAGCACAGAGCCCGACGCGGGGCTTGAACCCACAAACCATGAGATCATGACCTGAGCCGAAGTCAAACGCTTAACTGACTGAGCCACCCAGGTGCCCCAGGAAAATATTTTTTTTTAACATGACAAACATGGTCTCTTTAAACTTACACCTTGCTGGCATTCCACTAAAGTCATGGAGTTTAAAGATGATGTTCCCAAGCTTTGCTGAGACCTATTGGTTATCAAACAGCTGGTTATGGTCTAGCGCCTCTTTTTATGGCTAAGGTACAACTTCTAGCAGTCACCGGAGACTTTAGTTACCATGAAAGGGGAGAGGGGAGCACATTATACAACCCCTGGTAAATCTCCACAAGCTATTTTGTTTTTTTTAATGTTTATTTATTTATTTATTTTGAGAGAGAGAGTGTGTGTGAGCATGAAAGGGGCCAAGGGAGAGAAAGAGAGAATCTCAAGCAGGCTCTGCACTGTCAGCACAGAACCCAATGCAGGTCTGGATCTTAAGACTGTAAGATCATGACCGGAGCCAAAATCAAGAGTCGGACGCTTAACTGACAACCATCCAGGCGTCCCCTCAACAAGCTGTTTCCAAAAAGGCTTTAAACTTCTTGGGGAACTAACCAACCAATGCTGGGTAGTTGGAGAGGTAAAATGTATCAAAACCACTGAACTGATTATTGTAGACATCCTCTGTTTGAGGTATATGCAAAGAATTTTTATGAAGTGAAATTGTATCAAATGTGTCTCACATTAAAAAGAGGAAGAGAAAAGAAAAATTTCAAGAGTTAACACAAGGGACATGTAACGATTGAACATCAAATTTTAATCTTGAACCTTTTCTCCAGTCTTCAAATTATTAACACGAAGAGGAATGATAAATTGTAATTTTATCATTACCGTATCGCTGCGTAACAAGCCCTTGTTACAAAATCTCCATCTACTGTCTCCAAAAAACCAATAGAAAACCCATACATTATATTATCTAAGTGATCTATTAACAGATGAAATTTTAACCAACTTCATACCAGGAAACTATTAACAGAGGTACTTCAATCACATAGCTTAAAATATGGAGAAAAGACAGGTAAAAAATTATCTTAAGCTGTAGTAGTCTTTTTACTTTTTAAAATTTTTATAAAATACACTAATTTCCCAAAATAAAGAATATTATGACACATTGGTGTCAACTTACACAAATGAAAGCTGATGTCAGCTTTTTTCCTAACTAAAATTCATTTCACCAAACCTTTATATATTACATGAATATCCAAGTATTTTTTTAAAAATTCAACACACAGGAACATAATGTACAGTGTTTTATATATATAAAAAAAGGTTAATTTAGGAATGATTTCATTTTTAACCACGTAATATATCTTTTTAAGACCATGAAACCTCTTGCTACCTCAAGAAGACTTTTCAGTTCATGGTTCTATTTCCCAGTTGTAATTCTTAAAAGTAAAAAATGAAAAAGGATTTTGTTTGTTTTTCACACACAAAAAAACTGTAGCGACAATTTCATTCACTACCAGGCTGCCTTCCCTCCTTTTGTTTTCAGGACTACCCAGCCCCACGCCTGCCTGGCGCCGGAATGTAACGGGGAGAAGAGGCCAATGACATCAAAGAACGGACATAGGAAGATGGGCTCAGCTGGACCCTGCCGCCATTGTAAGGTGTGGGCACTTTCACTCGCGAAAGGCCTCCCAGAGCTGCGCGAGAACTGTCACGGGAGCAGTCTCTTGGCTCGTCCTTTACATCAGTCAGCTGGGGGGACATAAAGGAACATTCTCGCTAATGACTTGTCTAATGGCTGATGGATTCCTTAGCCAGGAAGGGAGCGCGTATGCTCAGAGACGCTGGTCAGGAGCAAAAAGAATACTGTTTATTTTACACCTCCTGCATTGGTCACTTCTGAGCACAAACCAACCTCAACAGGAAATTGCAATGAAATATACACACCATGCACAGTCCCTATTACTGTGGGAATCCAGTAACACATGCAGGATGGTGGGAAAAGAATCACAAGGGATGAATGTAAACTTTTCACAGTGTTTCTTATAGCCTTTGACTTTAGCACGAGTGCACCACTTACCACCACAATCTCACAAACGTTTCATTGTGTCGTGGGCATGCAGATCACTTGGGGTAAAATGGGCGATTACATTTCATAGCCATTCTCAGACAGGAGTACAACTTCAATTTTCCCGATTTCCAACCAATGAATCGAGCTGCTTCTGTAATAAAACTAAATATATTTCTGAATATATATTTTTTGTGTTGTTGTGCTTTATTCTTACCACTTCACTGGCTTCATTCTAGAGAAGTTAAAAACCTGCAAAATTATATTGAAGACTAGGTCTTGCTGGTGATTCCTGACCAAACCAGAAAGACAGGGAATCACTAACTTCTTTTCTCTTGTTTCTGTCTCCCTACCCCAGGCCTTTATTGATATTGATTCAGTTTTAAGTTTTAGTTTCCTAAAGCGGAAAACCAAATTAGAGAACTGGCATTTCTGTCTTAGAGAAGTAAAAAGTAACACCGGTAGGGGGAGGAGGGGGGAGTTCATTCTATGTCAAAAAAAAAAATCTCTTGCTCTCAACAGGAGATAATCCAGCTTCTCCTTAGCTATCATTTCATAAATTAATAATTTCTTAAAATCATAATCCAAAGAATTTATCTATTACAAGAAAAATTCAAGTGTAAAAAAGCAAATAAATTAGTTAAGCCTTGTAAACAATTGTCCATTTAGCTATATATCTTTTTAAAAAGAAGGTTTCTCTGTATAGCAAATCAGACAGTACAAGGCACACCTTACACATCAGAACCCAGAATGACAAGACCCCCACACACGCCTTCTTCACGCTGTCGGCCGAGCTGTGCTGAGGGCACTGGGGTCACACACCCATCCTCTGCTCATCTCCTGACCATCTGGAAGTCCAAAATGTGGTCTTTCCATTAAATTGCTTTGTGCTCTTTTGTTGTGTGATGTGACTTCAAGCTTCTCAATGTTAGTCTCCTCAGATATTTTCCACAAAGCTTCCTGGGAAAAGGCCAGTTTTCCCATTACGCTGTAACGTGCCTTTGAACCAGCCATCTTCTCGCTTTTTATGGACAAACACAATATCTCCTTCTTTAAGTTCAAGTTCTGCCTCACTCTGAGGAGGATAGGAAACTACCACCCTGTGCCTAGAAAAGAGAGATGTATTTTGGTTAAAGCCACTCAAAGTAGTGGAATAAAAAGGCATACTATTTGCCTACAGAGCATTAAACATAAACAGAATAGGAAATAACATAAATTTGTTTATGACATTTGTAGAACAACTCAAAATACACAACTACTCTGTTTTGTAGAGACTTGATTTTAATAGAGTTTAGCTGTGTCTAACAGTCCATTATCGATGAGACTGGTTTATCTGAGTGACCTGTACAGTGACAGCTGTTCTTGTCCCCTTCCAGGGTTTGTACCTTGTCCATACAGAAAGTTTTACTCCAGTTCCTGGGAGGAAATGCCCTGTTCTTCCCTCTTCTCCAAGAAGAATGGAATGAATTTATTTGATTGGTGAGATTAGGAGAAGTGGTTGAGTAGGTGGGTTCAGTCCTTTCTGAATTCCCGGCCTCTGGGCTGAGTGGGCTCTGCTCTTCCTCTGCTTGGAAGCATGGAATGGTCAGGGGCTAGGGGTCAGGAGGTTAGGCCTGCCTTCTAAAAGTGGATATGGAAGTCCATCTCCCTTGACATGGATGAGGCATCAATTCTAAGGCAGTTCATCTGCCTCACATACCCAAATTCTCCTTCAGGCAGGCTGTCCTAAGGTCTAGACAAGCAGGGAAGGACAATGGCCACAAATGCAATCCAATACCACCAGTAATGAGGTTGATATCCGTTTGTCTGAAAACTGTGTCTGTTTCTCTATTGGTTCTCAACTCAGATATTAGTGGGAAAGGGTATAATTATCCTTCTCGGGTTAAAAACCCGAGAAGCCTTGTTGGTTTAATACTATCTATCTCCGGTCTTCCTTTCTCCTAAGTCTCCTTCTGCAAAACTATGACTAGCAGCCATGAAAACCAGATGGAGCTTTTGTGCCCCATATTCTCTTATATTTCTCTATTTTTCCAGCATTACTGCTCTCCTTTACTCCTCTCTTGCTTTTTCCAACCAAGGTGGAGGAAGGGGGGAAGGTGGTATGTGGTAGCCAACCTCCAATATGGCCCCAGTGACCCTTGCCTCCTGGTATTCATCTCCCACAATGCACAGGGACAATCTGATAACCAATAAAATACTGTGAAAGTAACTGTGTGATTTCTGAGTCTAGGTCATAAAAGGCCTTGTAGCTTCTACATTAGTTTCTCTTGCATCACACACTCTAGGGAAAATCAGCTACAGTGCTGTGAGAAAATGCAACATCCCTATAGAGAGGAGAACATGGTGAGTAACCAAAGTGTCTTTCTAAAACCCCAACTAACTAGCCAATAGCGATGTCAGGGAGCCACCTTGGAAGGGAGTTGTCCAGCGCTGGTCAAGCCTTTAGACGACCATAGCTGAGGCTGCTATCTGGATTGCAACCTCAGGAAATACCCCAAGCCAGAACCACCCAGATAAGTCACTCCCAAGTTCGCAGCCCATAGAAGCTGTGGGGAAATAAATGTTTATTGTTGCTTTAAGCCACTCAGTTTTGGGGGTAATTTGTTACATAGCAACAGATAACTTAAAAATGTGAACATACATTTTTCTCCATTTGCTGTTATGCAGTATTCCATCATAAAGGTATTTTGAGTTTCTACTTTTGTTTGGTTCTTAAAGTCAGAAAATAAGTCCAGAGCCTCATAGAATCCACTCTTGACTGTAAGTAAAGAATGGTATGGCTTAAATAATGATAGTCGTAACAAATTCTATAGAACTGCCCCTAAACTATGAAACCTATTAGAGCCTAGCCCTTTCAGAAGATTGCTAGCTTCACCAATCCCCATCTCATAAAAACTAGAATCCACTCTCATTAACAAGGACCACAACAAGAGACCCAGACTATTACTCTATTAAAAAAAAAAAAAAAAGCATCTCAGGGCGTCCAGGTGGCTCAGTCGGTTGAGCATCCAATTTCGGCTCAGGTCATGATCTCATGGTTCGTGGGTTCGAGCCCCGTGTTGGGCTCTGTGCTGATGGCTAGCTCAGAGCCTGGAGGCTGTTTCAGATTCTGTATCTCCCTCTCTCTCTGACCCTCCCCTGCTCACTCTCTCTCTCTCTTAGAAATAAGCAAAACGTTAAAAAAAAATCTTTCTTTTCTCTCTCTCTTTGTTGTTATTGGTTTTTGAGAGACAGCCCAAGTGAGCGAGGTGCAGAAAGAGAAAGAGAGAGACAGAGAGAGAGAGGAGAGAGAGAAGCAGGGATCACCCAAAGCATGGCTTGAGCTCACCCGAAGTGGGATTCAAACTCATGAACCATGAGATCATGACCTAAACTGACTGAGCCACCCAGGCGTCCCTGACTTAACGATTTCTCAGAAAGGTTCAGTTAATTCAAACACGAATTAATATGCTGAACCCACTGAACCCAAAGGTGCAGGGTTCAATCAAGCATGAACCGAAGGAGGAAGTACAGCACTGCACACAAAAGGACTGTGCATGAAGCTCTGGTCTAGGCGCTGACACAGACTTAAGTTAGCTTTGGGCTAATTATCTCTGCTCTCTCAACCTCAGCTTCCTCATCTGTAGAAAAAGGTTGTAGTGACTTAAACACGTATTATTATGTAATGGAGTAAGATTGAGTGTGATGCTCTTAGGTGGTTTCTATTACACAGTTTATACCCCAAAATGTGAACTCCCATTGGGATCACATGGCTCAGGCAAGAGCAGGTGGGGATCTGGTGCTTCAAGGAGGTGAAGAATGGGCCAGGAAGCCACTGGCCACCTCTATCCAGGAAACAGACTCAGGTCACAGCCTAAAGAATTGCCTGATAATGAGACTTGACATTTTAGAATGATAAAGCTAGGTTTTGGAATCTCTTCTCTGAGATATTTAAAAGTAGGACAAATAATTTCACCATACACTGATCTGAAGAAGGGATTCAGATGAAAAGATTTCTCAAGTTTGATGCAAACATGCTAAAAATCCATGTAAAAAGCAATGCATTAAGTTGCCATTTGGGGGAAGTTAAAATTTGAGCAAAGCTTTGTAATTCTGGAAAAAAGCATACAGGGGACTCAAATCATATTGAGAGTAGATCTCTCATGAAATGTATTCCCCATCGGTTCTCTGGGAGCTGCCTTAAAGGTGAATAGGAACAAAAATAGTTCTTAAAAACCTTGAAGTGAATTAGATTAATATTTGGATTTTATAAAATGCACTAAACCAATTTCATCAAACATTTTTCTGAACTAGAACTGCTGCTGGGCTAAGAACATAATCTTCCTGCCAAGTTCCCAGTGGGAGCAAATTTTCATTGTGAAGTTATAAACCTCTGGTGGGGAGGAATGAGAAACCCTGTGCATAATGGAAAGTGTGACACAGCCCTGATGTATGAAGACTACCAGGTGCAGCAGTAACAGACTTCTACTTAGAAATCTTCCAGCTCCGATCCTGGCCTCGAGCCTTATAGTCTGCACAGATTTCTAACATAGACTCTGAAGGCCAGATTCTGGGCACAACTGGCCAACTATGTCGGGCATGGAGAGTAGAATGTTTACAGACCAACAGACACATGTAAGGCACAGCTGCAGAAGCCCTTCACATCTGTTCTTCCACCCTCCACCTCACTTGGATTATGCTTGTCTTTATTTGAGCAGGGCTTTGGGGAAGTTCTGAACCTCAGGAACCAAAGAACCTCTCCCACGACCTCCACGGGACCTGCTAATAATCCCACTTTCATATCCTCTATCCACCATCCTGGTAGACAAACTCACGATGTTCACCTGGTCAAATAATCTACCTGCCCTCCCTGCCTGTATCTCTTCCTGCCCCCATCCCATTCTACATAGAACCGACATACCCATTTTCTTAAGTGGTAACTCTGCTTGTAGTTATCTATTGCTCAAAAATCATTACTGGCTTCCAGCGCCTGTGAGGAAGGTTAATCCTCAGCCTGGCATATAAAGCCCTCAATGATTTTGACCTTCATCTCTCTATCGCTGCTATTATCTCCACGAATGTGCCAAATATGCCTCTCCACCTGAATGTGCTCTCCAAATGATGGCTTTTACCTCTCAGTTCCTTGGCTCATGTGGTTCCTTCCACTGGGAACTCCCCGTGATGACACCTCTGCTCGGCCACACCCAATCAGCCTCCCACAGCCTGGCTCCAGTTTGCCCCTACAAAATCTTGTCTAGCCCCATGGTTGGAAGTAATTTGCTCAGATCCCAGAGGCCGCATGTACATTTCTTATGACACTTAATGCAGTGTACGCTGTACTGTTACCATCTGCATCCCAGTCTCATTTATCTTCCCAGACCATACACTGCTTGAGGGAGAGAAGATGGTCAATTCACTTCATATGCCTCATACCACTTAGCATAATTCATGACCATTCTTTTTTCTTTCCATGATAATTCTGGGTAACTGTGTTGAATGACAAAAGAAAAGGCACAATGTATAGTAAAACTATTTTTAAAAAGATACAAAGCTCATTAAAAAGGAATGTAATTTGACAAATGCTACAACACGGAATGGGTCTTGAGAACATCATGCTATGTGAAATAAGCCACACCTGATAGGACAAATATCACACAATTTCACGTATGAGGTACCCAGAAGAGTCAAACTCACCGAGACAGAGAAGTAGAGTGGTGGTTGCCACGTGGTTCCAATAGAGGGAATGGGGACTTATTATTTAACGGGTGCGGAGTTTCCGCTTGGAATAATGCAAAACTTTGGCAAATGGACAGTGGTGACAGTTATTCGACAACATGAACATACTTAGTGTCACTGAAATTTTACCTTAAAAAATGGCAAGCTTTATGTACATTTTACCACAATTTTAAAATAAGATAAATGAATAAATGAGTGAATAAAAATAATGGGAAGATTGGGGGGAGAGAAGAAAGAAAAATGAAAAAACACGGAAAGCTGAGTGGTCACTTGGCTGTTGTAAAAGTAGGCCTTTGAACAGAGCACCTGGGGGACAGTGTGAGGTGTACAGAGTGGCTCACAGACTTGGCCATGAATGGGACTCTGCCTCTTGGTGGCTTTGTGACCCCCATGTTTTGTGACAGTCACCAGGGAGGAACTGAAGAGACAGAGGCTTGCTGTACACAGAAGCCCCACCCACATCCCATGGCCAATCTTCCCGGCTCGGGCTACCGTGTTCCAGCTTCCACCTAAATTAGCACTTGCAATCTTTCATTTGTATACATTTTCTATTTCCTTTATTTTTCTGGCCTCTCATGGGCTCTCTGCAATTCATACATTTTTTGTTTGTTTGATTCTAATCTCTCTTGGTATCAGCCCAAATTGGACCCCCTGTGGCTCTGGGAGGTACTCTGCCCATCACCCTGGTCTGGGTAAGTAACCTCCACTGCTTTCTGCCAGTTGCTACAGCAATCTAATATCCAATTAAGTATTTCACTGGCAAAGCCATACTAGCTTGTTTTGTAGCTTTGCTTGAAGTCCAAGTAAATTATGTCCATTGCTTCACCCAGTGGGTTCATTGTCACTGACTCAAATTAATGTGCTGGTTAAACCCGACTGACTTTCTGTAAATCTATCTCTATCCAATTTGTGTGTTTCCAAGTGTTCTAGCTTAATCCCTGATCAAAGATCACAGGTTCTTTTCCAATTTAAGAGATGGGTTTATAGGTATGTGGTTATCAATTTAATTCCTAAACTTCAAAATACACAGAGATGATGTGCTGTGTCTCCTTAAGCCCTTATCTGTCTATGCTGTTTTACTAGAAGCAAAAAAGAAAAGTCTGCCACATATACTTTCTTTTACTACCATTCCTTCTGAAATATTTTATTTCTACTTTCTTTTTGCAATTTCCTAATAATTTTTTTCCATTACCTAAACAGAGTCAAAAATATTTGTTCTATTATTTCTGCTGTCATCAATTATACATGGTCTGCCTCCAGGATATAGCATTTCTTGCTTGTTTTCCTCAGCCTCTCTAACAAACACAAAAGAATCCTTTTGTTCCTCAGAGAATTGTCTCGGCTGACACCTAGACCTGTCAACACATCTCCAGGTTCATCCCTTCTTACTGTGAAATTGCTTGTCCTTACATCACGTGAATGCTTCTTTCCATTGAAGGGCTGCCCTAGTCACATTCTTTTACTTTAGATTTATGGGACAGAGCCATGGTTTGAGGGGAAATTTTATGCTTGTTCTCATTATACTCAGTAGGTGAATCTGTGCTCATACTGTACCAATACAATGCAATAAGCACTACTTCTATGAAATTCTATCAGGAAAAATTCTACCACAGAAGAACCCCAGGCTTCTGCACTTTGCCAGAGCAGGAGTTGTGGCTATTTAGGTTGTGAATCAAGGAATCTAAGATCCTGAAATACTTTCTGAATCATACTGATGTGGAAGTTAATCTTCCCTCCATTTTTAGTACTAAGTACTTTTTATTGTGTTAAAAATTTTGAACTATCAAAACAGATAATCCCTACATGGCATACTTGGTAGTTTTCTACTAACCAAAAACTTTCATTCCCAGTGGATAACAGGATGTTTTCCTACACTATTTGTTTGCACACATTTTTCCTATTGTTTTCATAGTCAGGTGGACCTAAGAACACAAGTTAAATAAATACCATCACCATCAGCATATGAAGGCAACGCGGCTGTGAAAAGTTGGTCAGGCTATTATATTTAATATTCTATTGAATATACAGATTATAAAAATATAAACTTGAGCAGAAATCTTCTCCAAAGACCCCTTTTCCACTTGTAAAAATGGAAATGTTATATGAAAAACCTGCCAGAGAATTCCAGAGTGCCCGTGCCCATCTGTTCCATCATTAAATTCTCCATGTTCCTATGTGATGTGCATCCCGGGTTCCCTGGACCACCATCACCTGTCTGCATTAGCGATTTCTCCCTTTCAGATGCACCGAACAGCAGAAGCCTGCTGTTAGAAATGAGCTCCTCTAAGAGGAAAGGGTCAGAATGCAGAAGCCACAGAGATTGAAGACATCTGGCAACTGAAAAGGAATTCATAATGGGGGAGGGAGGCAGTGGTGCCAGCACCAGTGCCTAGGGAGAGGCTGGGCGAAATGAACGATCACTCAGAACAGTCACACAAACACCACAAATGACAGGGAAAAGAGGAGAGAGACTCAGGGCAGGAAGGAAAAACTACAGATCGATGCCTGGGAGTGGGGACGAAAGAAGGAGCCTTTGTGACCAAAAGAAAGTAAACAAGTCCCTGGACTAACTCCAGGCACAGAAGCCCTATCCCTGGAAAGCGGGGCAATACAACAGGAAAAAAGGCTGACTCTCAGAATAAAGGATTAAGCGAATGCAGGGCAAAATTTCCAAGCTTTACTAAGAGCACAACAGATGAGGGGAGACAGAATGATTTTATTTGTGGGGGAGGAGCACTTTTCAGGGTGCTGTCTCATTTCAAAACTGGCTTTATAAGGATTAGACCTACGGAAAACGATTTCACCTCACTATGAAAATATATAATTGTGTACTCTGTACTTAGTGCATGTAGGTTGTTTGAAGTTTCTTCTTGTTCAGTTTATTTTTTGATAAAGAGGTATGTATGCTTCCCAAATTATATGAAGGAAGGCCTCAAATTTTGGTGGGTACAAATGTCCATCTGAAACATGGACCTGAGGTAAATTTAAGTTACTGTAATGTGTAACATTTTATAATAAGACTTCAAATCAGTAACTGAAAATGAGACCTACACTGCAATACCCCCACAAATCAGAAACTTGCTTTATTTATAAAATGCAGGTACAGAAGGAATAAAGCTTACAGAAACAATAAAACAGATGGCACTTTAAAAAACAAATGTTTATATATTTATGCAGTATGTGAAAACAGTCCACTATTTTAGGGTGCTTCAGGATGTTTTCCCAGCCAACCACCAGTGCTTCATTTTTAATTCATATAATCCTAGCAGGTTTTTTGTCTTGCTAAATATATAGTTTTCCTAACGTACTCCTAGGACACGACTGGTTGTATCAAACAGAACTACTCCCATGTGTAATCATGATTCAAAGCCAGAATCAGTAAAACAGGGCTCTTCCTTTGAGTGGAACCTAGCCCAGTGGGTGTCAGGAAGGGAACTCAGGTCTCTCAGAACTTAGGCACACTCTCTTAGCTCAGGAAGAATAAAAAGAGAATTCTCTTGGTTGGCAGAATTCTCCAGCTGCTTTGTAACTAGCAGGTACTGATGTGAATGTTTCATAAAAAAAGGCAAAGGATGAAAAGAGGAAGCAAAAGCTGGCGATGGAAGAGAAGGAAGAAGGAAGTAGATGCGAACCAAGTTCCAGGGATTAACACGTTTCATCTGGTTACAATTCTGGAGTGGTTGTCTGGAGAAAATAAACAAAAAGAGGGCTGGAGGCCTAACCCATGTAAGGAACACAGCAAATGGTACAAGAAAGCCAGTGCTTGATTGTTACTACAAATTCAGTTAAAACAAATTTGGAGAATGTGGAAAAGTATCCTCATGTTAGAATAAATATTCCAGCACAAAGCTTGCTATGCGTTGTTTGTTTCTCCGGGGACAGCAGACTCACCTCTCACAAACCACAGGCCTAGACTCATTCATGACAGGGCCCAGGGACGAACATGGCTGACGAGGAGGTGGAGCGATGGGAACAGCCGAATCCAGGGAGCTAGTCTTCCGATGAAGAGCATCCTGGGCCACAGCAGCAGCCGCGGCCACAGACGCGACCGGACCGTCCCCATCCGCGGGGCAGGAGCCGGGCCTGCCGTGGGCGCCCCCTAACGGCAGCTCAGGCCCCACTGCTCCCTGCAGAGGCAACTCCCCGCCACCCAGCTCCACTTCCAGGGTGGGTGAGGCTGGAGGAGATGCTCGTGGCTTACGTTTAGTGGAGGCCCCAGAAAGCAACTTCAACAAACCCTTTTTTTCTTTCTAGAAAAAAACAAAGTACATTAATTGGAGATGGATGGTACTGTCGTTATTGTAATCGATAGGGTGCTACGGTTTCAGTTTTTGGTTTGATTTTTTTACATGTTTATTTTTAAATAATTTCTATACCCAACATGGGGCTCTAACAACCCCAAGATCAGGAGTTTCATGATTTACTGACTGAGCCAGCCAGGTGCCACTGGTTTGATCGTTTAAGATTCATTTCTGTGGATATGTGGTTATTTATGATGTCGCTCCCAATTCCTTCCTGTATGAGGTTAACCTGACATTTGGTTCTCTTCCTTCTCCCTTTCTGCCTGCATGTTTGTGCTTGTTTTGGACACTTCACTGTTCATCTTGTATTGAGGCAGAAGAAGTAGATAAAAAAGAAGTAAAACAAAGAACACACCAAGTCACATCTCAGGCTTGGTGAAGACAGAAGTAGACATTTTAGGACAAAATGGATTATGGGTTTAATTTCTTGCGATTATGCCTACACTATCTCTAACTCTTATGTGCTGAATTAAATATTAGAGCATTTTATTCTCCATCCACAGACTTGATTCTTATCATTTATGGATAGTAATATCTTGATCCGGGTTAAGGACTAAAACAGTTCTCACATGTCACCATCTTGAGGAAATTTAGTAAGTCAATAATGACAGAAGTCAAACCATTCTATTGTGCAAGAATCTCTTGGATTAGAAAGCCAAAACAACTCCGTGAAATGTTAAATAAAGCTTCAGTATAATCAAAAACATTTTTATGTCTCTTTGCAAGCAAATGCAGAAAAAAAATTTTTTCCCAGCAATCTTACCCCACAAAAACCATCTCTCAGATCTCGTCTCTTTTGACACTCTTTGCTCTGCTAGGAAAACCAGACTAAAGCTAGCTTTTCTTCATTTCTAAACCTTGCGTCAATGTTCTGACAACCAAGCATAGACAACAATCATTTCACGTTGTTTTACTAAGAGGTCAATGACATCACAAAGTCCTCTGAATGGAAACATTTCATAGAGAAATGTTTTAGAAAACTATAGGCAAATGGAATTACAAGGTCCACTAATAGAGAAACAGAATTATGAGGGACCCACATGGACAGAACACTGAGGAATTTTTCTTGAGAATATGAGTTAGTTCACACTCAGTAAAAATCCCTTGGGGAAAAGGGTGTGAATCCATAAAAAACACAGTTCCATTAGAGATGGAATGGCAGGAAAAAGGAAGAGACAAAAGTAATGATTTAGCCAGATGACGATAAAACATTCCAGGGAAGAAGCATCCCAGGAAACTGCGGGCCCCATTTACCGAATACTGTTCACAGTACGAGTCAACGTATGGGTTGGAAACAGGAGATGGGGAAGGATGGTGGGAGTGCTGAAGTCATCTCTGTACAGCTCAATGCAGGCTGCAGGTGAGCAGAACCAGTCAATGGATCCCCACCTCCTCTTCTCCCCATCCCAGCCTGAGGAAGATTCTTTGGCATTTTTCTTCAAGGCCTGCCTTAACTCACCTTGCTGGCTTTTGCTTCATTTGTTTAGCTTCTCATTTTCCAAGGGGCTACTAATACATTCCAATAAATGACCCTGTAAACTTGGACTACCTGCTTGAATGCCTGGACCCCATCTTCCCAGCGCCTAGTGCAGAGATGCATCTACTGAGCTGAGAGGCCAAGACTGAAAGAGGATGAGATAGAGGAAGGGAGATGATTTAGCGAGTCCCAGGGCTAAGAGAATATTTTGTAGTTTTCAAATTCCATAGAGATAAAGATTTCCCTTTATACAATGGCCGCAGAAGTGGGCTGACCAAATACCTGCCAAAGCCGCGGCTACACTTCTTTATGGGAGCCTGAGGTCTGGAGGGCCGAAAAATGAGCTGAGAAAGAATAACGTCTACACTTCTAAGGAGGCAGTCCGCCACAACTTCCAGCTATTCCTGCCATGATGTAAGAAAGCATGCTCTAATCCCCGGACCCCCACAGATCCAATGAGAACATCAAGTCCAGTGATAAATTACAATCTCAGCAAGCCACAGCTACAGATGTTTCTTAAAAGCTCAGTTCTGGGCACTCAGAAAAATTCAGTTAACTGAATGGCGCTCAGGGAACAGCCTCTAAAGTGATTAAGAAGAAAGATGAGTTGGTTCATCTAAAATGATTAAACACATTAAATACAGCTTGCCTTAATGACTTCTAAGGGATATGTTATCACCATCAGCTGATGCCGACTACCCACTGAGCAGAAGGCAGAGGATGAGGTGTTGTGGCCAGGTGTGGGGGTATGGGGTGGGGGTGCTAACAAGGAAAAGATGCTGCCCTAGTTCCACCGAAGCGTGCTTTTAATATCATATTCTCATGTTTTCTATGTTAGCAGAACAGTGTGCTGCTGGAGACAGATAATTCTGCAAACACAGACACTTATTATCTAAGGGCACCTTTGTTTTTTTCAGAATCCAACAGCAGAAATGAAAACTATAGATGAATTAGTAAGGACTACACTTCAAAGAATTTTTTTTAATGTTTTATTTATTTCTAGGAGAGGGAGAGAGAGAGAGAG
Source organism: Crocuta crocuta (assembly GCF_008692635.1). Classification (NCBI taxonomy): domain Eukaryota; kingdom Metazoa; phylum Chordata; class Mammalia; order Carnivora; family Hyaenidae; genus Crocuta; species Crocuta crocuta. The sequence goes on from NW_027527381.1 coordinate 1,573,316, forward strand.
AGACAGCGTGAGCAGGGGAGGGTCAGAGAGAGAGGGAGTCACAGACTGAAACAGGCTCCAGGCTCTGAGCTGGCAGTCAGCAGAGCCCGATGCGGGGCTCGAACCCATGAACCACGAGATCATGACCCAACCGAAAGTCGGATGCTTAACCGACTAAGCCACCCAGGCGCCCAGCAAAGAAATTTTTCAAATGTAGTGTTAACATGCATGAAAAAGGGACATATCTTTTAACATGAACCTTAATAACTCTTCTCCTGTAGGTTTTTCAAGAAATTATTCCTAGATTGAATAATGTTTTTATACTCATAATTTTCTCTTCAGAAGATCAACTATTTGGGTCAGAAAATAATTACCAGATGATGAGAAAGAGTAATTTGTACACATAAAAATAATTTCTGAACATCACCTAAATAGCTTTCCGTTAGTCATATCATGGAGGATGAGTACAAGATGGGAAACCTCCTCAAGCAAAACTAAATTTCATTTGAGCAACTCATGAGGTGTAACACATTCTACCCCTGAGTCTTCTTTATTCCTCTCCTTGCCTTCAGATGTACAAAGAAAGTAGCAAAAGATAAATACTCTTCCAGGCTATTGTCATCAAAAATCTACAGTCATATTCCCAACTATCAGTCACTATTCTTAGATAAAGCATCTCAAAAGCTTAATTCATATGATTGTCTAATAATAATCATTCATTCTTTCAACAAATATTAACTGAGTGTCAAATATGAACCAACAATATGCGAGGCTCTGGGAATATAAGAGTGAACAAGACAATAAGGAGTTCACATTCTCTAGCAGAGGCATAAACATGGCTGTAAAACAGGCACTCTGCAGGAAAATAAAGCAGGGCAAGAGAGTGAATGACCAGAGGTGCTGAGATGGGGGGTGCTCAGGAAAGGCTTGTTAATTTTTATTTTTAAATTATTATTATTATTATTTTAAGTAGTTTCCATACCCAACACGGGGCTTGAACTCAAAATCCTGAGATCAAGAGTCATATGCTGTACTGACTGAGCCAGCCAGATTCCCAGGAAAGGCTTCTTTAAAGAAGTGAATGGAGAAGGGGAAAGGCCATGTGAAATTTGATGATCAAACACCACTGGGTTCAAGAATCTTGTTAAATGCTTTTATAAACATTTCCACATTTATTCCTCACACTCACCTGATGCAACAGGAATCAGTATTATTCCCATTGTCATTATTCTCTAAGCTTGCCTAAAATCATACTGCTAGTAAGGGGTGGAAGTGGGATAACCCAGCCTTTGCTCTTCTCTTCTGGAAGTTAGCACAGGCAACAACTCTAGAAGCCCATCTACTCTATGGAGTGATAAGAGCAGATATGTTTGCCTAAGAGTCACAACGTTAAGGGTCACTCTGAATGGAACTGTGCACACATCAGCACTGTCCACAGCTGGTCTGTATCCCAGCTGCTGCAAGGGCAGGAATGTGACTCCAATCACTAAACATGGATGACGGCTTCTCTGAGAAAATGAAATGACAAAGCTTACAGACCAGCTTGGTTTTGACAGTGAAATAAGAACTGGGAAGAAGGAAAATCATGCGAGCAAAGAAAGTGATCAGTAGGGACCTCAGGACAGTGTTCAGAACAGAAGAAAATGGGTATTTATTTATTACTTTTTTAAGATTTATTTTTAAGTAATCTCTACACTCAACATGGGGCTCCAACTTACAACCTTGAGATCAAGAGTCACATACTCTACTGACTGAACCAGCCAGGTGCCCTGAAAATGTGTATTGAAAAACTAGATGGGGATGCCTGGGTGGCTCCATCAGTTAAGTGTCTGACTCTTGATTTCAGCTCAAGTCCTGATCTCTCTTCCAGAGATCGAGCCTGTCTCAGGCTCTATGTCTGCAGCGCAAACCCTGCTTGGGATTCTTTCTCTCCCCTTCTCTGGCTTGCAAAATAAATAAACTTAATAAAAATAAAAATAAAAAACTAGATGGACCCTCTACTTAGGAAAACCAAGAATAAGAGCAAAGGTCCTCAAACAGCAAATTGTTTGAAGATCTGTGCTTGTTCCTTAAGAGGAGTCACTAGGACTTTGGGGGTGGGATGTTGGTGGCACTAAATGTTCAAATTTTTGTGGCCCACATGTAGAAATGTTATCTCTTAGGAACAAATCCGGGATACAGGAAAGGGCATGAGAACCAATACCTACTTCTGCTGATTGGTAAGGAAATAAATGACAATGTCAGAAAAAACTTACACTATCACGGTAAGGGAAGGAAATGGAAGCAAGGGGGGGTATAAAGTGGTGCCTCAGAAATGGTTTCTTCTCTTATTCTGTATGAGGGTTAAAACTGTTAATTAAACCATTAGAGATTTAATTAGAGGCCATTAGGACTGAGGTGATTCTAAAGCCCCAAACTCTAAGCCTGTAAACATCTCAACAGGTTAAGAAATCAAAACCTATAAGGACAACCAATCACAAACACCCAACTGGGCTTTCCCCAAATAAGGAAACCACTTAAACTACAGCCAATCAAATAACTTCCTTGCTCTGCTTTGACGTGTCCTTTACATAATTTTTGCCCCTAGGCTCCTTTGATAGAGTCAGTGCTGCCTGATTTGAATATATTTTTACTCAAACTCTTAGAATTTTTAGTATGTGTCAGTTTATCTTCTAACAAAATGTAGAGAATATAAGAACAATCAATTAAATAATTGGTGCTGGAAAAAACACTTTGTTTTCTGGATAACAAATATACCAAAATAATATTTACCGTATTTTGGTAGATAAGGGGGAAAAAGCATATATACACCACAGTATTAACGGCTATTTGTGAAATCTTGGATCGTACTTAGGTCTTCTATTTGGATAGACTTTCTCTCACTTTTAATAAGTATGTATATTTTTAAAAATTTTATAAGAAAATACAACATATAAATACATATACACACACATACATAAGCATCTCATAAGGATTGGGAAACACATCTGCCTGGAGACTAGCTACTCAAATAATGAAGCCTTTAAACTGAATATGAAGTTAGCAAAATGTCCAGATAAAGCTGTTAAACTGATAACCATAGAAGACATGAGGGATCTCAAAGAAAGGGGAAGAGCAATGGCAGAAAGGCCCAGGATTTCAAACAAGGAGTAACTGAGATGATGTTTGGAAATATATTAGAGTTTCAGATGCTTATTTACCAAGCCACAGAATGCAGTTACCAGGCAAAAATTAGCTAGAGGGGCAAAAATAGTTTTTTTTTTTTTTAAGTCAAGGACAAAAATCACATTTCTGAGACTTTGTGAGCTAAGACTTCCAAATAAAGTATTGTTCAAAAGGAATAGCTCAGTTAGGAGAGGCTGCAATAGTCCTTTATGCACATCAAAAAGTTGTATGTCTCTGTGGAACATCAGTGGTAGGTAGCTTACTGGAGATGATTTACATACAGAGGAAAGGACAGGGAAATCGACAAACTATTACTCGGGGGATATACCACACACTATCTATAGAGTTTAAGCAAATGGATGATGCTGATCACAAAATGATGAAAGAAGATGGAGATAACAAGAGAACTGTCAAATACCTAGATAGTTGTTTGAAGTCTCAACAAAAACTAGGATCTCTATAAACTTAAAATCTCTGATAGATATTTTTCTTGAATTGTTCATAATTTAATCTCACTTTGGATCTAATTCTGATCAACTGGAGGAATGAGACCAGGTAGGGAGTGGAGTGGTTCAAATGGTGAACAGAAATATTGAAAACTTCGAAGTAAGCACCCAAAGAGAAGTCAGTTATAGTCAGATTTGAACTCTAAAAGAACTGATTTTAAAAGTTCAGACAAAATATATGCATGACCTGAAACTCAAAAGGAAAGATACTTCAAGAGGAATGGGAGGGCTCTCCAGAATGCTATTCTAACCATCCAACTGTAAATTATCTGAGCAGATGAAAATGTGGAGACATCTAAAGGCATTAATGTGATCTCCCAGAGAGCAGACTAATGGGCTCAAATTTTTAAAGGACCCAGTATAAAAAGATCAAGAGAAGGGACCATAAAAAAGAGCATATCATGGCCCATCACAGTCTCAACTTGGGGAAAAAAAAAGGGGGGGGGGGCTAGCCTTAAAGTTGTGTTTGAAACAAGAACAGGAAAAACATGCTGTTTGAGTTCGCTGGTGGTTATCAGAAAGTATGAAGAAAGAGAAGGATAATCTTCAGACTAGAAAGAAAGAACAAACGCTGATATGAGGGAAATGAGTGAAGATACTGGGGTTTAGAGACTCAATAATTATGTGACAGGATGAATTGACCCCAGCATACAGAGAAAATTAACAGCTGAAATGCAACCATAATCTTCAACAGATCCTGGTGAGCCTGAGGTCTGGTCAACTCAAAAGGTCAAGAAGGGCATGTGTAGTCCAAATATTCAAAAAGAATACAACAATGCTCTTTGCAGACTGTCTGGAAAATTCTAGAACAGTGTATTAAATGAAAGGAAATGAGACACTGAGGAGGAGACTCCTCTCGGAGACACTTGCTAACATGAGTAACAGCTGAAATGACAGGGAGACTGGGGAATAGCTTGGATGTCCAATGCAAAAGACAACTGGATTTCAATGGGCATCTGATAAGTACTATAATATCCTTGTAGACATGATGGAGCAGTGTAGACTAAATGACACTCGAATCATGTTAATCATGGAGTTACTGATTTTATATCAACCAGGAGCCATCTCCCTGGTGGATCTGGAACATTAGATGAGGTAATTTAGGAAGGAAAATTTATAATCTGTGACATAAGTAACAATACAAACACTTCAGGAATGTAGCCTTAAAAAAAGAAAACAATTCTGAAATAAATCAAGGTATCATACAGAAAGGAGATCAACACTTTTTATGTAACTCCTCAAAATAAAGAAAATGGCGTGGGACACTCTGGAGCTAGGACACTCATGGTCAAATAGGGTGTCTAAACTGAGACCAGTGGCCATTTGTCAAGGATGGGGACTCAACAGGATAGCTCATTAGGTCCTGTATTAGTTGCTGCTGTAACATATTACCATAAACTTTGTGGTAAAGATCAAGTCTTAAAATTAAGGTTGATAGTAGGGCTGTATCTCTTACAGAAGTCCTACTGAAGAATCTATTTCCTTGCCTTTTCCAAATTCTAGAAGCTTCTTGCATTTTTTGGCTTGTGGCTCCCTCCTAAAATCAATCTGATCTCTGCTTCTGATGTCACATTTCTTCTGGACCTGATCTCCCTGCCTCCCTTTCAGTAAGATCCATGTGATGTTATAGGGCTCACCCAGATAAGGTAGAATAATCCCCTCATCTCAAGACCTTTAATTTAATCATATATATAAAATCCCATTTGCCACATAAGAAAACACATTCTCAAATTTCAGGGATTAGAATATGGCGTCTTTGGGGAGCCATTATTCTCTCTGGCACAGGTCCTTTTCAAGCCTTGGATTCAATGAATTCCTTCCTGGGAGGGCAGGAACTGAAGAGTCTCCGTTGTTAGTGACCAGGGCCCTGAGACACACTCACTATCCAAAAACCTTAAATTCTAAACTACAAAACAATTCTTTAAAGATCTTGACAAAGTTGAACACGTCAGCTTTAGTACAAGTTTAATGTAGTTAATTATAAACAATGAACAGATACCAATCTTTTTCAAAAACGCTCATGTTAACCCAACAATTAAATATTAACTTTTTAGTAGGCTGTAAAGTTTATTTCCTTATAAACTCCTATTTACAGGCTTACCTAACCATTTAAATACAGCGACATACCTTACCACCGAACCAGGTGGCTCAGAGTTTATGATTAGCCTAGAGCTTCCCAGAACCAGGCTAGAGCTCTAGGAGAAAATGCATGAAATACTGAGGAAAACATAATATTCTGATTACTTCATCTGATTATAATGCAATTATCCAGACTTTGTTATCCCTCTTACATTTCTGTTCACATTCAATCACCATCAATTTCCCTTGCCTCCAATCACCTGTCTCCAAACCCAACTATAGGTTAGTCTTTCAAACACAGCCTTCCATTTATATTTTCTTTGAAATTCAGCTCCAAATGAGAGCTTTTTAAAACATCTGTGGATTGAGAAAATAGTTTTTCACTCTTACTTCAAGTCAAGAGAAAAACTATCCGTCCTGATTATAAACAAATGGCTGTAGAAAAAATAAATCCACAAATAACATTTTTCATCAACAATTTCAACCGCTTTGTATATTAAATATTTTTTTGCAGAACTGACTGAACAAGAAGACTTAAGCACAGCACAATGATGAAAGGAGTAACTAAAGGGGAAAGGAAATTCCTCCATGAGATGTAAGCTGCACAAAAGTGACTTAATCTTATTCACTGTAGTTTCCCTAAACATTCGATATTAGGCCTTGCAACTTAGTGGGTGTTTCAATGCAGAGAAACATGAATCTAGCACCTGGCGCAGTGACTCACACATGGTAAGCACTTGAAGAATTATTGGACAACGAGTCCTTTCATTAGTTAGGATGAGACACAACATAAGCAGGGGAACAGGATATTGGTCTTACTTTACTATCTTTATCTGGCTTGGTTGCTGAACTGTTCCCACAGGCCAATGATGCGCTGTCAGGAGAGGTGGGAAGTCCAGGAAGAATGGTCACTGTCCGACCACTGGGTTCAGTCTCCAGCGAGGCGGTGGTGATGCTTGGAGAGGTCAGTGAAGCAGCTGCAGCACAAGCCAGGGGAGCACTGACTCGACCCATATTGACAGTAGCCACGTGGGTGCCAGGGCCTGCCATTGGAGGTGGAAGTTGTGTGGAGGCCAAGGGATGATGGGGCAGGCCCATGGATGCAGGGCCCAGGCAGGCAGTGTTCTGTACCTGGATGGGCGTCACTGCTGCTGTAGGGCGTTCTTGGTTATGTGCCGCAACTAGTAGATGATGGGAGAGAAAACAGCAAAACGTGACCTTCTAATAAATGCCACTCACCAAACCATGAGTCATTTCACTGCATCAGACCCTAATGAAAGGTTGCTATTGCAATTTTACAATAAATAATGGATGCACAGTGGTTTAAAAGCACTTAATCTTAGCTGGGTTCCTAGACACTGTTTTCCTTCCAGATCAGCCCTTGAGTCCACTGAGAGCCTGGAAGCTTAGCAATAACTCCTGGCTGTTCAGTTAGAAAGTCTTTCCACAGAGTTATGGACACAGCCAGTCTTTGATGGTACTCTACAGTGTCAGATTAGGTTGGCCTCCAGGCCTTTTGAAAATTATTCTCCATTTTCTTAAAACAAACAAACAAACAAACCAACAAATAAATAAATAAAATTATTCTTCCTTTTCTTATTAGTCATCTTCCATTTTTTGGTTTTTCTGGCAGAAGTTACAAGTTTACCCTATCACTGTTACCCAAGACTCTCAGTAGGTTTTCAATGCTATAGGAAGAAGAAAGGTATTTAAGATCCCATTGGGTTTAAAACAAACTTGGAATGAAGTTCATCAGAAATCTTCAGCACACCAGTTCACACAGCAGGGAGATCTGAGCTCATACAGTCTTGAAAGCAGAAGTCATATTTCCAAATCCTACTGACATTCTCAGGATCAGCCTAATTTCTTTCAGACTTTCAATCTGTAGATCAGGCTTGAATTCATGTGGGGGACAGGCTTAGCCAAAATAAGCAGATGTGAAGTGTGCCACTGACTAGACTGTGCCTGCTTCTAACTCCTAATGTTATTCATGACTTTAACATTACATCTGCTTTTCTCAACATCTGTTATAAAAGATCTGGTACTAGTCAAGCAAGCCTCTTCCTGATACCTTCCAGTCTGGACTCCACCTTACCTGTCCTCACAGCATTACGGGCCTGGTTGACTGTCATCTGCCCAGTCATGTGCAACAAGACCTTGGCCTGAGGACTTGTCTGGATATGAGCGGCTGACACCACGGCTGTGGGGACAACACTGGGACTCCCAGCCATACCATTTCCCTGGAGCTTCTGGGCAGGCCCTCCTGCCGTGGAAGGAGTGACCATAGTCACCCCTCGACTGGTCTGACCCGCAGTAGACATAGGGACTTTAGCTTGGGAAGCATTTGTCACGGCCCTGCCAAGACAGAAACATAGACAGAAAGCCCAATCCATCAGCAAGATGAGAGAGAGAACAATTAAATGCAAGAAAAATGACTCAGGGCTTTAAGACAGAACATTTTAAAGAATGAATGGAATTAATTTTTACAAAATATAAGAATCACAAATTCAAAGTAAAGATGGCCCTGAGGGAGAGAAAGGTCTTGAAATACACTGAGTCATAGAAAATCGCCCCATTCTGGTCAAGAATATACAGTTACTGGGTTCAGCTTTCCAGATCAAGGCTCAACATCTCTTGCCTATAAGGTCCTGAATTCTTCTGCTTCAGCTATCAAAGAAGCTGATTTGTTTGTTATTGCTGCTAATAACATTAGCAGTTTTGCTACATTTGCATAGCTTTGCTCATGTTTTTTGCCTTTCTCCCTGCCTGCTCCTAGTGATACATCACAAAAGTGCCTGTGTACATGCACACGTGTGCACATGCACACATGTACACACTCTTGGAATATCCTCTCTGGCTTCTCTTGACCTGTCTTAATATCATGTATGTTTCGAGGTCCAGCACCAATCCTATCTTTTTAAGATAGGCTTAGGCTTAAGACCTTATGATTCTATTGGTTCATGTGAATTTCTTTCTTCTACAACGCTTGATTACAACATATGTCATTTTTAATATGTAAATTCTTTATTAAGTACTCCTGATTAAGTAAAAGTTCCTTGAAAGTAGGCCCAGTGTGAACTGATTCTTTCACATTTCTCCAGTGATTGTGAAAGAGACAGCTCTAAACATTTACAGGTTGAATTAAATTAGGTTCAATGTAGTTTCATATAATGTATTTTTTTAATATCCTAAATTTATTTAAATAACAATTCTATACATAGTAACTTTGTACTAACTAGAAAACTTCATTAACTCAAACATCCGTAGTTACTACGACAAATAACAGAATTTATTGCATCTCTTCAGAGACTTTTAATAATTTGCTTTTCACTGTTATGAAAATGCTTTCCTTCACTAACTTAGTCTTTGTTGTGGTTTGGTTTGTTTTATTTCCCTTAGTTGTTGTGGTGGTTTATTGTTTGTTTTTTTCCCCACCAGGGAAGGTCTATCTGCCATCTTCTGGATCCTGTAGATTTTAACAAATACAGAAAAGAAGGTTTATATTGATTAAAAATCTGCAAGTCAAATTACAGCTAACATTCTGTCACCATCTGCAACAATAGTGATTTTCATTTGATTAGGCTGCTGGCCAACCTATAAATCAAGGCCAACAGCTGACAAACATGTCAGTTCATTAAGCCATTTATTTAAAATCAGGGTGTTTGAGGAATGATTTAACACAGTTAAACCTAAACCATTTATTAAAAGCCTAGTGGCTAAAAACTAGGGCTCCCTCAGTGCCATTATAGGTCCTTCCATTCAGTTTCTAAGGCTACTTTCCTTAGTGACCAGAAGGCGGATGACCTTTAAATAAAGAAAATTTTGAAAAAAGAAAGAAAATTTTGTATACTTATAGCTCTTACTTTCTATTATCCTATAACAGGGCTTCTCAACCTCAGAGACATTCTGGGTCAGATTAATTCCTTTCAGCAGGAGGCTATGCTGTATAATATAGGACAGTTAGCAGCATCCTTGGCTTCTATGCACTACATGCCAATAGCAACCTCCTCCATAGCAACAATCAAAACTGTGTTCAGATATTGCCAAATTCTCTTGAGGAGCAAAATCACCCTTAATTGAGAAGGATGAAGATTCAATGTCATAGTTAAGGAATTTTGTTTCTGACTATGTTATAGAAATTACTGTCGGACTTCCAAGGTCATCACCAAGCTATTGGAATAAATATAGAGCCAGACACGTAGACTTAAGCGCTTCTTCAGTGTGTGATCTTAGACAAGTTATTTAACCTATCCATGACTCCATTTTCTCATGTATTAAGTGGGGATAATAATAGTGACTACATCAATGAGTTGTTTAAGGACTCAGAATTAATACGTGTAATCCATCTAGAAATTGGCCTGCCTGGCATATAGTAAGGATTATGTAAACATGTAAGTGTTAATAATACAGCTTTTGTTTGATATTTTTTATTTTTGAGCAGAAAAATATCGAAAATGGTATAGTTGGGTCTTCTCACATATAACTTAAAACAAATAACTTCAACTCCAGTACATTTATTGCTAGAATCCTACAATCACATATACCCATGTGAAAAGTAAGCTAAGAATTTGAGTTAGAAGAGATTTGAGCAAATATGGATAGGAGTTTTTAAAATGTTGGCTAGGTAACAGGCAATAATTATAGTGTGAGAAGGAAACTTGGAGAGGCTGAAAACCATGGAAAAGAACAAAGCTTCTCTGTCTAGAACTTGGTAAGCCATTTATTCAAAACCATACCTTGTGACTGGTGCCACATAATTGCCAGGGAAAACCCCTATCTTGCTGGTATGCATCGATGTCCCTTTGAACCAGCCATCTTGGCAACGTTCAAACACTAAAAACATCTCCCCTTTCCTCAGCTCCAGCTCATCCTCTTTCCGGGGAGTGTATGGATATATAGCAACATACCTAGAATAGAAAAGAATATTTGATTTCAGGCTGATTAACAGACAAACTCCAGCATGCTCAAAAACTCTTCCTTGGTACAAAGTCTTGAATACTTTATACAGATGTAAACAGAAAATACAATCCTTAGCCTGTAAGTAGCGTTGGTAACTGTCCATTGAAAGAGTTTTTGTTACCTACATTTGAAAGACAGAGGCCTTCCTGATTAAAAACTGCCCACCTGGTCCCCCCAGTGTGAAGGTGACTATCCCACCAAATGGTATTTGCAGGGTGTGAAAGAATTAATGCCACTTCCCAAAGTGCCTAACCTGCTGCTGGGGATTAGGGACCCACTGGGAAACTTGAGCTCTTCAAACAGCACTTGTTAGACGTGGGAAGTAGTCCCACATGAGGACATATGGCATGAAAGCCTGCTGGGAGGCACAACACGCTGTTTTCCACACACAAGCTGAACCTCGAGGCTTGGGTTGCACCTGCTTTTGTATGCTCAGCCAGGAAAAATACTGAATTTGAAAAAGTCAAAAGGAAAAAATGTCCAGATCATAGAGAGTACAGAACCACCCCACAGTGCAAGGTAACTGTGTCACCAACATATGGAAACCAGGCAGGCAATGGTAACCAATAGTTTTTACCAGGGCTCTAAACCGTTCCGCGTATAAAATCACACAATCTAGGGGCCACAAAAATCCAATTGTATTCTGCCATTGGTAAATGTTAACAAGACAATTAGACTTTTTTGGATACTTATGGCTGGGGCTTACAGCTTTTCACATGTATATTTGCACTAGATCTGATTTGTGTGGAAAATACCTTCCTGTTCCTTACTGTCCTAATGCAAGGAATGAAAATGCAGACCAAAAGCTCAAACAGGAATAGTACAAAAAGACGGCTCTATGTACATATATAATATTATGAAGCAGCAAATGCTATGTTTCCCTAGACTGTAAAAGACCTCCACTCAGCAGGACGGCTGCCTAGCGAGCTCATGTATCAGACCCATTTGGTCTCAGCAGTTTCCTAATTATATGCATGACTGGGTGTGAGTCTGCAGAACACAAACCACTTTGATGAACCATAAGCCTGTCACCAGCTCGTATCAGAAAGGTGTTTCTCTACCTCTGCTGTTGGGACTTAGTTTGAAATGAACTTTAAAGCAGTAATAAATGACACCCTCACTTACACACTGGGGCGAGTCTGAGGCCGTAAATGTGCAATCTGGTCAGAGGGTCCCACTGTGGGTCTCGGTCCCATTGCAGCAGCAGCAGCAGCAGCAGCAGCAGCAGCAGCAGCAGCAGCAGCGCCTGGTGGTGTGGAGGCCAGTAGAGGGGGTGGGGGAAGAGGAGGATTCATAGTCTGGTATGAGAAGACAGAGAGAAGAAAAAGAAAAAGAATAAAAATGAATTATTTATTTACATCTTTTATGGAAGGGGGGAGGGAAAAGGAATCAGGAATTCATAGGAAAAGACTTTAATGGAATCCACAGGGAGCAGAACCAGCAGGCTACCTTCTATGAAAGCCTCCTTAAAAAACAAAAAAAACAAAAAACTCCAAAAGATAAAACCAAAAAAACCTCATCTCTTGTTCTCCTCTAAGACCTTAGAGCCACAGTAACTTTTTCAGCAAACAGGTATGTAATGACACTTGGGAAGAGGGAAAGAAAAAAATGGAACAATTGCATGTAATTTTAAGATTAATGGCATTTTTAAGTATAGACTTGGATAAGTCTCCAAATGCCTTTCAAGGGGGCAGCTATAATGCCACACTGCTTGCTAGGAATTAATTTGTGATTGTTTCTGTAACTTGAAACTTAAACACAACACAAAACAATTTAGCTGCACTGTATCTCAAACCATTCCTTCAGAAGAAAATTTCCTTTGATGCCTGGTTTCCAAACAGCCCGAACAATAGCAAGCCACAATCACTGGGCAATTGTTGCTACTTTTGCTTATTCTTTTCTTAACTTTGCCAGCTTTTGAAATTTAGTACTATCAAGCCTGGTAATCTTTAACAAGTACACCAGTGAAAAGCTGCTGGTTCCTTTATGGGCACAGACTAATGGGGTTCTGCCTACAGGATTCCATGCCTTTTGAAAATCAATGGAGCAATTGTTACTTTCTGATCTATAAACCCCAGATGATTCTTTAGGGTCTGTATACTGAAACTCCTGGGAAAACAGGCACACAAAGACTTGCCTGAACCCCAACCTCACCCTCCCCAAATCTTTGAACCACTAGATGTAAAAACTGAATTAAAAGAGAAATAAGGAGACTAAAGAATGCACCTAGGAAAGCATAAATGGCTTCTATACATCAGTGTATAAACAAAAAAAATCCAATAATTTGTAAACATCATTCATAACAGTCACTTCCTATTTTTTTGGAATAAAAATTCACATCTCATCAACATTTGCTTCCTTCATCTGCCTGTTAATGTACACAGTTCCAGAAACACAATAAACCACATAGAAAAAAATTTCAGAATTCCTGACATACATTGCAACTGTTTCACACATTATAATTTAATTTTTTGCTGAAATGACTTTCAGGAAGGATTTTCCCCATACCGAAGCTGAAGTGTTGTAGAACATTCAGTGCAGAAATAAAGGATGTGCAGAGCTGCCTACAGACAACCTTGTCCTAACCTGAACAAGGCAGAGGGCAGTTCAAAAAGTTAGAACCCCATGAATGCTGCTCACTGTCCATGCAAACCATGGCAGCAGCCTTAAGATTTGTTACAACTCAGGAACTGTGTGTACTGGGGCTTAGAATCTTCAAAACCTATAACCAAGCATTCATTCCACTAGGTCTCCTCCCAGTGACAAAGTAGAAAGAAACAAAGATAATCCTGGTAAAACACTGAGTACATGTGACCTGGACAGTGCAATGGTAATAACAACACATCAGTGGCTTGTCGGGCAGGATAACAAGTCTAGACTGTACACAGATTAATATACGGAGACTGTAAAAGTACCACTCAACTGATTACCACTTAAATCTTCCTAAGCCCGATCTCCAAACAGCGTGGCTGTGGAAAGCGGGGAGACCAATGCATGTGCTCAACATGGGGCCCAACACAAACCGCTCCTAGGAATTACTTAAAATAGTACCTACGGCACAGAACCAAAAAGCTCCATTTCACACTCTAAGTAGAATTCTATTTTCAAGAGGAAAGGAAATTAAAATTGTCTGTTATGGCTTAACATTATTAAAACAGAGGCTGTACTAAATTAACCCTAAGAAGAAAAAGGCAAAACAACATCTATGGACCTGACAAAAACATGTCACATTTTGTTAATAGAATGTAAAAACAAAGTCACCTCTTGTAGTTAACAATACAGTAAACAAATGTTTCATGTACATTCCTTTCACAAAGAGTAAGTTAGAAGCCATCTAAGTTACAGCTTAAAAAAGGATATTCTGAAAGACCCTAAAAGTTGTGCTTGAGACAAAGTTTAGCTTTCTTTTTTTGTGGTTGAAACATAGACAGTCTTAATAAAATTAGGCAGATTTTTCCCCCAATGTTAGGCTACATATGTTTGGGGAAATGGACATTTGTGTGTGCATGTGTACATGGGATATAAGCACACAAAGACCAAGAGGGAAAGTCTGATTAAAATCAGATTCTTAGATGTTGTTCCACCCTGTGGGGTTGGTAAAATGATAGGGCTCTGGTGAGACCAGGGCTGTGACAGACTAGGAAGTTATGTGGGTTGCTTTATAAACAACTTAAACTGAAATAATCTGGTGATGTGGAAGTTCAAAAGGTAATCCACTGTGTGTTGTGCCTCAGGCAGTTTGCTATCCTGCAAGACCTGAAATTTCTACAGAGCAAACCACAGCCTTCCATTCACCCACAGCTGACCTGGAGACCTGCTTATTATTTCATAGTCCGGGCCAGCCCAGGACCCAGAAGCCAGAACGCACTCTCCACCAGCAGCAAAAAACATCTGTGGACCTGCAAGAAGGATAGGTCACAGTTTTCTAATAATATTTTGTTAACTTAATACTGTTCAGAACCAAACACCACACTTAAATGCCATTTTCACTAGACATTGCAGGCTAAATTAATAGGACCTTTGAAAAGTACTCATCACTTGTAGTTTTATTTTACGGCAATGCAGGTCTATGTTATCAAGGTAAAGCTATCTATAGCTACAGGCCAGGCTGCAGAAATACTGGTGTAAAAAACTAGATGTTATTCTGATATTCATTAAAAATGAGCGTCCTCCTGGTGTTTCTTTAGATTCAGATCTTCTGTTTATAGTATGTGGTAATGGTCTGAGGCAAGACTTACTATTTCTGAATAACAATTAGCTTAAAAACAGGACAACAGTCTACTAATGTGAAATGATCATACCTTGCCATGTCCAGGTTCTCTCTTTCCCTGACCCACTGACCTTGAAAGCAGCAATGACTTTACAATGCAGAAGAAGCATGGGCTCTGGGGACAGAAAAACATTCCAATCCCGGCTCAGCGTCTTAAGGAAGTCCTCGATTTCCCTCCTGTGTTAGAGTGAGCACCAGAAAAGAAGTGTCCTCTCCAAGTGGACTGGAATCTAGGCAAGATGAGCCACATTCTAGTGAGAATTGTGAGTGAAAAGTTCAAGTGCACGGATGTGATACACTTCCTCTCTGGTGCTCTTTCCTCTTTGTGCCCTTTCATGAAACCAAACAGCGGTGAGGTCTGGGTCTGGCTAACGACAGGTGACAAGATCCATTAGGTCTTAAGCCTGGGCCAAGGGCTGCAGGCTACCTTACTAGCAAAGTGCTCTGCACTGGAGTTTGGGGCACAAGTTCAACTGACAATAAAGGATTCATTTTCTTTCCAACTGTCCTTTAAGCGTGCATTTCCCTCTGATACATTTCTACCTCCCAGGATAGAAAAGTGACTGGAGAATAGACTCTGGGCATTTCTGGGTCCCCTGGGAAAATACCATGTAATATATCCCAAACCCAGCATCCTTTTTTCCCTAAACATCTGATTTCCAATCAACCCATTTTCAACCCTACACATCAATATCTCTAAACAGCCTCTCTAAGTACTGAACTCAGATGCATGTATACAGCCTGGTGGAGAAACAGTTCAAGCCACTGCATGATCATGCTTCCTTACGTCAGGAGTGTTAGCAATTTCAACAGCATTACCACCTGCATAGAGCAGTGTTTGTGCAATTATGTGATTAGTTTGTTTTATTTTATGACAGTAAGTAGGAAGTAGAAAAGTGGCAGTACTGACCCCAGTGATTAAAAAAAAAACTTAGAGGTATCAGAAATTCAATAAAATTAAGATAAAGATGGAAGGTCTCTAACTCTTAAGTCTCAATTGGATGCTCATTGGAATTAAGCCAGTCAGTTGTGGGTACAGCTATGAAGAAAAAGGGATAAAATTAAAGAATATATTTTAAAAAATATTAGTAATGGATGCTTAGATGATTATGTCTAAAGGGAAAGATGTAATTAAGAATTTGGTAATTTTTAAAAATCTCTCCAGGAATGGAATTTCTGTCACAAATTATAGATTTATTGTTCTACATTTGGTTTGTAAGAAGAGATACTTATGTTAGTTACCTGACTTTGTATAAACTACATAAGATCTCTATGCCTCAATATACCAATCTGTGAGATGGAGTTACAATCAGAAATAGTTTAGGTAAAGCTGCCTTTCCCTGTGCCCTGGAGCACAGCAGAAGCTCAATAAATAGAAGCTGTTGTAATGATTCATGAGACCATGAAGTCAGAAACTGTCTTACTCGTCTTTGTATTGCTGTCACCCAGCTTTACAGATACAAGGTAACAGACCTTCAATGAGTATTTCACAGATGAAAAAACATTCTATGCTTCTACCTCCCTTAGGACTATATGATATGAATCAAGTGGCCTTGGTTCCTGAGATGCTAGAGTCCTTTTCTGTTGTTGCTATGAACACTCTGGCCATATTCTACCCCTAATCCTGATTTTCAGAACTCATACCAATTCCAAAACCTCAACTTGTCCCTCTCAAACTATCAAGGTTGGTAGTTTCATACCCCTCCTTGCAGAGCCCATCCCTGATCCTGCTGATAGCAGTAAGTCCTGCTGAGACTTCCACCAGGGCTCCAATGGACTAATTACATATTGACTATTCTGAGAAACTGACATCATTTAGTTTACTTCTTTAAACATACACATAGACACACACTGTGTGTTTTATGTGTACAATTTTTTTTAGTCAGGGTTACATATTTTTGGAATGCAATCTGTCTATATAAGTTGGCCACAGGCTGTACTGGCCTTTATTGACCTGCCTCATTCGTGACATCTTGCAGCTAAACACCTTTCAGCTGGTACAGGGGATCAGGGATTATTAATCACTTATTTGAAAATTTTTCTGCCCTTGTGCGAAAAATACAAGACTAACATAGATCCTCACCCTCCTCCCTTCCCAAAATTAGTTGGGAAAAAACCCCTCACTACTATTAACAGCCTGATGTCTGAATTAGATAGCTGTAACACCAGTTTTGCTCCTAATATTAGGTATCTAACATTTTAACTGTTACATGTGAAACGTATAGGATGATGGGCTCCTAAGTTCATTCTGCATGAAAGATTAGAAGGTCCCAATTCATAATAAAAATACTAGAAATAGTTTTCATTTCCTATTCTAGTGTTGGCATTTATTACCTAATAAATCCACACCATGAAAAGCATGGTTTGCTCTCTACCAAGCTGCATACAATATTGCTGTGATGGTGCTCAAAGCCTTTGAAAATATTTCAAATTTTCAGTAAGATACTTGCCATGATTTATTTTTAATGTTTATTTATTTTTGAGAGAGAGAGAGAGAGACAGAGTGCGAGCCAGGGAGGGGCAGAGAGAGAGACACACACAGAATCTAAAGCAGGCTCCAGGCTCTGAGCTGTCAACAGAGCCCCATGCATGGCTCGAACCCACGAGATGTGAGATCATGACCTGAGTCAAAGTCCGACACCCAACTGACAGCCTCCCAGGTGCCCTACTTGCCATAATTAATGTAAGAAACAGAGGGTACGTGCTACTGAGATTTTTTTTTCTCACTTAAACCTACCATATTAAATCCAAAACATTTCTGCCAACCTATCAGGGACTTTGAGATGTAGACATCTCCTGGGATGACAGTCAGGTCTGTTTATAATCAGTTTTTCATTAAATGGAATTGGCACAGTAGACATACTGTTTAATAAACCTTCCGCTTGCTTAACATGCAGGGTTTCTTATATAATCCTAGGATGAAATGGTTTAATGTAAATTAATTTTTTTATATTCATGCTCTCCTAGGACCTGTCCCATTGATTTGCCCCAGAGTTGCCTCTAGCTAAGAGCAACTGGTCATTTACTACACTGTAAAATTTTCAGCCCACAAGGGCTGAAATTCAGCCAACTCTATGTCTTTTCCACTAATTAATTTTTCTAAGATCAGAAAAGGCAGTCTTTTTCCCTTAAGAAATTATGTTAGAATTTTTCCATGTGAAGTAGTCATCTGGAAATGGAAATACCAACTGGTTCTGTATGTACTGGGGTGAGAAGGGAAGGAAGGAAAGGAGAGAGTCTTCTCTGGAGAGGAGAGGGCAGGATGATTATGGAACTTGGCTCTGGTCAAAACACCCGGGGCTAACAGAATCTCATGGAAACCACATTTCAATAAAAGTTAACTGAATTTCATCTTCTCCCCCGAAGAATCAGCACAACCTTTCCCGCACCAAACAGTGGTGCCATCAAGGAAGCTGTAATCGTTCTGGGAACATTAAAAAAAAAAAACTTTAACCTCTAACCAGAACATTATTAACTTCCATTTAAATACAAGAACATGCTTAACTCTATAAAAAGTTTTCTAATGTCTAAGTCAAGCTAGGTAATAACTCCACATTTATTTATATCTACCTTGTTTCAAAGCAAAATGAGGCAAAAGGAAAATGAGGACAATAAAACTAGATGCAGCCAACATCTTGACTAATGTGCTAATATGTTGTGAGGTCTTTGTTGGAGGGGGGTACAGATTTGGCCCTGAACATTCTAGCAGAAGGAAACATAATCTTTACAGTATATATAAAATCCACAACCTAAAAACAAACCAGCTGCTAGAAGTCTCACTATTCTTGGTACAGAGAGCAGAGAAACCATAACCTAACCAACCAGGTCCTCCAAAGCATTCTGAGAAAAACCAGTGGCACATGCCATAGGCCTACCTTGCAACGGTCCTCAGTAGAGACCAATAATGAGATCAGTAACAGTCATCCCCTCCTATAGTCTTGGCATGGCACTAACTCTCCAAAGTAGAAAGTATTAGTTTCATTTTACAAGTAGGGACACTGAAGCTTAAAGAAGCTGAGTAACTTTTCATGGTCATATAAACAAAGAACTGACTGAGCTGGGCTTCCAACCCAGGTCTGTGTCCCCATCATCGGGCCACACTGTTTCTCCGAGAACATCACAACCAGTGAGATTCTGTAAAGCAATTTACGGGGGTTGGGCCCACTGGGGAGATCTGATTTAGTGATCTTTTCTATTTTCATTCAACTCAGCACTGGAAGAAACAGTGGGAAAGCATAAGCCAAGGCACCGGCTTGGATGAGAGAGGTCTCACAATTGCTGGTTCCTTGTAGTTCAACTGCCTGCAATTTCAGGACACAGGGATTTAAACTATTGTGTTTCTGCTACATAAAATTGAATTTGCTTGTTTCTTCCCTTTTAATTTTCTCTCCATAGTGTTCTCTTTGTGGCTATCTCCCGTGGCTGCCCTCATTTCTCCTATTAATTTCTCTTGTGAGGATGTTTTAAAGAAATTAGTATTTAGACTCTGTAGGATGCTAGGTCTTCAGAATGAAAATCAACACAATCTGAGGGAGGCTTCCAAGATAGCAGTTGCCTTTAGGCAGCGAGAGTGGCAGCTATTGCAGTGGAAGGCAACCTACTAAAAAGTTAATCATAAAATGGAGAGATTTGAAATCGACAGACCATGTGACTCAAAGCAAACCGTCTAGCCTTCGGGATCCTGGTTTCCTCAGTATTTCTATAAACCTGTCTTTGAGGGAAATAAGTGAAGTCTTCTAGAAACTCAAAAGAAATGAAAAAGAAATTTTAGGTTAAGCCTTCAGGAAATCAGGCTGAACTTTAATGAAAACTGAAAGCATTTTACAGAACTCTTCTAATGGCTTCAGGCTACTGATCACTTTAAAAATTTTGCAGCCTAAATGCAAGAGACTTTCTACTTTTTTTCTGTAAGATTAGCAGAGATAATAGATGAAAGAGATCCACCCCCATCTAGCAAGTGTCAATGTAAACTGCAGGTGTTAGGAGGCGGGATGTGCCAGATTTCCATCTCTAAATACCTGAGAGAGAGAGAGAGGCAAGATAGAAAGGCTATACTCACTCCAAGGGCAGCTGGGTAGGGAACATCTGATGGGAAAGTGAACGAGGGACCAGTTGTCACTGGGCTGCTTGGGGGTGGGGTCACAATTAACCCGGTGGTACTTATATGAACCTGCCAAGAAAAAAAAAAGTTATTTAATAAGACAATTATATTTAACACAACAGACTGTACTGGCTAAACCTTGGGAAGGCAAGTCATAATTTTTTTAAAAATCTATAGTTTCTAGTATTTGGGGAAAGCAGAATCTCTCAGTTTATTCAGTCCACATTTACTGGTTACCTAAAATTTGTATTCGGAACTGGGAGATCATGTGATAAATACTGGCCACTGCTGTTCTACACACAGAATTCAACTGCTGCTGGCTTTCACAACTTGGGATGCTACTGTGAACCAAACTGACCTTTCAGAGGGTTAGTCTGGTGCTTGACTAGCCCACTAGCAGTTTCCTTGAAGATCCTGTTAAGGTAGGTCATGGCTGAATACTCACCTGTCTATCAATTTATAAATCTATGTGAAGTTCTTAAGGTATTTTGTTATTCTCAGGATCATTTTTCATGACTCCTACTTTTCAGTGGGGACACATAATTAAAATGCAGCTGCCTAGACATGCCTAGAGCAGGTAATTATTTATAAAACCTTTAAAGGAATAATGTCAAGCCAAATTAGCTGTTTTCAAAGGTGTATTATCCATGATACTATCCAAGATTAATTTACTAGAAAGAAATGGAGTTATTCAGGTCATTTCATTGCCTGTGTTCAGTTACTCGATCAATTTCACTCAAGCTGCATTATCAGGTCCAACTGCAGAATGCAGGCAGGAGGAGGCGTGTGGGCTGCAGCACAACTGGGATGGTTTTCCTGCACTGTTAAAGGAATGTGGTTGGCTGGTAACTTGTTTCCCCAAGGAAAGAATGATACACCCAGAACGCTAGGCCTTTTGTAATAAAAACTTAATCCCAAACATACTTCCCTCAATTCCCATATGTTGAGAAAAAGATTATCAGGACAAAGAAAAGCTCAGAGATTTGTTCCCAGAGGGCCTCAAGGAAACTTTGAGTTTCCTGCTTGGGTTAGGCCTTGCCAAGGCCAGGGATAAACAGCATCACAGCATACAATTTATTTTCACAAATAAATCTGTGTTATATATGGAATCCACATCCTTTTAAAATCACATCTGTGCGTATTAGCTCATACACTGATCACACTGGAGGCTTAAACTAAGCAGATCTAAGGGATGCCCTAACAAGAGTTTCTCCCCAAACCCTCATTTTTTGTCTTTCGTGTGAATCAAAGTCTATTTCCAATCAATTTCTTTTTTAAAAATTTTTTTGAACATTTATTCATTTTTTGACAGACACAGACAGAGCGTGAGTTGGGGAAGGGCAGAGAGAGGGAGACACAAAATCTGAAGCAGGCTCTAGGCTCTGAGCTGTCACCGCAGAGCCTGATGCAGAGCTCAACTTCACCAGCCGTGAGATAAAAGTCATCAAAGAATGATTAAAAACAGAAGCAACAGAAGTAAAGGTGAGCATGCCTAGAATAAGCGTCCTGAAGTAAAAGGCGAAAGATTTATACGATCTGAAGAGAAACCAGAGTATTAAGCGTCCTGAAGAATAAGCGTCAGATCACGACCTGAGCTGAAGTCAGATGCTTAATGGACTGAGCCACCCAGGCGCCGTGATTTCCAATAAATTTCTAATGGGAAGCACACTGATTTTCATTTTAGGACAAAATCCAATGGCCTTTAGCTGTTTTAACCAATAAATCTGTTTATATACATACCCCAAGGACATTTGTAAGTTGGCACTACATAAGAGTCTTTCTGAGAAGATACAATGAAGCTCACTTCAAAGTGCATGCCATTATCATGGAACCTTTAGGGTAGGAAAAAAAACCCCCACCAAAATACAGCTTCCTGGGCCTGACCCTACAAATATCTAAGAAAGATCTCATGACTGACCAATGTTTCTCTAAGAGCTGCAGACTGGGAGTCAAGATAATTAGCTGCTAATGAGCTCATGGTCTTGGTCAAGAAACTTCACCCTCTATGATGAGCTGGACCAGAGGGCCCCTAATGTGTCTACCATCATAGTCATTGAAGTGAAACACTAAACATTGATACTCCTCCAAGCACCAGCCAACACAGGGCCACTCCTAACACCTGAATAAAAAAGGAAGAGATAAAAGTCACCAAAGAATGATTAAAAGCAGAAGCAACAGAAGTAAAGGTGAGCATGCCCAGAATAAGCATCCTGAATAGGGACAGACTGACTTTCTACTGTTCTCTTTTTCTCATGGAACTGCAAATTAAGTTTGGGCTCCTCTATAAGAATGGACTCTGTGGAGGGGGAAAGAGGTAATGTAAGCAAACACAAATGAGTGGGTGCACCTTTGGCTCCCCCTGAAGCCACTGGCCACAGAAGCACTTAATGTTATAAATCATTCCTCCAGCTGGCAGAGGCCAAAAAATATCTTGAGTGTGACCAGAGAAAGAAATAAAATGTCTTAGTTGCTTACAGCATCATGTGCTTTTATAGATGTCAATCACAGACATCTGTGCACATCTGTTCTGGTGACCCACCTGACAGCAAAGTCTATAAAAGAATCTTCTAGTATATGTATTTGAAAGTTCCGCCTTCGCTCAATAGTCACCATATATAATAGCAAGCAAGCCCTTTCCTCCTTTCTTATGTTTCCCTATCCTGTTGCCTGGAACTTGGATGTCCTGGTGAGATCTATCTCTAAATTCCATATAGAAAGAGGAGGATAAGGTTCTACCCATATGGTGGAAAGGGAAGCTGAGAAGCACATCACACAGCACTGACTGCCTGTATGTGGATTCTATTCAGGTGAGAGAAAAATGAATGCTCACTTCTTTAGTCTTCTTTAGATTTTCTAAGTGCAACCAAACCTGATTAAGGAAAAGCAAGACAAAAAATGGACCAAGTCAAGATATTAAAACATCCTTTTCCTCAGCACTGTAAAAAGTTCTTTTTCCTCAGCACTGTGAAAAAGAAAAAGAAATGGGCCATAGCAGGAGGAGTCAAACCTCCTGATCGGTCCTTTGCAGGGCAGAGGAAAAGGACAGTCCTATTTAGAACAATCTCACATGAGCTACCTTCCCATAGCCACTGATCTCCACAGTCAGGAGAGTGTTTTCCTGTCACCTATGCTACACACACTCATTGCTTTATTATAGACTGTGGTTCCCTCCAAAGTACACAGTACGCTAGACAAGTAGTGTTTTCTGTAAACCTGGGCCAGAGAAGCCAGGCAGCACTTGCAACATCTCGCATCATCTTCTTGAAATAACCTCTCCCTGAGGCAACATATTACCACCGAAAACAGAACGAATTAGAATATGGGAGGAGGGGTGGAATGGTTGAAAGGGAAACTGTTTTAATGAAATACAGAAAAGGCCTTGTTTCCTAAGCTACTCCAACCAAAACAAAAATAGCTCTAGTTTTATAGTCTTCATTCCCAGCTCTGGTGTGGCAGTGTCAGACATGCTCACACCTGACTGCCGAGTTGTCTCCAAAAGATCTAAATGCGAGCTTTATCCTTCCTTTCTCTTTTAATTTTGTCTAGTGCCAAAAGATTACTGTCTATTCTTTTAAAACTATTCCTATTCTGAGTTGCCACTATTCTTACCAGAAACTTATCTTTTACTTTAACAAAACATCATTGTGCAAATGTTGCTAGGTCACAAAATTTTAAAAAGCAGTCAAATGATCCAATTTTCTTTTAGTGAATGGCCAGCTTTACTAGACCCCTCTGTCAGAACATTATTCAAAAATCTTTTGAACTTTTCCAGAGTAATCCCACTTGGTACTTCTTACTCCAATCTATAATCCATGTCTATTTTTCACATGGGTATAATTAGTTACATGTAAAATAACATAGTTCTCCTCTCTACCCATTTTCAAGGGACTCCTCATTCAATAAGCATTTATTGAGTGTTTATTGTATGTCTGACATTTGGAATATATCGGTGACCACAACAAAGATGTCTGTCCTCATCATACTCATTTTCTAGTAGGCTGTGTCTGTGTGTCCTAGTTCCCTCAAAAGATCAAAAGTTTCATGGCCCCAGCACCCAAAAAGTACCGACGAACCACAATCCCATTCAGAAAGTGAATACATTTAATGCACAACATGCAGGATGAATCTAAAGGAGTGGGGTCAAATAAATGAGGCCGAGAGAACATAATTTTTAATAAAATTGGCAAGGAATACCAGAAATCATGTTGTAAATTTTTATTCTGTGGCCCACAACAGGCACTTATTAAACTGTAAACTTTCTGAGGGCCAGGATTGTGTATTTGTTTTCTTAAAAGGAAAATAATTCATTTTTGTATTTATTGAAAAACACTACAGCTATATTATAAAGTAGAATGTAAAATCTGCATGAATTTTGAAAACTAAACACAAGATTTGAAAGAAATTTCTCTTACTTATGACAGGCAGCTTTGGTCTGGGATCTCTGACCTCTGAATTGAGGAAAATATAGTGGTCATCTAATTGGATAATTATAGCAGCCCTGTGAATTAGGCAGGTAACAGGCTCATTTTGCAGTCCAGAATTAAGGTCTAACAGGAATATACATGGTGTTTAGAAGGTTCTAAAAATAAGGCACTCAATAAATGCCTGCTGAATGAATGTTTCCAATCATCTTATATATTTTTATTAACACAAGGATAATGTGCAGCTATTTCTTATGATAGTCCAGAGCCTTGATGAACTAATAAGCTTTTTAAAAAAGCTAGATTTTAATTTCTAACTTAAATTAAATGTTTCTTCACGTCCTTTCTTTTTTTCTCTAAAACTCTTACCAGGAAGCCTAAATGTCGGGGTAAGTTACATGGATGCAGGCAACTGTCAACTATGAGTTTCAACCACAGCATCTTTAGTTTGGATGAAGATAAAGTTTTAGTTGGCAAGATCTCCCAGAGCAGCCTTGTGAGCAAGTTCTGTAAAACTGAGCAGTTGCTTGAAACTAAGTATTATTTAAATCATTTTGTAATTTCTGATCCTTCCTTTGACAATGACGGAGTAGTTTCAGGTTAATACACTCAAGTTAGTTTTCTCCTCCACTTTTCTACCTACAGAATGGAGAAAGGCTCTACGTCTCAGGAAAGCTACTATCTTCCAAAGGCAAAAATAAACAGTCTTGTTTAGCTAGTGAACAAACATGTCTGTGAGTAGATCATTTTGTGCCTGAGCTCTTTTCACACCTTTTGGATGATTTACCTGAGACGGGGCACTGCAGGAAAGCCCAGATAGCTCGCTGATGCGCGCAGCAGCCGTGGGGTTACTGGAGCTGATGAGGACGGGAGGGCTGATCTCCATGGAGTGGCGGTTCTGGGATGCCTGGGAGGATTTGCTGGCCATGGTGAGGGAAGTAAAGGAGTGCCGCTTTTTGGTGTTCTTCTTGGTGTCAGAGTGCTTTGGGGCATTGCTGCTCTGGGCTGCTGCCGAGGTACATTCTCCAGCATCAACACCTGCCCCAGGAGGCTTATCCCATTCTATCAGCTGCTTCGCTGCCGAGTTAAACTGCAAACCAAGAAATTGACACAAGACAGTTACACAGTTCTCAAGGATTCACTGAGATTTCTTTTCAACCAGCTTTTATCTAAAATTCAGTGTCACCACTTTAAAGTTTGCATTTGCAAGTCTATACATATATTTTCCATGTGAGATGTCTTTTCTCTCAATACTGGCATTTCATTAGATCTGTCACCAATAGATGTCAAATCAAGAATAAACAATTCTAATTCAAGACCAACAAGGTAAAAAAAAAAAGTTTTTTCCAAGAATATTCAGAATATCTAATTTTAAAATTTACCAGTAACAAATGAAGATTTGTTTCAGTTCACTGATGAAACTTAAAGCAGAACAATTAAAAGGGTACACTGGTCTGACTGAACACTCTGTTGCCCAATAATGGTTAGAGCCATTGCTCTAGAGCACAAGTGAACATTGAAGGGGTAACTTTTGGGTTTCGTAAAAAACGAGCAAGGCAACAAAGAATGAAACCATTATATGTTAACTCACGCACTTCCACATAAATTAACCTCCCACCTCTGTGCATTTTGGGAGAACTTCACAAAAAAGTTGGTAGACATTCTTTTTTATTTTTTAAATGTTTATTTATTTTTGAGACACACACACTCGTGCACACATGCATGGGCAGGTGAGGGGCAGAGAGAGGGAGGCAGAAGATCCAAAGTGGGCTCTGCCCTGGAGCAGAAAGCTCAAAGCAGGGCTCGATCTCACAAACCATGACATCATGACGTGAACTGAAGTTGGACACTAAACCGACTGGGCCACCTAGGAGCCCTGACATTCTTGATATCTCTTTGTCATATCACTGCCTCAATTCTTCTCATATGTGCTTACAGTTTAAATCATAAGGGAGTAAAAAAAATTTTTTTAAGTCCTGCTGGCAAGCTAACTTGTCTCTTTGAAAAGTTCTCTATTAGGGGTACAAGGGGTGCGGACAGCACCAGCAAGAAAGGAAAGGACACAAAATTTGTTTTTCCTGAGGTAGAATATAATGTTTCCACAAAGCTTCAATGATAATAAGCTGTATATAATTTACCAAGATATTACAGTAATAGGAAATCATTGAGCACAAAGTTTAACCTCACATAAAAAGACATTAAGATAAAAAATAATAGACATCTTTAAGGTAATTTAAATAAATATTAAGGATAATAGGGATTTTCGCATCTCAGCTTTGCATGTTCAGCACTTTACAAACACCCTTAGATAAAATATCATCATCAAAGTTATTTTCCACCCACCTAAATGGTTAGGACCGTGTCTCCTTGCCCTGTTGAGAATGTCCTACTAGAAGAATGGAAATCCTGTCAGTCAATATGTAACAAAGTGAACTTGCTTTGGCACAACTGGCTGCTCACAAAGCTGTACTAATTGCAGTTCAGTAGCCAGTGCTTCTACAGATGATTGCAAATTGATTAACAATTTGTTCCTGTGGCTCCCCAGGGACTTGAATTCATCTGGCCTGTCTGATCTACAATTAATAAGATACATCTTTTTCAAACATGAGCATGCCTCTCCTTCAGACTTCAAGGATTTTTTCCACATGATAGGCTTTCAAGAATAATAACCAGTAATGCCACCATTAACACCTATCAATGCCTGAAGTACCAATGGCAGGAGAGAGAGGAGAAAGGTGATCATTAGGACTCTGTTACGTGTTTTGAGAATGAAGAAATGAGGTACTATTAAAGGGTGGCCTTATTATAACATTATAATAGCATTTGACCAAGAGATCTAGAATTTACAAATCCTACGTTGGTCTAGCCATCTCACCTTCTGGTGGTCTCTAAGAAAATCACATGCCTGAAGGAAGAAATGTGATGTTTTATTATTATGGTGGGAGTGGTCCAAACCTCAACAATACCAGAAGAAGAAAAAGAGTCAAAAAATGCCTTCTTCTACTATAAGCTCATTTAGATCCCAAGACACAAATCCTCAAAAGCATGACTTAATCCACATGCTGGAATCTGACCAATTAACTCAGCACTCATGTTGCACTGAGTAAGAAATAAGGGAAAGGGCTGAGAAGACTTCCTCTCCATTAAGACCAAAACTATGAATTGAAAAGACTATCACATCTACTTGATATCAAAGTTAAATTCATTCTGGGATCAAACCAGAGCTTCCATTAGCAATGTCTGCTTTGAAATAGTCTGAAATATTACCATAGTCCTGTACATACCTAGCCAAGTGTTGCTTTAGTTAAAAAGAATTAAAATTTCAGTTTCTATATGCTGTGCTCTGGAATAAACATAAGAAATATATTTCCTATACATATATTCCCTATATTTCCTGTTTTTCTCATTATAAAAATACAGGGTGCTTCCCCTGTACATTTTTCTATATTCTCCATTAAATAAATATTGATCTTTACACTAAAGTAAATACACATTGATCATCTGTTACATACTGGATGATGTGCTAGGAGCTGGAGATCTATACATGCAGACAAATGGTCCCTGCCCTCAAGGAGCTTACAAACAGACTTATAAATAACAGAAGCACTCTTTATATTTTCCTGTGTTTTGCTTCCTTGAGTCAACAATATACTTTTCGAGATTTATCCATATGGTCTATGAATCAGTCATTTTTTAAAATGCTATGTAATATTCCATTGTGCAGATACACTACAATTTATTTATGCATTCTTCTGTTGAGTGATATTTGGGTTCCCCTTCCCTCTCCTCCTATCCCTTCTTCTCTTTCTCGAAACTTCCTTCTTTTCTATAGATTTTGGCTACTGAGAACAATGCTGCCATATGAGTAATCTTGTGCATATTTTTGATGGACATAAGCACTCATCTGGATACTGGGCATATGCCTAGGAGAGGAACGGCTGGGCCACACAACTGGCATGTTTAGAAAAATAAAGTCTACATGCAGAAGTATGTGCATACAAGCAGACCCATCATGGTGTGGTGGAACTAGCGAGCTGCAGACAGAAGACCACAGTTCTGGTCCTTACCCATAAAATCAGGACGTTGGAGCTGATGATCTTTTTGTCTTGCTTAGCTGTCACATGTGTAAAGCATTATGTTACTTTAAACAGATATAATTCATTTTTCCATTTCACATCTTTCATTTCTATTTCTCTAAATCATCTACTATATTTTTCCTGTATTTCATTTTTACACACGAGCAGTCATGTTCATTGCCATACTTTAAAATGACTTTAGACCCAGAGGTTAGTACTTAAAAATGTTATTTGCTGCCTTTATAAGTCCCACAGAAAGTCACAAAGTTAAGACTACTTTGGTAGAGGCATTAAGTAATTCAGGCAGAAACTTAAAGAGGCTTTTACTGTAAGTGTACCTTAACCTTCAGCAACAACAGGAGAGCAAGGATCTGACAGCTTTTAATGGAATTTTGATAACATTCACTTATGAATGTTTGTTAGAGCTCACTAGTGTAGGCTTTCTGTGACATTTATCTAACCATGACCTTTTAGTTTAGGAGCACACTTATCACCTGAAAAATAAATTTGTATACTAAAATACCTTCTTCCAAGCACTTGGTAAGGAGTATCTGATGAGACCTGGTTGCCTACAAGGTAAAATTCAGTACACTGGAGCTAAAGCAGGGACAAATGAGATTTGTTAATCTTAAAATGGTAATGTCCTCTTTTTTGGAAACTCTAAAATTTAGATGGAGTATTAGTAGAAGTATAAAGAAGTATGAGAAAGAAAATACGGATGAAATACTGACAATACTAACAACAGCACCAAGACAGCTGAAGAAGAATCAAAATAATCTGTGCGTTGGGGGGGTGGGGGGAGGGAGGTTGTCTTTGCTAAAGAGACTATGACCTTTAAAATTTTTTTTTAACATTTATTTATTTTTGAGAGAAAGAGATGGAGCACAAATGGCAGAGAAGGAGAGACACAGAATCCAAAGCAGCCCCAGGCTCCAAGCCATCAGCACAGATCTAGACATGGGGCTCGAACCCACAAGCTGTGAGATCATGACCTGAGCCAAAGTCAGATGCTCAACCAACTGAGCCACCCAGGTGTCCCTAGAGATTATAACGTTTTTAAAAGATGGAACTTACATTTTTTAAAAAGAGGAAAAAATTAATGGAAACGAAGTTAAATAGTCACTATTTGAGATGATACTTTACAGATGAATCCATTAGTTTTTGAGTACCAGAGAATACAAACAGTAGGTCTGATGAAGGAGCCTATTCTAATTTACAACCCACTAGAGTGTTCCTTGAACGTAAGAGGCTTTTTAAGAGAGACAAAACAAAACTTTAAAAAAATTATAAAAGTAATATATGTTCATGATTTTTAAAAAGGAAATAGTACAGAATAATATGAAGTAAAAGTGAAAAGGCCTTGGCCAGCTTCCAATCTGTCTCCCCAATTCATTTTCCAGATATATCTAAGCTTACCAGTTTAGAACATATCCCTCCATATATTTTCTATGTTGATACTGTTAAACATGTACCCATATTTTCTGGTGAGGTATGGTTTAGTAATGGTGGGAAAAACACAGGCCTAGAGGGGAAGCTGAAAGCTCTGCTCTTCTGTCTCTCCCTTCCTATCTTAACGAGAAACGAGTGAGGTAGAGGGCCTGCCATGTCCCTTTCCCCAGGAACTCCCCCAGGCCAGAGCCCTACCCCTTCCCAGGTCTTCTCCACCCAACTGTCTCTTGGTCTCCAACCCCAAAACAGAACCTGTGGCAGGTCACCTGTGCATTGGCCTGGAGCTAGAGAGTGAGGCTATGGGATGTTGGAGGAACTGTTGGTTCCTAGAAGTTCCTTGGAGATCAGATCTCTCCAGAGGGAAGCAGGAGCAAGCCCAAGGGGTGTGCACTGGATGGGGAACAGCAGGCAGGGCTATGGGTGACGCATGCCTCTGGTCTAATAAACTGGGTTTCAACCATCAAAAAAAATTATTAATTTTTAACATAAATGAAACCAAGTAATATATACTATTCTCTCCTATAACAATATCTCATGGACATCTTTCTGCATCAACAGACACAGCATGGCATTTCATTGTGTAACAGAGGTCTTCATTTAATATATCTTGGCATGTTTTTGCAGGCATATCTGCAGGGCAAACTCCTAAAGATAAAAATGTTAGATCAAAGTATAAGCTTAAAACACTTTTTTGAAGGATATTGCCAAATTGCTCTCCAAAATGGTGTCAATTTTCATCATATCCGATGGTGTATTTTTTATTGCAATACATTTAACATACTACATTGTGTAAATTTCAGCTGGACCTCCAGTAGACTATTTTTTTTTTGTTTTTATGTTAATTTATTTTTGAGAGAGAAAGAGACTGTGAGCCGGGGAGGGGCAGAGAGAGAGGAAGACACAGAATCTGAAGCAGGATCCAGGCTCTGAGCCATCAGCACAGAGCTTGGCGCAGGGCTCAAACCCATGAACCATAAGATCATGCTCTAAGCTGAAATCGGACACCTAACCGACTGAGCCACCCAGGCGCCCCTCCGGTATACTATTAAAAGTCTCTGTCTTGAGGCAGCTGTGAGGCTCTGTCAGTTAAGCGGCTGACTCTTGATTTCAGCTCAGGGCATGATCTCACAGTTGATAAGACTGAGCCCCATGTTGGGCTCTGCCTTGATAGAGTGGAGCCTGCTTGGGATTCATTCTCTCTCTCTCTCTCTCTCCCCCCCTCCACCTCGTCTTCCTCCTCCTCCTCTCCTGCATGCAGGCACACACACACACTCTCTCTCTCTCAAAATAAGTACATTAACTTTAAAAATAAAAAAGTCTGTTTCTCCATATTATTAACAATATTGGTTATTATCACTTAAAAATACTACTTGCAGAGGTAACTATATTATATTGTTTTAATTTATATTTCTCTACTTGTTAAGGAGAATAAGCACCTATGTTTTTTCTTGGATTTGCATATTACCACACTTTATCTACTTTTCTATTGGGTTGTTAGTATTTTTCTTATAGATCTATAATTGTTCCTCATATATAAGTCATTCTTTAATATAATATATATGCATGTATATATGTGTATACATATCCATCAAGTTAGAAATATTGCTCCAATTTGTTTTTTACCTTGATATGTTTGTTATGCATACCTTTTTATTTTATGTGCCAAATTTATCAATCTTTTCCATTATGTCATCTCAGTTTATCATGTCTTATTCCATAATTACTTTTAAAAGAAAACCACTTTTTTACTACTATTTTTGTGGCTCCTTCTATCCTTTTTTTCTTTCTTTACATCCCCATTTTTGAACGATGTGCACATTTGTATAAAGAATAAGGTGAGAATAGTGCTATGTTTTTTCCACGTGGCCCATCATTTCCAAGCTGGCCCATCATTGTTATCTAACAGTCCACCTTTTCCTCATGGGCTTGCAATGCACCTTCATAAAGCTATGCTCTAAAAGGAGAACTTTAGGGTTCTGCTGCATCACTAGGTCCAGTGTTCCTTCCCCAGAGAGTTAGACACTTTGAATATCAGTGAATGAAGGTTAGAGGATGCAAATTCATGCGATTTACCACCTCCTAGCAGAAGCAAAAATAATTTGTCTCACATTACAGTCTTTTGCAAAATCTTTTCACATAATAGCAGTGAGAAGTTTGTATTTCCATTAGTCTTCTAGACTTCCCTGCAATTTAGGTAAGAAGAGTTTTGTTTTTGAATCATCAAAATATAAAAGCAAGCTCAGTCTTCATTTATAATACTAGACTCCCCCACAGAAAAGGAATAATGAGAAAGACTTAAGGGACTACTCAGGAGTCTTTTAAAATTGTTCTGAAAGCCTCCCTCAGGTGGCAACTCCATTTAGGGCTCAGTAAATATTTGTTGAGTAAATAAAAATGTCAGTCTCTTATAACTACCATAGGAAGGAGGGGCTCCCTCTAGACCAGCACTGTCCAACTGAAGTATAATATGAGCCGCATGTGCATTAAAAAAATTTAATAGCCACATTTAAGAAGATAACAAGTAAAATTAATTTAAATAATATTCAGTCCAATTTATCCAAGATATTACCACTCAACATGTAATCAACATTAAAAAAATATTTTAACAGTTACATTCTATTTTTTGAAATCCAGTGTGTACTGCATAGTTATGTCACATCTCAATCTGGAATAAGCACACTTCAAGTGGTCAGCAGCTACACATATTAAGAAGCACAGCTCTGGACTCTCAGGAGCTGATGAGGGGAGAGGAACTACACCGAAGGTGGCTGTCTCCTGAGGCTCAGTAAGCACAACAGATTTGCCAAACAGAGAAAGGGCAACTTGAAACCACTCCTATGATCTCCCTTGGTCCACATCTGTGAAGGCTCCTGAGCCCTAAAGTAGTTCACTGGTAACAGGGGTTACTCCTTTCCCCAGCAGGGCAGTAAGGAACAGACTCAACACAGCCTTCATGACATCCTACCGGGGAAAAGGATTTTCAGAGTAACTGCTCCACTGCACTAGATTAGGAAGGTGAGGAACATCCGTTATTTAGCTCTCACTTATCTTATTTTTAAATGTTTATTTATTTTGAGAGAAAGAGACAGAACGTGAGTGGGGTAGGTGCAGAGAGAGAGGAAGAGAGAGAAACCCAAGCAGGCTCCACACTGTCAGTGCAGAGCCCAATGCAGGGCTTGAACCCACGAACCATGAGATCATGACCTGAGCCCAAATCAAGAGTTGGTTAGTTAACAGACTGAACCACCTAGGCACTCTTGGCTTATTTTAATTATCCTCACCTCNATGTGGCTCCCAAGGAACACAGGAAAGCATTAAATCATCTACACACATAATTATACTCTTAGCATGTGCCAGATCTATAATGGTACAAACTGAGTAACATAGAAGTTTGAAGCAAGGAGGAGGCTGTTTTGTTTTGTTTTGTTTCTGCACAGGAGACTTAGGAAAGAAGGGCTTCATGAAAAATGACAGTATTCATCTGGACCTTGAAGAAAGAGTAAACTGTCTACAGATAGTTGGACAAAGAAACATCCCAGATGAGCTGTAAAGGCAGCAATTCCAAGGTATGTTTTCCAGGAACAATCAGCAGATCAACTTAGGGAAGGCCCTGGGTATGTATAGGGAGATACAGGCAGGCTAAGTAATTTGAGGGTTCCTTGGGGAATCATTGTGGATGTTAGACACCAGTTGGTCATTATCCTCAGCCTCTGATGAAGGCACCACAGGAGACCTGCATTCTTATGTTCTCTAAAGCTACTCAGAGTACTGGAAACTGCCCATTCATGCAGTGAGAATTCAATAAACATTAACTGATCTTTAGAATCTCAGCTCCCTGAGTGTTTTCCTGATAGAAAACAAAAAAGAAACTCTTAAATTAGAAAGAGGCTATTGAATAATAGATGGAGCACAAACTGCCTTAAATAAAGTTCTTTACCTAATTTAAAGGCCTCTTTGTCAGATTGAGTCTAGTCAAGTTGCCTCTAACCATATATATTAAGCAGTTGTTCCTGGAGTCCAGAGGAGACCTGCCTCTGCCCTTAGAAATTCAGAAACCAGTGCTCATTTTTCCTTCTGTCATTGTGGCAGAAGGAAAAGCAACAATTACTTGTATCAAGCTGATAACATTCAGAAGATAAGAAAACATGCACTATGAGATGGAGCCCACTGTGCTAAGGAAAAAAAAAACTACCTCAATGTATTCAGTTATAAGAATTAAAAATGGCAGTGTGAAAGAAACATCAAAATGAAGCAGGTATTGCTAGGAGAGCTATTTAAAAAGGAGCTGGGAGGCCATTAGGGAAGCAAGGCTTATGCATGTCCCCACCTGAAAGAAAAGATGACTTCAAAATATAGGTCACTGTCAAACCACAAGCATCCTAGAGCACCAGCTGCAATGCTGCCATTTCAAGAGAAATGAACTTTTTTTTTCCTTTTACTTAGGAATGGACTTTTTGCTTAGTGATAGCCCTTAGCAACCAATCATGTACAGATAGGAATAGCTTCAGTTTTTCAGAATCAATCATCATTCTTGACAATTTTTGTAGCTTCATTGGAAATTCCCCCCTTGCCTTTAAAAGCCCTCTTCTTTTCTCCCCACTTCAGAACACATTTCCAATTCCTAGTCAAATCTGTGTCACTCGAATTGCAATTCTCAGACCCCAGGTAAAGGCCTTTGGTTTGCCCTTCAGTCGTGCTGCATTTCTCACTGGATATCATATGGTGTCAGAAATGGGATCCAAAGTGACTAATCTTCACCTCCACCTCTGCTGTTGCTGCTGTGGATTCAAGGTGCCTACAAGGTGCACTCTGTTGTCTCCTGTGTTTTGGGGTTACAGTGGTTGCTCTCTTGTTTCTGAACCTCCCAACCCAGTCAAGGTTCAGTTTCTATTTTGGTGTCCTGTGTTGCCAGCTTTCATTAACAGAAGATTTTCTGTTGTGTCTCTGGTGAGTACACACTCTTTGTTAAAACGGGTAGTTCACTGTCTAAAGGAGGCTACTCATCAGTTCCCTTCTGGAATTCTTGCTGGCTTTATGTATAAAAACTATGGACCTTTGTCCTATAAATGTTTGTCATGCTGAATGATGATTACTCAGGATAACTTACAATTGAACTGGCTCACTTGGGGCTCTTTTGAAATTCCTAAATTGGTTTATCTGTGCAGCCAATTGAAAGAGGTTGTAAGACAAAATACCCTGAGCGGGGAAACTTATTTTCACTGACATTTCAAGGGTTGCACAAATACTTCCAAAACTGCTGAAATTAACCAAGGCTAATTCTGAGCTGTCACAGAGATTTACTAAATTGGAAGAGTCTTTCAAAGGCTCCTCTGATATCTCTGCTCATATTCCCTTTGCTCTTCCTCCTGCGTGCCCACCACCTCCCAATCTTTCACTAGGTGAACTTCCTTTCTCTAATGACTTAGATCCTGGGCCACCAGGCTTTGCCACTCCCTTTATGGTTAAACCTAACGAAGGTGGTTCAAGGATCCCCGTCCATGAGCTCTACTCTTTGGACAAAAATGGAACCCTGGGCAATCACTAAAGAGTTCCCACATCCTAAGTATAATCCTATAACTTTTGCAAAGGAATTTAATCTAGTGGTCCAAACTTAGCAACTAGGTTATTCCGATCTTTAACAACTGATTTACCTGCTCCTCCTGAAGGCAGAGTAAATTAGAAAAATCCTTGTGAGAATTTCAATAAGTGGAGAGCAATTGACCAACTGAATATTCTCAAACTAGCAAAAAAAACCCACTTTATAATGATTCCTAAACATTTTTTCTAAAATTATTGATTGGAAAAAGACCTGACACCGCACTCAAAACCTGATGAAGATGTTTATGATTAATCATCTTGAAAGAATCTAAAAACAATTATTGCATAGATTCAATTAATTATGAAATGCTCACCCTTTTTAACTCAACCTTCATGAACAGGTTAGATGAAGACCTAAGCTCATCTGTTTAACCTTAGCAGCTTAACGGAGCCATTATGGATCTTTATAACCTAATCAACTTGCCTGAACAATTAGCCAAATGATCCAAAGAAAAAATTAAAAAGTCACTCAAATTTTAAGTGCCCAGATTCAAGCTACCCAAATAACGAGCTTACAAATGTGACACTTAACAACCAAATCTGTCTTCCAAAATCCACCAAGCAAGCCATCCTTAAAGGGTTTTGCCACTACTGTAAAAAGCACAGACACCAGGAAAAGTTTTGTTTACAGTGAAAAGGCTCCTATAAGACCAATAGTCTCTGAAACCGTAATTTCTCCCAGGGATTCCAACCTAAATACTCCCAACAATAGAGATGCCCCAAGGATAAAAAGAGGATTTTTCCCTATACTTTTGACTAACTCCCTGGGGAAAATAGACTTACTCATTGGGAATGAAGTAACTAAGACCCTAATAGACACTAATGCCACATACTCAGTCCTCATCTCCACTAGCCTCATCCTTCCTCTTTACTGGAGTACTAAAACTACACAAATGGTGGGCATTTCTAGTCAACCCATGACCATTTTGAAATTCCTTCCCTTTCAATACAAGCCCATTGAAGGAACTCATGAATTCCTTTTAGTTCCCTCTGCCTCTATTTGCCTCCTAGGACAAGACTTTCTTGAGCATACAAAGCTCACATTTTCTTTTTCTCAAAAGAGTGTTTTTACCTCTTCAATTGACAATCCTCAAGAAGACTTGTCCATAGCTATCGCAGTCTTCTCAGGCACTACAACTGAACCAAATCCCTTCCTAGATTCCATTCCACCTGAATTATGGTCTAAAATTGCAACAGAGGGGGCACCTGGTTGGCTCACTCAGTTAAGTGGCTGACTCTAGATCTTAGCTCAGGTCATTTCAGGGTTATGAGTTCAGGCCCTGCTGTGTTGGGCTCTAAGCTCGGTGTGCAACCTACTTAAAAATAAATAAATAAATAAATATGCTACTGATATTGGCTACATTCATTATATACTACCGATAACAATATAAATTGATGAAAATAAGCCCTTGTTTAATATTTACCAATATCCTTTAAATGCAGAGGCTACTCAAGGAATTGAACCTATTATTGAGGAATACATTAAGCAAGGTCTCCCAGTTTCTCATACAATTCCTTGAAATACTCCTATCTTGTCCGAAAACCTCTTGGAAGGGAATGGAGGTTTGTCCAAGATCTGAAAGCAATAAACAACACAGTTATACCTCAGCACCCAGTCGTGTCTAATCCTCACAACTTCCTTTAAGTCATATGACCAGAAAGTAAATTCCTTGGAGTCATAGATCTCTGTAGTACCTTTTCCAGTATTCCTATCAATTCCAGAAGCCAGCTCCTACTTGTTTTCACTTGGGAAGGACAACAGTACACTTGGAGTGTAATGTCTCAGGGTATACACTGAGAGTCCAACCTATTTTTCTCAAATCTTAATCATCAGTCAAGAGTTTCCATATCAGTCCTCCCTTCTATAATATGTAGACGACTCCTGTGTTCAATTTCTGGACAGGCATTTCTCAAAACAACTTCCATCTCCTTCAAGAACTAGCAAAAAGGAGACACAAAGTATCTAAAGAAAAACGTCAATCCTGTAAATCCCAAGTTAAGTATCTGGGACATCTGATCACTGACCACGGCCTTCTCTGGATCCCAATAGATTTCAAGGTTATCTTGACCCTTCCTGCTCCCAAAACCAAAAGACAGCTCAGAGGGTTTGTAGGATTGGCAGGATATTGTAGAAACTATATCCTAAATTTCTCTGCCATGGCCAGCCCTTGTATTCCCTTCTTAGCTGACCAAACAGAGACTTTTACATGGGCAGAAGGATCTCAGGAAGTTTTTAGTAAGATAAAGCACAAAGAGCCTATAAAACCTTCCTGCCCTGGGGCATCCTATTGATTACCTTCTTCCCTTTTGTTCATGAAAGAGAAAGAAATGCAACTGCTGACTCTGAACTGCTTTATAGGAACCCCCTCTTGAAAATATTGAATTAATTTGGTTTGCTGATGGTTTGGTTTAGGTAAGCTAAAAGAAGAAACAAGTCAGTATCAGGCTGGTTACATAATTGTATCCTTAAATGTAACAACTGAAGCTGACTCAATGCCCCAAGCAACTTCTATCCAACAGGCAGAACTTAATGCATTAAGTCAAGCTTGCACCTTAGCCAAAAATAAAACTGCCAATATTTATACTGACAGTCAATATGTCTTGGGTGCTGCCCATGACATTGTATTGCTTTGGAAACAAAAAGGTTTTCTGACCTCCTTTGGACAAAAGATAAAAAAAAAAAAATAGCACTTATGTTTTAAACTTTTAGGAGCCATTCAATTACCTAACTTTCTGGCCTATAAAAACTCCAACACCCACTCTATGGCAAACAAGAGAAAAGCATTTCGCTGATGAATCTGCCAGGAGAGCATCCCTAAATTTAGCCCCTAAGATAATCAGGGCATCCTTAACCTTGGCTGAGTCCTTTATCGACAGGAAGGGCCAACTTCTAACAGCATATTTGGTGCACAATGAAGTAAGCAAAAAATGTATTTAACAAGAATGCAAATTTAAACCAAAAAGAAATTTATGGATAGGTCCACGTGGATGGCCAGTTGTCCCTGATTGCCTGCAGAGAAACCAGTATTAACAATAAATACATCCATGATTATCAACGATTGGAACACTGACAAAAATGATCTTGTGGGGAAACCAGTACTACTGAAAGTCATCTCTCAAAGTCGGTTCCCAAGTATACCGGAAATAACAAATTTGTTCAAAATACACCCCTAAAAATCCATTCATGCCTCTGTGGAACATTTTTCCTACTCTTAGGTCACTTTGTTATGTGGCAAATGGACTTTATCCAGTTGCAGCCTTCTTAGGGATACAAATTTGTATTGGTAATGATCTGTACGTCTTCTCTTTGGGTAGAAGCATTTCCATACCACAGAGCCACAACCTTATCAGTGACTAAAATACTATTGGAAAAAAAAAGTATTCTTGCTTCAGAATTCCCTCAGAACTCCAAAATGACAGAGGTTTTCATTTCACTGGTCAGGTAATTCAATTTGCAAAATCCGGCACACCCTACATTTTGTGTTCACCATCCCCAATTCTCAGGGCTAGTGGAATGTACTAATAGGATTATCAAATATCAATTGGCAAAACACATAGAATCCTTTAAAGTGCCTAGGCCCAGAGCTCTGCCCTTGGTGTTGTTCAACTTTAGGTCCACAC
Source organism: Crocuta crocuta (assembly GCF_008692635.1). Classification (NCBI taxonomy): domain Eukaryota; kingdom Metazoa; phylum Chordata; class Mammalia; order Carnivora; family Hyaenidae; genus Crocuta; species Crocuta crocuta. The sequence goes on from NW_027527381.1 coordinate 1,612,540, forward strand.
CTACAGGAAAAAGCAGGTTGTCACCCTTTGAACTAATCACTGGCAGACCTATGAGGCTAGATGGAAGGAATGTATGAACCAGCTTTCTGAAAAGGAGACCTTTTAATCTACTACAAGGAATTCATAAAAGCCCTCAAAACTAACTTATAGCTGAGAGCAATCTTTTCACAGCATGTTCCCAGAAGACAAAGACATACATTACCATGACCTCTAACCTGGTGATTATGTTTATTAGAAACATCATCTCTGTGAAGACACCTTACAGCCCTTATGGAAAGCACCATACAGACAGCCCAGGAACACCTTGAAGACTACTCAGCCAGGATTAAAAGCATATGACACCTGATATAGACTGCTTCCCAAGAATCTGGACCAGGGTATATTAAACTCTTTAGCCAATGAACATTCGTGGAATATTTGGTATCCTACTCCTTGTTACAGCAATAACTGCACTCTGCTTGATTCTTCTTTTCCCTCCTGGTTTCAATTGCTTAACTCTATTTAAAGGGTTCTGATTTTACTATACACAAGGATGATTCCCCTAATCCTACTCATGCTGTCCTTAGTTCACAGGGAAATTTGGCATAAAAAACCCTTATTTGGTTATCCCAGACTATGGCGGAAGGAGAAAACTGATCTAATTGTTGGATATGTCATCATTAGCCCCTTACCAACTATGGTAACTTTGTTACACCTGTCAATAATATTTCATCCCTTCTGAATTGTACACATCAAATAACCCCTTCAAGATCCACTTACTGTGTCAAGACAGTTTTGCTGCCAGGCAAAACATATCCCCATGATTTTGGGTCCCCCTGTTTAATGGAGTACCTACATCATCCATGAGCCCTCCTTTATCAATGGTTTCAATCAAAAATAAATATCCTTCTGTATATCTTGCCCTGACCCCTCTATATAACACCTTCTACCAACTAGAAATGAGATCTATAGGCTGGGCAAACAAGCCACTCAATGCCTGAAAAAATAATTAAACTAACCTACATACAGATTCCTGGTTTGATTATATACACTCTTTCATACTGGTAAACAAATCTATAAATAACCAGACACTAGCAGATGTACTTTGTGTACCCTCAGGACACATATTTGTCTATGCATGTAAAAATAAACCATACACATTCAGTCGCTTAAACAGGCTCCTCAGAAAATGTCTCCTGGGTTATTTAACAACTCCATTCACAATTCTTAAATTAATTAGGTTCTCAAAAACCAGGAAGACAAAAGAGAGTCCTTAATATAATTAAAGGTTACCCTGATAAAAACCCCTCTGAATGAGGACAACAGGTGCAGCCACTCACAAGACTGTGACCTTCGGCGNTAGCTCCTGGCCTGGGATGGTACCTTCATGGAACAAATACCTGACATGAAACCTATCCCAAACTATAAACAGAATGGCCAGACCAACCGCTTAGGGCCAGTAGAGCTCAAAAGAAATCTTTAGATTTTCCTTCCTGTGTGGTCCTTGACAACCCCATAGCTTTAGACTACCTGTTGGATATCCAAGGAGGGCTCTATGCTATCACAAACACTAACTTTTACACATAGATTAATGCATCCAGCCAGATGGAATGGGAGGCAACTAAGCTTTTCAAACTCACCAAATCCCTAAAAGAAACTCCGTCCCCTGGAATTACAAGTTGGTTTGACCTTAGATTACGGTATTTACTCAGTTGGCTTCCAACTGGGATGAGGACCACCCTAAGAATGGAGCCACAAATTTATTACTCATTGTTTTATTAATCTCATTGTCTTAATGCAACTTAATTCTTTGCGTTTCTCAATGCTGTACCACAACTCAGGAAACCAAAATCATTGCTCAAAGGTTTAAAATGATATGCCAAGCCTACTTATGTAGACTTCCTAATGCTCCCATCATAAATTTGATAAACTGCTCAAGTGAAGACTGTGCCTAAGGTTTGTCTCCTGAAAACCTCCCTGTTGCATAAATGTGGTCACAAGTTTCCCTCAAATAGGCCAATCACCCTGCCTCCACTTTCCCTCCTCTTGTGACTTTCTAAGAATGAGCCTTCCTAGTGCAGGATACCTATACCAATGTCAGATGACCTATTAGTTGATCATCAAATCTCTCCAAGGAAAGATTTTAATCAAAGGGAGAGCAATATGCAAGAAGCATCAAAATGGAGTCAGTCTTGCCAGAAGAGCTATTTAAAATGGAGTTAGGAGGCCATTAAGGACATTTATGCATGTCCCCACCTGAAAGAAAAGATGAACTCTAAAACATAGGTCACTGCCAAACCGTAAGCATCCTGGAGCACCAGCTGCAATTCTGCCATTTCAAGAGAAATGAACTTTTTTCTTTTACTTAGAAATGGATTTTTTGCTTCATGATAGTCCTTAGCAATCAATCATGGCCAGTTAAGAATAGCTTCAGTCTGTCAGCACCAATCATAATACTTGACAATTTATGTGGCTTTACTAGAAATCCCCTCTTGCATTGAAAAGCCCTCCTCTCTTCTCGCAACTTTGGAACACATTTTCAATTCCTGCTCAAATCTTGTCTCTTGAATTACAATTCTCAGATCCCAAATAAAAGCTGGGATTTGCCCTTCAGTCTTGCTGTATTTCTCAACTGACAAAAATATGATGCCTAGCATCAGAGTAATTCGCTCTTTCTGATTTCTCAACAATGACTCTAAATATCACTTATAAAAATTAATTTACTTCAGAATTGAGGAAGAAATGTGGTAAGCAACATAGTAATTCTGCCTTTCTGACTTTCCAACAATTTCTCTAAATTTCTTTTGTAAAAATTAATTTACTTCAGAATTGAAGGGGAGGTTTGGATGCCAAGCAGTATAGTTATTCTTTCCCACTTCCCTCAAATTTTCCTTCATTTCTTTTTTACAAAATGATTTCAATTAATTGAACAATCTACTTTGTAATTTTAAAGAAAAAGAATACATTCAAAAATATGATAAAATATCTTTTTAAACTGCTCAATCAACTCTCTCTGATTTTAAATCAAGAACTATTATTTTGGTCTTCTGCTCTCATTATTCTCTAGAGCAAAGGCTTTAGGTTACGAAAGAACATTATTACTATTCAAAGCTCCTCCAAAGGTCAGTCACATTGGCAACTTCAAACTATGTATCTAAACCTCTACTTCTTACTTCCTGGAGCACAGATGAGATTTCCCAATTCCCCAACTGTGTAGAGGAGGAAGCTAGAACTCCTTAAGGCCACTTGTGCTGAGACCCGCACATATGATTTTCCACTATTATGGCTGATAACACTTCATTCTATTTCCTAGCCACAGAAACATCTCCCAAGATTTGCCTATGGGTTGTTTCTAAAAGTTGAACACAACAAATAACACCTCATCAAGTTACATACTAAAAATATGTGCAGTTTATTTTATGTCATTGATAATTCAATAAAGTTATTTTAAAAAATGAGGATCCTTGACAATAAGACCCCCTAATTCTGCTCAAGTAAGATTACTCTTTTGAATAATCCCAAGCAGGGGAAAATTCATCTCAGAAAGTATTAGGGGATCTTCTGTATATTAAAGATGAATAATTAATAGAGGCTTCAAAATCTAACCCACAGAATATGGCTACCATTATTTGGTCTGTAAAAATTCTAAAGCAGGCACAACCAAATCCTCACTGACCCCCATTTAAAAAAAAAAAAATCTCACTAAGGTAACACAATAGACCTTTCAGCTTTGAGAAATGTAACTTCCTAAAATAACACTAAGATAAATCAATGATGAAATATATGCCTAGGTAGTGAATGATGGGAGTATTAGCTAAAAAATGTAAAAGTTGGCATCTAAAAACCAATTTGGTTTTGGTTTAGAACCTTTCACTCTAAAGGTTGTTAGTTGCTCATTTATATAACCAATAGTTACTGAGAGCCTACTATGGGCAGATGCTGTACAAGGCTGTAGAAGGACCTCACGGACCAAGGTAAACCAGAAAGAAGACAAGGTATTGCTCTTAGGAGCTCACTTTATACTGGGGACAGGTAGGGTTGGGAGACAGTAACCACATCAACAAATAACTTAAATTATTAAAGGAATAATAACTGGTGATAATCATCACAGCTATCACTTATACAGCTCTTAATAGGTGCTAAGGCACTGCTTATAAGTATCATTGGAATTAACCCACCCTATGAAGTGGTTCTATTTTACAAATTAAGAGAAAAGGCCCAAAGTCACTTAGACAGTTAGTGGTAGAGTGAAGATCTGAAATCCTGTCATCTGGATTCAGGACACAAGTTTTTCCCCACAATCACACCATCATGTGTGTGAAGTAAAGCAAGCAGAAGAGGAGGAACTACTATAGATAAGGTAGTGAGGAAAAGTTTGTCAGAAGAAGTGACATTTGATCAGAGATCTAAAAAATGAGAAACGCAGCCCTCAATTCTGATAGTGACTTAAGGGTAAGAATAGTTGTCTACTGGGCCATACCAACTTCATGCCATCTGCACAAAAAGAATGCTTATATTTATATTATATCTATGGCACAGGCACAGGTTGGTAAATAATTAAATCTTTTGGTGCTATTAAGAAAACCCGGCAAGTGATATTTTAGATGAATGACTAAGAATCAACATAAAATGATAAACTTAATGAAAATTTATAGTTCACCAGAGCCTATAATACACAATGGTTGAAAAACATCCCAAATCTCATATTTAACATTTACTTCATTCAAACTTTTTTGCTTGCTAAGAATCATGCCATACTTGTTCAAAGGACTGCTAAACTTGAATGAATTAAAGACATTGTTAAAGTCTTCCATCTTATTTTACAGAAGACTGGTATTTTTGAACAAATGAAGAAAAAAAGCTACTGGTTTCTTTCTTTTTTAAGCTGCATTCAGTCCTTGACAAATATACCCTTTATACATATTTTGGCATGGTGTCTTCAAGAATTCCCCAGATTTCCCTAAGAGACCCCTACCCCTCACAACTTTCCAGCTTGCTCAAGTCTAGGCAGATCCGGTTTATGCAGAATAGAATCCACAACATCTATGACTCACCCTCAATCTTAGGAGCTTAAACAAAGACTCCAAGTGATAAAACTCAAGGCCATTTATACAGCCATTCTTTGCCCCACTCATTCCCCTCAACCAGAGGCTCCATCTCTGTTCAAACCGTGAAGAATTCTGTACTTTTAATAAGGGGTCATTTGTTTGCAAGTTTCCATACCATTTTATCACCTTATTCTAATACAGGTACAGACTGTAGTACACAGTTACATCATGCTGAGAGAGAAGAAAAAGGACAACTGAAGACAAAAAGGGAAGGCAAACTATTTGAGCAGTATTTCTATTTCTAGCTCAATCCTCCCACTCAATTCTTTTTACTGACCTCCAATGCTCAGCTCCTTTCAATTTACCCTAACCCTCTAATTCTGCAGCTGAACTGCTGACCCCATGATTCTACTTCAGATCCACAATCCTATCCCTCGGCCCATCCTGTTTAGAGTTTCTGCCACAACCAAGTTCCTTGAACATTTCCATTATCAAAGCCAACCAGCCAGGAATTGAGGGGGCAGCTTCTGCTGAGATCAAAGAGGTCACTCTGGGACTCAGAATTCAACTGTGAACTCATTTCTCTCATTACATATGGTGATAAGATTCTTTTATTTGATCATACTACAATACTCTGGCATATTCTGGATTACAGACTAACTAATCTGAGCTCCAAACCACTATGCATAAAACATAGTATGCCAGACCCTTCAAAATATGTTATATATTTGGTCCTCCCAGAACATGTTGGGGGGTAACAGTTTTTGGAGCAAAATGTATGTTTATAAGATATTAGAAAATTATTTACAAAGAGATTTTTATAACACAGCCTGTTTTTTTACTGGGGACAGTCTGGACCCTGAAGTGGTTTACAGAGCAAGAGAAAGGCCATTATTCGGGAAAAAGGCTCAGTTTTTGATTCCTTGTAACTGGCTTTACCCCATCCAGACTGTCTTATAAGACAGTCTATACTTTAAATAGTTGAATTTGCTAGGTTGGTATTGAAATCCCTCAATTCCCCTAAAGGCTAAACCAGGTGTTATTAATCCCCAGATGTTCTGCTCCTACCAGAAACTTCAATCTAATGGCCTGACATCAAAGAAATGTTCATAGTCTCTTAGAGATAGAGGATTTGTTTACCTTGTCTTAAATGGCAAAATTCTGGTTCAAATGAGAAAAATACTGACTTGAAAGAAAGGAGGCAGAAGAATGAAAAAACCTTCCACTGGGTAGATGTTTATCTTTCCAACTTAAGTTTGAATAAATAATCCTAATGACCCGAGTGACTCACAGTGACTCTGGATTTGCTGGGGTGGATCTTTTACGCCTATCTGCACAATTCTACACCTGCTCAGTAACAAAAGTATAGCAATCCTTTTTCATGCATCACAAACCAAGTATTGGCATGTAATATTGATAATACCTAACAAGTAAAGACAGGCTTTCATTACTAATCTTGTGCTTACCCATGCTTTTCAGTGTAACTATTCAAATACTTGGAAGTGCTTATAATTTTCCATGACCCACAGCTAGAATAATAAATAATGTACAGGAAGGATTGCCTGAGATGTAAGAAGTTTTTTTTCTGTTGTTTACTTTCAAAGAAGAAAAAAATATTTCAATAAACAGGAACATCTGAAGGGTATGGATAAAATTCAAGACTCATACATGGTTTGAATTATTCTTCCATGGGTATACAGTAGTCAAACTGATTTTTAATGAAATCTTTGGCAATCTTACTGTCTATGGGAAAAATTGAGTGCTAACTACAGTGACACAATTTGTAATTTTAGTTTTCAAAATCATGCCAAAACAAATGCCTCACATAAAAAGATGGGAAAATAAGTGCTGGTGGTTTTTTCTTTTTTACATGCTTAAGATACATGCTTTGATATCTTAAACAACAGAATTACTTTCAATTCCCCCAAACAATCTGTGTTCTCGCTTACTTTTTGGCTTTTGCACATTCTAGTCTTCCTGCATGGATGTTCTTCCTGCCATAAAAATGTTCTTCTTCCATTTCTCTTAGTTAACCCTTATTTATCCGTTACACAGATGGGAACTCCCATCTTCCAGAAGCCTTCTGTGACTTCAGCTAGCCTTATATGGTTGATTGGGCTGTGTCTCATTCTTTAAAAATACCTTCAATTTTCAGCAAGAAATCCTTAGAACTGAAGGACATGAATGCTTGTGATACATGATCCAGGTCTCTTGTACACTGTAACATCCTATGTCATTTTTAATTTGTGCTATTCTTTAAAATAATAAAACCATGTTACTTTACACATACTTCCTATAAAGATTTCACTGAGTCACGCTGCTGGTTAATGCTGATTAAAAAGGAGGAGAAGGGACTGAGGTGTTGCTGGGATGACATGGGGGAAGATTCATTCACTTACTTCATGTTTATTAGAGGCCTACTCTGCAAACCACCGTTCCGGTTCTGACGAAGTGGCAGATAATGAAAGAAATAGGTACAAAGATAAACTCACTTCCCACCTTACTCTGAAGTTATCAACCAAAGCTAGCAAACAGAACAGAACATCTGCAAACAATATAGGTACTGATAGGAAGCATACAGTAACATTTAACAAGACACAGGAATGCTTTTGGCAGGGGGATAAAGTAAAGGGCTTTAAACATTTCATAGTCTTCAATAACTGTAGGTTGGATGGAGGACTTCTTCCTAATCCATCCAGTGATCTGAACAGGGCATTCCTGATGCTTTGTGTTGTGAAAATAGTGATTTCTTCTCCTTCCCCATCTCCTTCCTCTCCTTCTAGGTTTTTGCCTTTTTTTTTTACTCCAGTTTTATTATGATATAACTGACATATAATACTGCATTCCTTTAAGGGGTACAAACTAAGGATTTGCTGTGTGAACATATTGCAAAATGATTTTAAGGACTTCGTAATACGCAATTTGCTTAATTAAGATTCGTTTACTAAGCTGAATACTAACATGATTGAATTTTCTACAGACTAACTTACCTCAACATATGAAATTGGAAATATTCCTATTTTGTCCGCCAGCATGCCTTCAGCCCAGTTTTCATCCACTCTGCGGATCACAGTCAGAACATCATCCTGAAGAAACAGCAAACGTTAGTCTCTTTGATTCCATTAAGCTCACCACTTAATTTTCCTATTCAATAAAGGCACTCAAGTTTTAAGAGTACATGAATCAAACTGTTATGACATATCTTTGGTACATGAATTCAGTGCTGCCACAAACTAAGTGGCCACTACAACCTGTTGGTTCATTTAGACTGTTGTAAAACTATGCACTCCTTCTATACAGGCGTTGGCTGATTATTACGTTTAGATCCACAAATTACACAACCTCAAATGCTTCCCATCCCAGCCTCCTGAACTTCTGTCTTAGACTGATTCTCAGGCTCTTCTCACATTCTCCTGATAACACACCAAAAAGNAAAAAACACTGTTGTGTTTATCTACTTAAAATTCTAAAGCATTTTATCAATTCAATATACTCCTGTGTGCTTTCAGCAAAGTAAGGAAGCAATGATGTTTCATTTTGTTATTCGTAATTCAGTAAGTTAAAATCCGTGAGTGGCACGCATACCTCTGTAAAATAGCCTAGAATTAAATTTAGGCTATAAATATGAAAACGATACCACAAAGAATATCAAACAAAATTATCTTTCATATAAGAATGGTCAATGCACAAAATTACTTTTTTGTGACTTTAAGAAAACTGCTTCCAGGTATTTTTAAAAGCACAGGTATTTTTAAAAATTATTTTATCTTGTTGAAAAAGGAAATATAAGCCATATTCCCATGTATTCAGGTCCAGAGGAAGAGCTGGCAAACAGAAAATCTTATTCTAAATGTACCTTTGCAAATGGAAGGCAATCTTTGTCTGCTTCCTTGTCTTTCACTTCAAAGTCATAAAGTGCTTTGCACTGAGGTGGGGGCTGAGGTAACGGTTTGATAATCTGCACAAAGTTGGTGGGGAAAAAGCCATGGATCCCATTGACTTCCCCATGGTACCAATTTTCATCCACTTGTCGCCGCAAAATGATGATGTCACCTTTGCTGAATTTAAGGTCTCCAGGCTCTTTCCCTTCGTAGTTGTATAACGCTTTGGCACAAGGTAACTGAGGTATACCCTTAGGGAAAAAAAGATGAGTTTTAATTAAAGAACAATCCGAAAATGTTTGAAAATTTAACTGTATTATTATTTTTACTCAAGTTCAACTCAACACAGAGCGCAGGTCTTTGCAGTTTAGCAGGTGGGAAAATGAAATACTTCCTGGAGGAAGTGACACATGAGCCAAGTCTTCAAGGATACACAGGAGTTAGCCAGGCAAAGCTGGAATAAAAGATAAAAGTGAGGCATTCTCATGAGAGGGGACAGCACCAGCAAAGACATAGAGCACGCTGGGCAGAGGGACTGAATTTGATAAAGAATGCAAGAACTATAGAATATAAGGTGTAGGAGAAGTAGACAGAAGCTAACTCATGGAAGATCTTGAATGACATGTTAAAGAGGTTCAATTGCTGTGTCCTTCAGGCAATGACAAGCCCTCACAGGTTTGAAATACAAATGGCCACAAGTAAGAAGGATGTGTCAGGCAGATGAGTCTGGCATGAGACCGGGAAATGGACAGGAAGTGGGCAGGCAGAGAGATAGCTATGTGCAAAGCACAGGCCTTAACTAGTAGAAATTTTTTTAACAGATTAATCTTTCTAATGAAGTAGAATAATAGGAAGAAGCATTACTCATAGTACTGCCCTCTCCCTGTGCTCTTCCATCTCCTCCATCTCCCAAAAAAAGTGGATCAAAGTTTCATACTCTTGAGGCAAGAGAACTTCATAATATACATTTTAAAAATTATTTTGGTTTCTGGTCAGAGATTTAGAGCCTGGCCTGCTCCTAAGCCAAATTTCTTTTGTTAAATATTTTTGTTTGGCTTAAGGGGAATAGTCAATTCTTGGCTCTCAAAAGGCTACTGGCAATCATCTTGTGTTGGCTTGATCCATGTGATGTGTTTGGTTAATGAGAGCTGCTCCAGAGGCCAATATCCTAAGAAGACAGGAACTGAGCCTTCCAGAAGTTTTGAAACCCTCATATGCCCTCTGACTTTTGGATCCTGACTTAAGATCCTGCCTATGAAGGCATGACTTCTGTTATTTGACTGTGACATAATCTTATAAACAATTCCGCTGTGCCCCTTGGTTTCTACAGAAGGAAAATGCCTGTCAGGAACTCTGCTGCCTCACAGTATGAACTTTAGTCATATTCCCCTTCAAGGTCAAATGCTGTGGAAAGATTCTAATTTTTGTCTACTTTCACAGAGATGCCTCACTGCATTCTTTACTTTATTACATATTTATTGAAGTATGGTTATCAAAATATAACAATGTTTTCCAAGACAGTTTTGAGGAAATAATAGCAAATAAACACAGAAATGAATATTACTATGAAACAGTGCAAGAGTGATTGAGTCAGAGACAGAGAACTGACATGTTCTGAATAAACCAACTCTTGGAACACAGCTGAAGGGGCCATGATCAGGCAGTTTTACATAAGGGTTGAAAACCTAGACTCCAGAGCCAGAATGCCTGGGTTTGAATCCCAGCTCAGTCCCTGGCTAGCTGTGTGCCTCAATTTCTTCATTTCGGTTGCTGTGAGGATTTAGTGAGTTAATGTATATAAACCGCTACAAAAAGACCCAGCAGTTAGTAAGTGCTGTTAACGCCCATGAACTATTATCATCATTGTCACTGCCCAGTATGAAAAGCCTTGTTCACCAGTGAAACACAGCACCTGAAAATGTATTTGTCTCTATGCAGCTGGATGCTATTCCTTTTGGATGAATTCACATAGCAATTACATTTTTAATACATATTCACTGTATAGCAATGCAAAGAATGTTCCTCCAAGGAAGTGCTGGGATTTTGAAATGTGCATTTCTGAAGCACACATTTGTTTTCTAAGTGGAATCCATTCATCTTCTGGTTGAACAGAAGAAATTACAAATTCACTGACATGCACGGTTTAATAGGGGATGGCATTTTAGATGGGGCTGTAGTTCATCTTGACAGGGCTAATGTAAGGCATTGGAAGGCTGCATGAATTAATTGAAAATCCTATTACAAACTCAGTGACAAATAACTCTATTCACCATTATGGCTGTTCTCTCGATTTTTTCCCCACCTCAATTAGCTCTGTTTGGCCTACTCTGTCCAAATCTATGCCAGCCAAATCCATGCACCAAGATACAGATTTAGCACTCTTAGAAACCATTCTGAATTGCTCCTTGAAGAGATCTGTAAAATTCCCCCGAAAAACCCCACAGTATGGTTCTTTTGTGATATGCTCATGTGGAAACTGAAGGAATTTATTTCCTCACAGATCACTTCCACACACCAGTGGCCCAATGGACTTATTAACTTTTCTACCAAAGCAAATCTATTAAGTATCTCTAAAATAATCACATACTACTACAGTCAATGGCAAGGATAAAACTTATGATAACAATGATATCCATTATGGTTAACCTAGTTACATCCCTGTGACTATAACTTAAAATTCATTAATTCACTCTGTTTTGCTAAATCTTGACTGCTGAGGCTATTTCAATGATCAATAACCACAGAGAAAGAATCATAAAGCTTACAGCAATCTAATCCACGAGCAGATATTTGTGCATCTGGCTGTGTTTTTCTATGGTGTTCTTTTTCAATTAAATTCTAAGAGGCTAAAAAGCCAGTTTGTGTCAAGTTTCTCAAAAGAAAAGTTTCGCACATTAAATAAAATGAATTATACTCTGATTTCAAATCAAGCAAAGTTCAGTGATCTTTAAAAGACTTATTCCCACACAGACTGCAGATGATTAAGGATAAATGGTTACACGACTTGGAAGAGCAATAAAAGAATGCATTTTCCTTTTTGCAACATCTGAAGGATAAAGCCAAAACAATTGGTTCGATAGCCTCAGACTACTCTTGTGGGTAAAATACGTCCGGGGTCCACGGAGGCACTGCCTTCTCATTCATCTCCTTAGAAAGGTCTAGGAGTCATGTCATCGCCCAGGCCCTTTGCCCCCCATGCCTTCGGCAGGCTTTCCAAAATGCTGCCTTTCTTCTGTATCCTCTCATCAGGCCAAGGCCCCCGAGGATCTGTAGAGCATACATTTCACTTGGCTACACATGAAAGGGAGGCTTAAAAGGAGAGAAAGCCAGAGAGAAATGGACTCCGCAGTCTAACCTTGGGTTTGCAGCTGTCATTCATGCTGCCAGCTTTATCAAAAACTTTGGCAATTTAGACAGGTGAGCTACTATAACGATTCTTAATCTGGAATACATTTCAATAAACAGTGACTATTTTGCTCATATAAAAAGGAATAAATATGACAGCGGGCTAGTTTTACTCTTCAAATAATTTTTGCTTCTACATTATGTATACAGATATTTTATATGACATTAAAATCCTTATGAGACCTGCACACAAATATTTTTGATGAAATACTCTATACTCCATTTTTGTATCATCAAGTGTATTCCAATATATCTGGCAAAGTGCTACCTGATGATGTAGCTGAGATTCTAATGGGTAAATAAAACATCCACTGCCAATTTATTTTATAGACTCTAAATGCCAATGCCCAGATATATATGCAAGACAGCCTCTTTAAATTCAGATTTCTTCATGCATTCCTTACTGCTCCATAAAGTAAAAAAGATTCAATGACCTACTAAAAAGAATATCTGGAAAATACTCTTGCCATAGGAAAAGCACCATGGTGTATATAATTTAATAATTTGGTTAAATCTAAATGGGCATGAACTATGGCTGAATTCGACTTGACTTCAAAAACTTTCCAGAAAGAACTGAAGCACAAAGAAATTACAGTAATAGGAAGTAATACATACAGAGTAGCAAATAGCAAAATGGTTCAGGAAAGGATTTTTTTAAATGTCCTTTCTACAACAAAATACATGTTAGGTTTTCCCTACAAAGTGAAACTCTATTGGAATGTACCCATACCATTTCACAAAAATACTAATTCTTCAATAGTTCAAAAAGTCTTAAGTATTGATCTCAAGAGGTCTAGGTTGGATTATTATTCAAATATTATTTGACTATCCCTTCAAATGTTTCAACCTCAATATAACAAACATCCAAGATGAGTATTACAAGTTATTTTTCCAAAGCAATATCAGAAAGGACCAAGAGTCCCATAAATCCATAATAATCCACTTTAAAAACATTTTTTAATGTTTATTTTTGAGAAAGAGACAAGAGTGTGAGTAGGGGGAGGGGCAGAGAGGAAGGGAGACACAGAATTAGAAGCATGCTTCAGGCTTTGAGCTGTCAGCACACAGCTCAAAGTGGAGCTTGAACTAATGGACCATGAGACCATTAGCTGAGCCCAAAGTAAGAAACTCAACCAACTGAGCCACCCAGGCACCCCACATTTCTTTTTTTTTTCATGTTTATTTATTTTTGAAAGAGAGGCAGAGACAGAGAGAGACAGAAAGAAAGAAATAAAGAAGGGGAGGGGCAGAGAGAGGGAGATAGGAGGATCCAAAGCAGGCTCCATGCTGACAGCAGAGAGCCCGATATGGGGCTTGAACTCACAAACCAGGAGATTTGACCTGAGCTGAAGTCATACACTTAACCAACTGAGCCACCAGGTGCTCCCATAATAGTCCATTTCTTATTTGTTCTTTCCTTTAATATTTATTTTTGGATAGCACTGTGCTGGAGCATTTTCTCTGATGATCATGCTCTTAAGCTACCATCTGCTATATACCCCAAGTTTGCCACATAAAATTTTCTCATCAGACTAATCATATCTACCCGCACTTTGAGGATGGCAGTTGTGAATAAACAGAAATGAAGAAAAACATGTTTTCTTCATTCACATTTATTCTTTTTTTCGTCCTTACTTTACCATTTCACTGCAATCTTTTCTTGCATGCTCATTTTGTTCAGTTTTCTCCTTAAGTAGGCTCTTTCCAGGCTGCCTACCTTTTTCCTCTACTCCGAACATCGTGCCTCAAAAAAGTTGGCTAAAGCTAGCTTTGCACTGCTTTAATGCCCTGTGCCCTCAGCTCCTGCTCACACTCCATATACTCTATCTGCTCCTTCTCCTCACCCTCAGCTTCTACAGCCCAACACATAAGCCCTTAAGGAGTTTCTATCCCAACCCATGATTAAATAGCAATCAGCCAGTTATTGCTTTCAGTCTCATTGTTTTAGTGATATTAATGGTTTAGGGAAAGGGTGGAGAGAGGAAAAAAAACAAACAAACCCCAAGGTTAAAAGGACAGGAGACAAAGTAGCAGCTTTCTCACCAATTTCCCTGGACAGTATTCTCATTGCTATTTAATCAAATGATCATACATAATCATTTATTGGGTCAATACTTAATCAAATACTTAACCAAATGCAAATACGGAATGAAGTAAAGTTGAGGTCATAAGATTATGTTCAGGGGCGCCTGGATGGCTCAGTCAGATTTTGGCTCAGATCACGATCTCACAGTTGGTGAGTTCGATCTCAGAGCCTGCTGGCAATTCTCCCCACTTCTCTCTATGCCCCTACCCCACTCATGTGCACACAAACTCTCTCTCTCTCTCTCTCAAAATAAAGAACTTAGAAAAAAAGATTATGTTCAATCATCCAGAGAGAGAACAAAGAGCAGAGTTTTCCAAACTTAAGAAAAAAGTTATATGAGACTCTTAATTTTTTTTTCTAGGAACTGCAGTATAGAGAATAGATACATTTGTGTAGGGTGGAACCAGAGCCTAATGTGGGGCTTGATCTCACAACCATGAGATCATGACCTGAGCCAAAATCAAGACTTGGACTGCTTAACCTACTGAGCTACCCAGGCGACCTGAGAGGTGCTTAGGTTTTATGGGTAGAGCCCTCATGAATGGAATTAGTAGATTTATAAAAGAGACTTCATAGAACTCCCTAGCCACGTCTGCCCTGTGAGTATATAGCGAGCAGGCACCAGTCATGAATCAGAAAGAGGGCCTTCATCAGAATGAGATCATGCTGACTCCTTGATCTTGAACTTCCCAGCCTCCAAAACTGTGAAAAATAATTTCTGTTGTTTACAAGATAACCAGTCTGTGGTATTTTATTAGAGCAGCCCAAATGGACTAAGATACTCCTTCACCACAATTCTTCAAGAGCAGCCCATCCCTCCACCTTCCTACATCACGAGTCCCCAGCACATATCTTGATACAGCTGCAGTTGATAATTACATTATATGCTTTTTACTCCACTTCTGTTTTTACTTTATCTAGCATGATTGCTTCTGTTGTTTGGCATCAAATGTAAATAAGGCCAAGATCAGAGACTGATTCTGGTGCAGGTCAGCGGGACAGACTCGGTATTGCACAATATACATACTCACATATTTCTATGTATGCCTCTGGTACGCCTCATGAATGAGAGATCATGAACCCATCTTTTTCAAACTGTCCTCAGTGCCTTCTATGGAACACAGTATATGGTGGGACACTGAGACACGGGAGGAGCAGGAATACTGAGGAAAGAATTTCATTCCTTTCCCAAAGGCTGCCAGGAAACCTGGAGCACATGAAGGTGACACAGAAAAAACTTAGGGAAATGTGAGCTAGTCTGCTAACTGGTGTCCACTTTAATGTGCTCTGGAAACATGACTAAAAATGATCCGTTCTGCAAATGGGCAGCTGAGTTTGTACTAAGCAAACTGCTGGCATTTGAAAAATGTGAAGCAAATTATGTAGCAAACCATAACAAACAAATATTTTCCTCTTAAACTCATCTGGTGGTTATGAGGAAATAGTCACGTTGATATATAGCTTTTTTCTTGGCTGGCCTTAAAAAGGGAGTATCCATCTGACAGACAAATCATTAAAGAAAACAAATCTTATTGAATTTCTCTAAGGGAAGATCGCTATTGAGAATACAGTCACGGAAATAAAATGCAGGAAATTTATGTCACTCATTGCCCTGAATATTAGTTTTCTGTTTCATCACATGTTTAATAATTACAACAGTATTTTGCAAAGAGGAGGAAGAGTTATTGGGAAAATTCTATGCAGTAACTTGAGCTATGATCTTGGGGTCTCATGGCAGGATGAGGGATGTTTCCTGGTAAAAGGTCAAGTTTCTGTCTATTTGAAAAACAACTTGATTCCTGGCAAGGAATCTGCCCCTGCCCTTTCCTAAACCTCCCACCTGCCCATAGGGGCGTGGGACTAGATGGAGAAGAGCGATTGTGTAAGAGGAACTCTGTGTGGCCTTTGCCTAATCCTTACAGAAACCCAGAAAGGTAAAGAGAGTCAAAAATACAAAGGAAGAGGGGTGTGTGGGACCAGGTTTCAATATGAAATAGAAAGGTCAGGTAAGGCCTCAATCTAATTCAATGGCCTCGTTTTAGATTTTTTTTGTCCAGTATTTTCATTAATACCCCAGAAAGAGATGCTCCTATAATTCAGACATGACATTATATGTGAATGATAGTTCATAGTTTCAGACTTAAAACACCATTGGAATGAACCTACACATATATGGGCAATTAGACAATAGTACCAAGGCAATTCAATTTAGGAAAAGAAAGTCTTTTCAACAGATGGTTCTGATAATTAGACGCCCATATGGGGAAAAATGAGTCTTGACTCCTACCTCACATCATATACAAAAATTAATTTGAGATGAGTCCCAAAACGAAACATAAAAGTTAAAACTGTTTTCTAGAAGAAAACACAGGAGATTACCTTAGGGATTAGGTAGGTAAAACACAAAAACAAAACCCAAAACCTTAACTAACCATAAAAGTTTATAAACTGTAGTTCATCAAAATTGAAAAATTCTGTTCATCAAAATGCAATTAAGAAAGTAAAAATGTAAGCCACACAAAGGGGAAAATATTTGCAATACATATACGGAAAAAGGATTTGAATCCAGAAATACAAAGAACTTCTACAAATCAACAACAAACAATGCAATTTAAAAACAGACAAGATTTCGGGCGCCTGGGGGGCATTAGTTGGTTAAGCACCTGATTCTTGGTTTCGGCTCAGGTCATGATCTCACAGTTCATGGGATTGGGCCCCATGTCAAGCTCTGTGCAGACAGCACAGAGCCTACTTGGGATACTCTCTCTAATTCACTCTCTGCCCCTCCCCCACTCTCTCTCAAAATAAATTAATTTTAAAAAAATAGACAGAATTTGATGATATAATTCAAAAAGGAAGTTATAATATAGCCATGTAAAGGTACTCAACATCAATAGTCATTAGGGAAATGCAAAATAAAACCACAATGAGATATGCTTTCACAACCATTAAAATGATTAATATTAAAAAGACTGACAACAGAAAATGTTGTGAAAGATACAAAGCAAAAAGAACTCAGATATGTTGCTAGTGGGGGATCTAAAATGGTACAACCACTTGGGAAAACCGTTTCTTATAAAGTTATTCATACATCTACTCTATGACCTAACAATTCTAATCCTAGGTATTAGCTGAAAAATGAAAACATATGTGCATACAAAGACTTGTTACAGAAATGCTCACTGCAGCACTATTTGTAACACAGAAGTCCATGAACAAGAGAAGAGACAAAAATGGAATCCTTAGTTACATAAAAAAAGAATCACTAATACACAGGAGTGAAAAAATCAAAATTAATACTATATAATTACACTTCTATGACTTCCAGAATAGGTAAAACCAATCTACTATAATAGAAATCAGAACAATAGCTGCCTACAGGGGGTGTAGAATGAATAGAAATGGGCATGATGAAAGTTTCTGAGGTTAGAGATAGTCTATATTTTGAATGGGATGTTTATTATCCAGGTATATAAAAGTGTCAAAATGTATTAGATTGTACCCTTTTTAAAAAAGCTTTATTTATTTAAGTAATCTCTACACCTGATGTGGGGTCAAACACACAATCATATCAAGAGTTGCACACTCCTCCGAGTCAGCCAGGCACCCCTAAATTATACACTTAAGAACTGTAATTTACATATGTAAATTTTATCTCAATATTTATATAAAAACTAAACCAGTAGCAGCACTTAGGGAAAAAAATGAGAAATAACCACATATACCAAATGTATGACTATGTATGCCCACAGGGGAAAAGATACAAAAGAATCACAATGAGTGACTTACACTGTCAGTCAAGAGAATGGCAGAGCGGGCAAAAAGAACTCTGCTGAAGTCCAGAGGTATGGTGATTAGTGCCTAGAAAGATGGCTACTTTTCGAAAAGGAAATCTATCACTAATGTACAGAGTATGTGAACATAGTATAGAGTCTCTGCTACAATCAGACCCTACACTTAGTACTAGCCAGCCTCTCACTAGATGTCCCGGTTACATTCTGAATTCCATAAGCAAAATGAACAGAGAACTGCAGTGTGTTCAGTGGGGAGAGGTATAGATGATAAAAGTGTTGGAAAATATTACAGTGGAAAAGCAGCAGAAACGTGAGACGTATCAGTGGGGCAGTATTAAAATGAATATTCAAATACAATTAAAAGGTCTTACACAGGGAAAGTTAAGTTGGCTTCATATTCACTGAAGAAAAAATAAAGGCTTAAACTGATACATGCATTATTTAAGTTGGATAAAAGAATTTCCTGACAGTGAGGGTTCTTAAATATTGCAATGGATTATGACATCTCTTTCACTGGAGACTTTTAAAAACAGGACAGCCTCACAAGCTTGGTTCTGCCCAAAGGCAAAGGAACAAAGATTATGACATGTGATCTCTAGCAATCCTATGATTTCTTTGGCAATCACACTATTTGAAAGAATAATTTTATTCATGATGATTTTGTGATTTGTTTCTTTTTCAGAAGTAGAATCCTCAAAATAAAGGAAGTGCTCAGGTATGGGAGAGTGAACTGGGAGGAGACACTTAGAAAGAAAACAAAATGAGAGTATGAATTAGCTTGTAGAATCAAGTCAAGCCAGACTTAATACTCCAAAGTCTATCACAATCTGTTATAATATTATCAGCAAAAGTAGAGGCAACCTCAGCTTTGGACAGGCACACAAAGTTGTCTTTTATCTCATTATTTTTATTTATATCAAAAAGTAACATATAATATGTGTGTATGTCTGTTACAACTCTCCAAAGGACTGTTCTGCCAGTTAATTAATATTAAGTTTACATATTGAAGATTGAGTAATTACTACAGAATAATATTCTCTTATTTCGAAACAAATCCATTACAAGGATATAAAACCAATCTTATGAAACCCATAGGGTAGAATCAAGATCTTTAAAACATAATTAACTCTTCATTAAAAGATTTTAAAAAACTATCTATATGCATATGCTTTAGAATTTTGGCTTTCAAAAAAATTCTAAAGTATGAACTGAATGTAGAGACGATCTTATAGTTCTTTCAACAAAGCTCTTTTACCTATGATTAAGTCTGCTGTAAAATGATACTATAAAAATACCTGTAACTATTCTGTGACACTTAAATGAGTGTTACTAGAACACATGAATTGTTTTTACTATCTAATTTCTCTATTACATGACTGCACAAGACATGCTACTTTAAGGAAAAAAACATTTGCAATGAATAAATTTACCAATAGCTAAATATTTTAAAATAAGTAGTTTATTGAAGCTCCCTTTTATTTTTTTTTTTTAATTTTTTTTTTATGTTTTATTTATTTCTAGGAGAGAGAGAGAGAGACAGCATGAGCAGGGGAGGGTCAGAGAGAGAGGGAGTCACAGACTGAAACAGGCTCCAGGCTCTGAGCTGGCAGTCAGCACAGTGCCCGACGCGGGGCTCGAACCCACGAACCGCAGGATCATGACCTAAGCGAAAGTCGGACGCTTAACCGACTAAGCCACCCAGGCGCCCCCGAAGCTCCCTTTTAAAATAAAAAGTATTCCAATTCAAGTATGTCAATTGCTAAAAATATGAAAGAAGAGAAACATAAGGGGAAAAGATTTACTAACTAATCCAACAACAAGCCCAAATCCAACTCTATTTTCTCCTAAATAATTAAACAGTAGGATATGGATTATAGGTATTTTAAACCAAAATGAACCATTATATAAAAATGATGTGTTATTACATTTCTAGGTGATTAAATACATAGCAAAGAATATAAAAATTAAGTGCAGAGTCCGTATGTGTGCATCTAAGACTACTTTCATTAAGCATTTAATACATACTGCACAAAGAAGATAAAAGATTATTCTAGCTATATTTGTAATAAGAGAAAATTTGTGATTAGAAATTGATCATCTGAAATGGCCACTGGCAACAAACTAAATTACAGTTTAAAATATCTATTAATATAAAATACTACATCTGTATTTTTTTTGGAAATTCTTTAAAATTTTTTTTCTTTTTTTTTTTTGGAGGGGGGATAAAGCAACTAGTTTTTCATGGGCACTAGACTATGAGTGACTTGAGGGCAGGGTCTGGAACTCATTCATCTTTGTTTCCTGACAGCTCAACATAAGGCACAGAAATCAACCTATTAGAGGACTGCTTTCTGGCTGCCTCTTACTTCATTCCATCCTAAAGAAATCTGCTAGATTCATTTTCTTAAAATACAGCTTTTACCAAATCATCTGTCAGATTGAGCTTTTTCTAATTCCGTTTCTAACAAATTTAGTTCAAACCCTTCTCTCTGGCACTTAAGATGCCCACGGTCTGACCCCCAAACTGTTTTCTCAAATACTTCACACTTCTCTCCAACAAGTATCCAATATTCTAATCAAACTAGATTCCCTTTATTTCCCCTAATATGGTCCTTTCCTCCCTGCCCCCCACCACCACCTCTGGGTCTTTTTTCTGCTATTCACTTTACCCAAAGAGCCCTCTTCCCAGACTACACGTCCACTTGTCAGGAGTCCATCCAGCCTTTAAGGCACAATTTAAACATCATATTTTCCAAGACCCTTTTTCTCCAACACAGATATACATTCTCCTTTTGAATCTCAGAAGGTTTTGTTTATAGTTCTCTGTTGGCTTTATTATACCTTTTATTATATATATTTGAGTACTTTAATAATGCTACCAGACTAAAAACACTTTGAGGACAGGGATGGTCTCTCATCCTAACCTTGAAATGATCTGCAGATTCTAACAATGTATCTTACATAAGTAAACATATTTACTGAAGTGAATGTGATCAGTCTCAGCCCAGATCAGTGCCCTCTAGGCAATTCTTCCCACCAACTACACCATTCTAAAAAAGAGAAGGAAGCTTCTCCACTCCTATCTTGCACCCTCTATTCACTTCTCTAAGGAATTCTGTGTAGGATATTAGTAGAGTGACCCACATTGAACTGCCTGGATATACCAATCAAGCAGAAGGGCAGGGCACTGATGTGGGTGTCTGCTTGTGTTTCTGTTACTTTATCTAATCTAAGCAAGGAAATAAAAGAAAGAGACTTAGATCAAGGCAGTATTTAGCAGTAGTGGGCTAAACACATGCATTTAATTGCTTGAGTGACTACCTTTCCTAAGGTCACACTGAAAAAACAAAAAGTATTAAAAAAATAAAATAAAACCACAGCAGTTCTAGAAAACAGGGAAAACAACCAGTAGCATACCAGAAAATTTTAGGAATTTCTAGAATGAAAGCAAGTGGAATCAAAAAAATTTCAATCAGTGTTGGGATTAAAATATACATAGGGCAGAGCTAAAGACCAAGGTGGTAACCATCCTCATGAAGTCAAGTAATTATCCCAAAACACAGGGGGAAAAAGGTAAGAAAGATAACAAAAAAAATTAAGGGGTGCCTGGGTGGCTCAGTCGGTTAGGCGTCCAACTTTGGCTCAGGTCATGATCTCGCAGTTTGTGGGTGCGAGCCCCATGTCGGGCTTTGTGCTGACAGCTCAGAGCCTGGAGGCTGCTTCGGATTCTGTGTCTCCCTCTCTCTCTGACCCTCCCCTGCTCACGCTCGCTCTCTCTCTCTCTCAGAAATAAATAAAACATTAAATTTTTTTTAAAAAAATTTAAGAAATATGAAAGATAGTTCTGAAAAAGTCTAATACCAATCTAAAGTAAGATTCATAAAGAAAAAACACAATAAGGAGGAGGAGAATCATGAAAGAAATAACAGTAATGAAAGAAAAGTTTCATAAGCTAAAGACACCCAAGATCTGAGCTATAACAATCTTATTAGATACCAAGTAGAGTTAATAAGGAAAAAAAATATTCATATTCAGACACATCTCATTACACTGCAAAATTCCAGGGGCGCCTGGGTGGCTCAGTCAGTTAAGCATCCGACTTCGGTTCAGGTCATGATCTCACAGTTCGTGGGTTTGAGCCCCACATCAGGCTCTGTGCTGACTGCCAGCTCAGAGCCTGGAGCCTGTTTCATATTGTGTCTCCCTCTCTCTCTGACCCTCCCCTGCTCATGCTGTCTCTCTTTCTCTCTCAGAAATAAATAAAACATTAAAAAAACAAAATATACTGCAAAATTCCAAAGATAAGGAAAAATTCTAAAAGACTTAGGACAAAAAAGTTTACCATTATTGAACTAGAATCTGACTTCTTGGTAGCAATAGTGGATTAAAAGAGAATACCTTTGAATTTCTAAGGGAATATGATTTAGAAAAATTTAGTCAGCTAAGTTGTTAAATATGTGTATGAACAAAATAAAGGTATTAATGAACATAAAAAATTTCAGAAAGTTCATCCCCTGTGCATAAAATAAATAAAAAATCAAATAAGTCAAATCAAATTTTAAAGAAGTTCAAGGAGGTATCTCCCATCGTAGCCCCCACCAAAACCCATAGAAAACTCCTAGAGAGAAGATATGTGACACAGGAAACATGTATGACTAAATATGATCTAGAAGACATGAAGAAAATGGAAAAGAAATTAAAGGAGAATTCACTGGACTTAAAAGCTGAAATCATCCCACTTGCAGTGAGGCAGGATCTGGTGACACAGGTTACGTTTCCTTTTTAATGGACCAACCAACCACACTACAGTGAATGTTTATATAATCACAATACCACAAATGGTAAGTGGTCTTGATTTATAGAACCAATCTCCAGGGGCACCTGGATGGTTCAGTTGGTTAAGTGTCTGACTTTTGATTTCAGCTCAGGTAATGATTCCAAGGTCGTAGGATCAAGCCCTGTGTCAGGTTTTGCAGTAAACATGGAACCTGCTTGAGATTCTCTCCTCTCTGCTCTCCCTCTCTCTCTCTCCTTCCCTCTCTCCAAAATAAAAAAATTTTTAAATTAAAAAAAAAACATAAATCGTGTCCACAATCATGTTCCCTACTTCTGTAAGACCTGATGATTCAACTAATCAATGTGATTTCACCTTGAGAGTTTATGTCTAGGAGCTGGCGATCCTGATATCCTGTAGATTATGGGGTCTGGAGACTTAAGCATGTTAGCTTTGTAGAAAATAAAAGCCTAATACCTACTCTCAGTTCAAAAGGAGTTAATTTACTTAACTTGTGAAATACATGGAAGTCACTTGACATATCATCTTCAAAAATACCCATTCTCGTGCAAAGTTAAGAGGTCAATGTATGATCCTACCTACCAGTTATCTCATCATTTACAAGCTGCTTTTAAAGGCAGGCGGGTAGCAAGTTGACAGTAAATGAATTCTTAGAACCACAGATGAAAAACATGATTAATCACAGACAAAATTTTGAAATATTTAAAATAAAGCCATTTCTCTCTTTCTCACAAAGTTTTAGAAATATAAGGGCAGTTCCCACCACCACCACCAATCTGACTTTAAGGATACAGCATTATACTTCCATTTTAATTTTCCTTGAGGGAGAGAAATAATGAACTGGTGATTGGATTCATACTTAGTGCAAGCCCTATCCTGATTACACAATAAAAACAGGTGATTTTCAAACTTTATTTTCAAGCTTATGAGTCATTTGGTGTTCCTGTTGCATGCAGTTCTGATTCAGTAGGTCTGAGTAGAGCTAGAAAGTCTGCATTTCTCACAGTTCCCAGGTGATCGCAATGGTGATGCTGCTAGTCCAGGAACCATACTTTGAGCAGCATGGGAATCACCTTCCCCGTCTCTTCTTCCTCAGTTGCCCCAGGGTTCAACCTTCTGACAGTTTCTCTTTTCTAAATTCACTCCCAAGCTGATTTCATCAATTCCCTTCTTTGAAAGCCATTTATGCCAGCTATTACCAACCCTGCCTGCATATTAGGATCAACTAGGGAGTTTTTCATCTTCTTTTAAAGTTATGTAAGGCCCCACCCCAAACCAATTAAATAAATATTTCCAGGGTTGAGTCAGAAGTATAGGTTTTTTAAAAGCTCCTTAATGGTTCTATAAAGGGTTAAGACCTGTTATCTATGCACTGATGTCTCCCAGATCTGATCTCAGCTACAACTTTCCCCCTGAACTCAAGTGCCTACTCCACATCTCCTGTTGAATGTCTAATAGTTGACTTGTCTAATATAGACCTCTTGATTTCCACCTGCCCCCACCAAAACCTGATCCTCTACCACTTTTTCCCATCTTGGTAAATGGCCCCCCCATTCATGTAGCTGCTCTGGCCCAAAGACTGAGCTTCACCATAATGTCTTTGTTCCCATTCTTTCTAATCTGACATCCAGATTCACCAGCAATCCTGTTGGATCTACCTTCAAAATATATCCTAAACCACTGCATTTCTTACAACTTCTATTGCTACAGCCTAAGCCAAGATGACACTATCTCCATATTGCCACTCCTGAACCCCTAGAGTCTGATGTCCACACTCTCTTGCCTATTAACTTCCCACTGGCTTTCTTATCCACTTACAATAAAATACAAACTCCTTCCCATGATTTCTAAGGCTTTGCATCATCTAGCCGTTGTTTACCTTTAACCAACTTCTTTCACTCCTTTACCTCCAACTCCTAACCTTGTTGCTGCTCATGACCATTACAGCTCTTTTCTACCTCAGGATCTTTCTCTTGTTTTTCCTTACACCTACAATATTTTTACAGGCTTATTTCTGCACATTGTTCAGGTCTCTACTCCAATATCACCTTAGAAAAAAGCCTTCCCTGGTCATCCCCAAATAGCTTCACACAACCAGTACCTATCGTAATGTCCTCACCCTTGCCTTTCTTCCTTTTTTTTTTTTTTAAAGAAAGCTTCTTTCTTATTTATTTATTAATTCTGAGAGAGAGAGAGAGAGAGAGAGAGAGAGTGAGAGGGAGAGAGAGCGCGCGAGAGCATGAGCAGGGGAGGGTCAAAGGGAGAGGGAGATAACAGAATCTGAAACAGGCTCCAGGCTCTGAGCTAGCTGTCAGCACAGAATCTGACGCAGGGCTCAAACCCACGAAGCATTAGATCATGACCTGAGCTGAAGTCGGACACTTAACCGACGGAACCACCCAGGCGCCCCACACCCTTGTCTTTCTACCATGCTTATTTTCTTCATGGCACTGATCACCACCTGCAGTTCTACTAGTTATTCCTTTATTGGCGTGTTTATTGTCTCCCCTGACCTACCCAAAACACTAGAACATAAGCTCTAAAATACAGTTTGTCTTATCAAGGTAGGATCATAGGCCTATCTCCATACCTAGCAAGCTGTAGTCACTCTAATGCATGTTGGTTGTTATGAACAGAAAGTTTATGTCCTCCTCAAAATTCATTATGTGAGAGCCCTAATATCCAATGTGATGTCATTTGGAGGGGCCTTTGGGAGGTAATTAGGTTTAGATGAGGTAATGGGGGTAGAGCTCTCCTGGATTAGTACTCTTAAAAGAGAAGACACCAGGGGCACTGGGGTGCCTCAGTCGGTTGAGTGTCCGATTTCAGCTCTGGTCATGATTTCATGGTTTGTGAGTTCCAGCCCCACAATGGACTCGCTGCTGTGAGCGCAGAGCCTGCTTCAGATCCTATCCCTTTCTCTCTGCCCCTCCCCTACCTGCATTCCTTCAAAAATTAATTAATTAACTAATTAATTAAAAAAAAGAGACATCAGAGTTTCCTTTCTCTTCCTCTCTCTGTGCACAAAGGAAAGGCCATGAGAACCCACAGCAAGAAGGTGGCAATTTACAACCCAGAGAGCAGGCCCTTACCATGAAACAAATATGCCAGAACCTTGACCTTGGACTTCCCAGCCTCCAACATTATGAGAAATAAATGTCTATTGTTTAAGTCCCACAGTCTGTAGTATTTTGTTAAAGTAACCTGACACTGGTAAAATGAATAAATGAGTCAACAGAAAATAACCTGGATGGAGGGCTCTGTGATGTGTCCCAAAGGTTTGTAACTAACCATCCTTTAGGATGTCCAGCCTTTTTAGCAGTAACTTGAGCCAGCTAATACGATGAATGACAGAAATGTGATTTTGAAAAATTTTCACCAGTGATCAAATATGGACCAAACAACAAAGCAAGGATTTACTGGAATGAACATTCACTGTGTATTTCATTGTTTAAAACCACTTGCACAGGTATAGGAAACCACAAAAGACCTGCCCCAATAACAGACTGAATGACAAAGACTCAAGGGCTTTTGCTATCTACAAGTTCAACATAGGCCACAAGTAATATGGGTACTGTCAAAATTCATAGGCACATTAGCCTGCATAAAGGAGATGCTGGTGACAATCAGAGAAATGGACAGACCTTTCATGTACGGACTGATCAACAACATCTACAGAATCTTGTTCAGTCTGTACATTTCAATGTAAGAATATTAGTAAAATGATCTTTAGAAAGATGGTCTAGAAATCGTGTTAGAGAATATTTCTCTGAAGGACTTAGAAGACTTGAAAATAAAAACTAAAAAGTGAAGGTAGTAATGGTTGTTGCTGAGCATTCTCAATATCCCATCATACATTCACATACATGATACATCTGCGGGGTAGGCTATCATTATATATGCACTGCAAAAACTAAGGCTCAGCAAGTATGTAACCTACTCTATGTCAGACACTGGGTAAGTGGTGGGGTTTGATTCCAGAGCACACACTTACCATCAGGAGGTAGTCTTTAAACACATGACATATGTAACGATATTATACTTACTCTTTATAGTTCTAGAGCGTAAAACTAGAACAACGGGAAAGTTACAATGGGCCAAACTCATTTTCAATGTAAAGAAGTATTTTTTCTCATAATGAGCTCCTTCCTGGTTAACAGTAAGTATTCATGTGAAGAATAGCTAACCCTCCGTCAGTATGCTGCCCAGAGAACAGCCAATTTGAGTGAGGGCTCAGAGGTCCCTTCTTCTCAGCCCTTTTTTTCAACAATATGTGTTTCCTTTTCCATCTAAGTACAGCAAAGAACACAGAATGGGAACATTTACAACTCTTCAAATCACTGTTAGCTAGTTACATTTAAAAGAGTAATAAGCCATTTTTAAGTACAGCTGAACACGAGGTAGATAAAAATGCACTCACAAGGAGGGTTTTGCTTACTCTTTGTCCTCCAATTTTAAATTCTTTCAGAAAACACAGATCTTGGGGCACCTGGGTGGCTCAGTCAGTTAAGCGTCCGACTTCAGCTCAGATCATGATCTCACGGTTCATGGGTTTTAGTCCCGCGTCGGGCTCTGTGACAGCTAGCTCAGAGCCTGGAGCCTGTCTTCAGGTTCTGTATCTCCCTCTCTCTCTGACCCTCCACTGCTCATGCTGTCTCTCTCTCTCTCTCAAAAATAAATAAAACATTTAAAAAAATGAAAACACAGATCTTTTCCTAAAGATATTCTCAGCTTGTACCCTAGAGATCTTTATAAATACCCACTTGTGCCAAAGGAGACATTTTTCATCCTCTAATTAATAAGACATCAACTAAATAAAGAACAACATTTACAAGATCAGAAACACAGAGAAGTTATAAAATTAAGCACTGAAAGATCCCCACACTGATTTTAATAAGCACACTCTCTGTATCTGCAATGAAAGTTTATTAAATAAACAAGAAAGAACATTCATAATCCTTTGTAAATGTCCATATCACTAAAAGGATTAGTCTAGTAAAGCTATGTCCATATTAATAATTTTACAATGAGACACATTTTAACTGTGTGTTAATGGTGTTATCTGCCATTTAAAAATTTCTTTTTGCCATTTTAAAATTTAAACACTGAAATGCTTTAAAATATCTCTATATTATAAAGTTGCTTATATATATGTGAACAAGGGTTAAGAGAGAAAAGACCCAATATGTAGTTCGTCTATATAGTTTTCAGTATATTTGAATGGAAAACATCACATATGTGTATGTATAATATGAACACACAAATATTCACTGATAAGGTGACAGATAAAGGCCTTGATTCTCACAGATGACATCCTTGAGAGTTTAAAAAAAAACAAAAAACAAAAAACTGGAAATTATGAACCTAACCCTATTCTGAGGGAAAGAATCAAAGGATTTTGGGGCTGAAAGGGGCCTTAAAGATTATTTAGCTCAACTTCCACACATCAGGACAGGAAGGAGAACTGAATGTCCAAAGTCACACAGCTAGTAAGTGGCAAAACCAAGATCCTAAAACTTGAGAAGGTGTGCTTTAAAGGCAAAAGAAATTCTGCAAATGTGATGAAATTAAGAACCTTGAGATGGGCAGGTTATCCTTGATTATCTAGGTGGACTGAAAGTAATCACTGAATCCTTAAAACGAGAAAACACTTCCAGCTGAGTTCAGAGGCAGAGGCAGAGACAGATGTGACCACAAAGAACACTGCTGGCTATGAACACTGATGCAGAGAGACACGTCATTGCTGGCTGTGAAGATGGAGGAAGCCCACAGGCAAGGAGCATGTGTAGCCTCTAGAGAGTGGAAAAGGCAATGGAACAGATTCTCTCCTAGAGCATCCAGAAAGCAGAACAGCCTTGCCCGCACCTTGATTTCAGCCCAGTGAGACCTATGTTAGACTTCTGACCTACAAAACTGTAAGATAATGAAGTCGTGTTGCTTTAAGTCACTAAATTTGTGGTAAATTGTTACAGCCAAAATAAACTAATTCACTATGCGAATCCATATCCAGCATTCTCATCCCTCGGCCAGCTGGATGTCCAAGACCACATGGGGCAGACCTCACGCCTCTCTTTGAGGAACTTCCCACACTCCTCAGGTTATACAAGGATAAGTTGAGTAGAATGGTACACAGCTTGACAACAGAAAAGAGAGCTGCTGAAAGCCCTACACAAAGACAACATTGCATGAACTTTGAGTAAGTTAAATTTCACTGTTTACTTAGCCCATTCTTTGAACTACATTTGTTTCCAAGTGAAATAAAACTGACTTTGAATAAATTTTATAGTGTTCTACTTGAAACAGCTGGTTGGGACTCTTCAAAAAGCATATTGTTATAATTATATATTTTTTTCCTAAGACATATTCCACCCACTAAGTCACAGCAGCAGCCTTGGTAATCATGGTAGATTACAGTGTGAATGCAAATCCCTTAGATTTCCATTCCGCAATAAGCTTCTTACAGGAAGGTGTGAATATATAAAATACCTTAAATTTAATGCCAAGGAAACCTGAATAAATCTTGGCCATATCCACTGCAAGGAGGGAAAAGCAGAATGAAAAGGAAAACTTGTAGTTCTAGTGCTGAACAACAGATGCCAGACCATCTGCATAACAGCAAAGGCAAAAGAAGCAAATGCAGCAAAATGAGACCCAAGCCTTAACTGATTCTTTCCTTTCCAATTTCCAACTTAATGTGTCTCGATTTGGGGAAGGATTATCCATGAAGAATTAAGTAGTGTGGGAAAGAAAAAAAGGAGTTAAACTGAAAACCTGTAGATGAGAAAAATGTGCCCAAACCAGAGAGCCTAAAGGCTCGTGTTCCAAGTCCTGCTTGTATAAATACTGATCCTCCACCTCATTGAATTGTTGACATTACATAATTAGCCAGTTACAATAATAACACTACAGCTTAACACACTGCCACAACCAGAGGAATTTTAACTAATCTAGTGAATTGCCCGTCACCGGCTACATTTGTGCTGAGCTTCAAAGCAAAAATGGAAAAGAAAAGGGATGAACGTTTAGTATGCAGACTAACACAGAGTAATAAACAGGAGGAGTCTAGTTCATCCAGTATTTGGGTTCCTGGCCCCCTCCCCAACCCCGTTTGTTTTTGGTTTTATTTAATTGGCTCAGCCTTTAGTTGCTGCCTACTTAAGATTCAGTAAAAGCACCATATATACACTGTGATATAATAAAAAAATATTAATTTATATCATTTAGTATAAACATGAAACAAACTCAAGATACTTTTATTCTTCAACTTTATAAACTTTAACATAACTCCCCCCCCCAAAAAAAACCCATGACTTAAACCCAATACTTTCAGTTTCATTCTTCAAATTTTTAAACTCTAACCTAAACAAACAAATACTTTAAAAAAATTCTCAGATGTCTCGGGCACCTATTAGCATTCCCCTCACTAGCCAGACAAAAAGTTTCACCTGCCAGTGACCCTTTCTTTTCTCTTTAATCACATGTTCACTCTAGGGAGCAAAGGGTGCTATATTCTTTCTTAGTAAAGTAAATTAAATCTGAAATGCAGCCCAACTCAGGATGTACTCAGGAAATGCAGGTACTCGGGAAAATCACATACAGCATTCTGAACGTTCTTAGATATACTGCACAGAAATGCTCAATCCTTCTAATTGAATGCCAACTATTTTTCCTTGTAATTATTTAAGATCACAATCTAGGAACCATTAGATCTGGAAAGTTCAGTTTTAGAAATCATCTATTCCATTTTTCTTGTTTTACAGAAGAAACAGAATTGCAGTGTCTCTTCTCCCCTGTTGCAATGAAACCACAAAACCTTGCTAGCTAAGCATTCCACAGTGGGTCAGTTCCTCCTGCCGCTGTTGGAGGGTAAGGGCAAAACGAGAGGACGGAGGCTCGTGTTTCATCCAGGGAGCCATATTGAAAATAATGACCCTTCCATGTAATTTATCATGTTCTTTCCTCCCTTATTTGGTTGGTGCCTAATCTTCATGTCATCTCTCTCTACCTATGTTCCACAACCAAAATTCTTTTAGGAAACACTCACTTTGGAAAACCCTTTTAATAGAAGTCTCCTAAATGTTAATAAGATCATTTAGGTATCAAAAAATGGTGAAATCCGAGGCATTCTGAGGATACCTGAGTGTGTAAAAGTCTTTCCAGGGGTATTATATGAAAACCAACTTGGCAATAAACTATTAAAAAAAAAGTCTCTCCAGTACTCTTCTATTTTATATTATGTGGGTAAACTATTAGTATGTTCATATAAATTTAACTCCTTAATCTTGTCCAATTTTTATTTTGTTATATTTTATCAAGGTAAGAACTCTTATTATGAGATCTACCTTTTTAAATTTTAAGGGGTACATCACAGTATTGTTATCAGTAGGCACAATCTTATGCAGCAGATCTCTTATTCAACATGCATAACTGAAACTTTTACCTTCAAAATCCAGTATCTCATCCACTCTGTCCTTTTGAACCTACTACTCTTGTCCTTTGCATTCTTCTAAGATCATGGTGACAGAGTGGAATAGAGACCAGTGCAAGGCCATGACACTTGAAGCTTCCTACCTCTTCAAGTTGTCTCCCAACTGGTCATTCCTGCAAGCGGTCTCAGGGACTTGAATGAATTCTTCTTTCCCTTCAGGGTTTCACCAACCCTACTGCAAAAAGCCACTACCTGACCATCATCTTCCTGACTAAATATTTCAAAGTAAAAATTAAGATGCATGGTCTGACAAAAATGGTCTCATATTTCTGTTCCCACCACTCTCTAAATCCCCTTACTCAGCTTCATTTTTCTTTATGGTATTTACAATCCAATTCATAGCTATCCATGCACATATATATGATGTTCTATAAGGCACCTGTTTTTTGGCTGTATACTCTTCTATTAAACTGAAGAGAGGGACCATATTTATTTACTGCTGTATCCTTAGTATCTAAGTATGTGCCTGGCATAATGTAAGTACTTATATAATTTTTGTTGAATGAATAAATAAGGCTTCTGTTGCTTATGTGGGAGAATGGAATAGAATATCTGAAACAGAGATTATTCTGGAAAACTCAAATATATGATTTTCATATTTACATTATATAACCTTGATTCAATAAAGTGAACTTAATAATTGTAAGTTATTTGTATCTTACTCTAACTCTGTAAATGAAAAAAAATATTACAATGAAATACTGACTTTTTAAAAAAATTTTTTTACATTTATTTATTTTTGAGAGACAGAGTAAGACAGAGTATGAGTAGAGGAGAGGCAGCGAGAGGAGACACAGAATCTGAAGCAGGCTCCAGGCTCTGAGCAAACCTTCAGCACAGAGCCTGTGTTCGAACCCACAAACTGTGAGATTACGACCTGAGCTGAAGTCGGAAGCTTAACTGACTGAGCCACCCAGGTGCCCCAAAATGTTGACTTTTATAACCAAATCATTAAGAATTATATAAAGCACAATTATTTCCAAAAGATGATGAACAAAAAGATTATTTACTGAGCAACTGCTTATACATGAGAATATAGTATAGATTGTATACATGTTTCATCACATGTAGAATTAAGAATGTCAAAATGTTTTCTCTCTTCAAATTATTCTTAATTTCCTAATATTACCTAGAAAATTCAAAACTCCTCAAAAATATTATGATGGAGGCTGAGAGCATGGAAACTAACAGAACATAAAAACCAGCCTCTACTTTAAAATGAAAGAGACAATTTATTAACCTTTATCATAAAGTAATTTGGGGATTTTTAAATCCCATCTTGCTCTACTGTGACAAAGGGCTTATGGAAATTTTTTTTCTGAACATGAATGATTAGTTCTGCACCCTGTTAATGACCATCATTCCCTTCTCGCCTCTTTTCATAGTAAGTTCTACTGCAAAAGGGCTGTTAAAAAAATAAAAAAGACAACAGGCCCAAAATGGAGTCATTTGTGTTAAGCCTTATGTCACTGAAACAAGACTTAATACCTAACCTAACTGCACCTTCAACGTCTCCCAAGAATTTACCTTTTCACCAGCAAACTGGAATTCCCTGATCAGCACCAGTGAGGTAATCCATCCAAGAGACTCCTCCTATTCCCCACCTTAGGAAGGTGATTTTGCCTGAAACAATGCATTCTAGGCTAATAATCTCCTTTTCTGCACCCCCTCCTTACACTCAAAAATCTTTTCTTCTCCTTCTCTGTAGCTCAGCAGGGCTCCTTTCTATTTGCTAGGTGGGATGCTGCTTGATTTATGAATCACTGAATAAAATCAATTTGATCTTTAAATTTACTCAGCTAAATTTTTTTTTTTTAACAGATTTGGTGGCAATGGTGGGATCTGCAGTGAACTTCTGACAGCATTCGGGGACAAGGAGAAACACATGCAAAGCATAGTCATGATGCTCTGCAAACCCTTTTGAGTTCACAGTCTTTCTCACCATTTCTGAGGGCCATGGGCGAGTTCTTAGTTCTGAGCTCCGCTCTCTTTGCTTTGAGTTCCCAATCTAATTAGCTTTCCAATTCAGGGTTTGGTAGGTCAGTCTGAGCTGGCAGACAGTTCCATCCAGAACCCCAGGTCTTGCCCTTGGTTCTGTTGGACAGAAGATGGACCTGAGCAATGGAAGGAACACCCCCCACACAAAGTCCCAAGTCTTTGAAGGGGAATGATAGAGACATGAGCTGGAGGCAAGGACAGTGATAAATAAGCCACACATTAAAAGCCCAGGAGCACAGCATCCTGGACTTGTGGCTTCCAAGACTGTGGGCGTGACAGATCAAGAGCCACGGATACAGAGCATGCACTCTCTTACTGCCCTTCTGCCCCCGGGTAACCCCTAAACACATTATAGTGCATTTGCATTGCGGTTATACCTCCTGATAGAGAGGGGTTACCATGATTGTTCCAGTATAAAACCTCTCCTCTCAATCTGTGGGAGGAGTCCCCCAAATGACCAGAAACAGACCCCACAGGTCCTCTCAGCCCAGAGAGACGCAACAAATATCCTATCCTTAAACAACCTCGGGGCTGGTTTCACCTCCCAGAACCTGTCTACTCTCCCACCTGGAGAGTGTATTTTTGCTTTACTAAATTGCTTTGTGCTTGCTACTTTCCTTCTGGCTGTCCAGTGCATATCCCCACATAAATCTTTTTTTTTTTTTATGTTTATTTTTGAGAGACTGAGTGAGAGTGGCAAGGTGCAGAGAGAAAGGGAAACACAGAATCTGAAGCAGGCTCCAGGCTCTGAACTGTCAGCACAGAGCCCCATGTGGGGCTGGAACCCACAAACCTGGAACCCACAAACTGTGAGATAATTATCTGAGCCAAAGTCAGATGCTTAATCAACTAAGCCACCCCAGCGTTGCCCTTCCACAAGATTTATGGGGAATCCAAGGACCAAGACTTCTATTCACACAATGCTTTCCCACCTGCAGTTTGCTGACTTACTCCACACTGGGAATTGCTAGTGGTGTGCACAGCCTTCTCTTGGCCAGTATGCACTAATATCTCTTGGTTACCGGTGATGTGTTAGGATGCACATGTTTGCTTGTCTTGTTTTGTATAGACAAAGCTTAATGGCTACTGGGAATCTCAGAAGTCAAAAAGCCACAAAGTTGGTTGGCATAGGCAAGCACTTTATAAAGGCTGATAGCCCTTGCCATCTAATTCAAAACCTCCCACATTAGGATAAGTTGGTCATGGAACAAGTTACCTGCTAGGGTCAAGAAAATTTCCATTCCACAAGATATACTGTAAAACATCACAACACCCTAAACCCCGGGGCATACACCTTTTAGGTATTAATTTGTCTCAGAGAGACCTAAAGGCCTAGCTAAAATAATAATAACAGTAGTAGTAGTAGCTATAGTAATGGCAATAAAAGTGAGATCCTCAAAATCCAGTTAAAAGTACCACCTTCTGGGGGCACCAGGGTAGCTCAGTTCATTGGGCGATCAACTTAAGCTCAGGTCATGATCTTAGGATTCAGGAGTTCAAGCCCCACATCAGGCTACTGGGCTCTGTGCTGACAGCTCAGAGCCTAGAGCCTGCTTTGAATTTTGTGTCTCCCTCTCTCTCTGCCCCTTCCCCACTCGCACTGTCTTCCCTCCCACTAAAAAATAAACATTAAAAAAAACTTTTAAATACCACCTTCTGACACACCTGTTTATTTTATGTCTAAGAACTGCAGTCCCAGAAGCTGTAAATATCTACAAAAATGACAAAAATCCTACTAAAGCCAACCTAGAATTACAATGGCCATTAGGGAAGACATTCCAATTAGACAAGATCAACTGCAGAAAGCTAATGAAAATCCGAAGACACAGATCATAAACAAAAGCTTGCCAAACCATTAGCTTTATAGCTACAACAGTTCAGGGGTGCCTGAGTGGCTCAGTCAGTGAAGTATCGCCTTTTGATTTTGGCTTGGAAAATGATCTCACAGTTCATGAGATGGAGCCCTGCATCAGGCCTGTTTGGGATTCTCTCTCTCTCTTTCTCTCTCTCTCTCTCACACACACACACACACACACAAAATCTTGGCTCNTAGGTACAATGGCCCAGGGATTGCTGTCTCAGTTATAATCAGCTGGGACACTGGAAAAGAGATTGTCCTGAAAGGGCCTAAGCAAATTTTTCAACATCAAC
The DNA here is from genome assembly GCF_008692635.1 of Crocuta crocuta. Taxonomy (NCBI): domain Eukaryota; kingdom Metazoa; phylum Chordata; class Mammalia; order Carnivora; family Hyaenidae; genus Crocuta; species Crocuta crocuta. Next base: position 1,648,165 of record NW_027527381.1, read on the forward strand.
TCCATTGTCTTTATATCTACCCTCTAAGGAGCCCATATAACAACCGCCACCCCCCCAACTCCTCATCCAGAGTTGATGAGACTCTGAGGGATTTTCTGGGAAACTGCTATGTTATTCCCTTAGCTAGCAAAGGGAAACTAAAACTTAATGAAAACCCTTGCCAAATTCTGGATACCAGAGTTACATCCCCTTTAAACCCCACTCAAGAGCCTGCAGATGGAATCCCAGGAAAACTGGCAGAAGCTGGCTAAGGGTGAGACTTCTTACCAGCCTCAGCTTTCCTAGATCTCTGCTGTAGTACTCAGTAGAAAGGGAAAAATAAAATATCTCTTGCACCCTCTCTAGGAATGTGTCTTGAGTCCAAGGGGTTATTCAATACTGCCAAAAATGATTACTGTTTCTCTCAGCTGCAAAACTACAAAGTAGTTCTGTGGTGAGAAATTGGCCAATTGCAGAACCTGATAGAAAAAGACTTAAGCCTTCTCTCCTAAGCTAAAATAAAACTATGTACCCAAAGCAAAAGAAAATCTTCTCAAAACCCTTGTAAAATGATTTATGGGTGGATCAACCTATCAGGTCATTTAAGTTGCAACCCCATTCCCTGAGGAATTAAGAGCAACTGTCTTTATCTTACAAATCTTTGCAAAACTACAAATGCAACTGTAGAGGCAATTCAAATTTCACTGATTCCTCTTTTTACTAATCCCCAAACCTTCCCCATTTATCTTAAAATTCTTGTAACCTGCATTCTTCCCTGTGCCTTTGAGATGAAAATATTAAAGTACAAACTTCAGAGGGGGGAAAGTCATTTGGAACCTGCACTAGTGGGAAATCTGAAGTGTTCCTAAACTATAAGGTCTCTGGTTGCATCTGTCTGTATGTTTATGTGTATTTATACATGTGTTACAGATGTGTGATATTTTCTACCTCTGGATGATACTGCCAAAATTAATGTGTAAAAGACTTCTATTTAAGTGTCTTAAAGAAAATCAGATGCTTATATAAATTAAGTATTCATAAAAATTCTCAAAAATACAATAGAAATAGCTGATTTTCTCTAATGTCTCTTGAAGTTTTTGTGGATAGTCTAAATGTAATTGTTAAGAAACAGTAAATTAAATAGATGTTAAGTGGAATAAAAATGGTTTTAAGCAAACTTTTAAATACTTTCCCTTATTTTTTGGTAACCAAAAAACCTTAAAGTTTTTCTAAATTAAGTTAAATGATGAGTTAAGTTAAATACATTAAATATCAAGATCATTTCCAAATAAGAGAAAATACTGAAACATCAATTATTGAACACAGGCTTATCTACTTTTTGTTTCCTTTTACAGAGAAACTAAAGATATTCAAGTCTATTAGTAAATATATTTTTGTGCCATGCTGAAAAATTTACTATTAGAAAACATATATTTTTAGATATTATAAAAAGTATTTATAAACTTGCCATGCCACAGAAAGCTAATTTAGAAGACAGAACATAAATTCATAATTGTGTACTTCGTTTTCACTAACAAGGTTCTTAAGGGTTAAAAATTCTAATATATGTAATTAAAGCCACTAGAAATAAGGAAAATATCTCCAAACGCAAGAAAAGCAGGATGTATGTTTTCACTAAAAGAAGGTATGAGGAACAAAAATGCATTTTTGTTGAGGGGAAATAAAGTAATTTTGTTCTAAAGAGAAGCTAATTATTTCAAAATGGTAAAGAAGGAAAACATAGGACAATATCTAAGTGTAAAATAGAACGTTGTAGGTTTATGGAAAGAAAACTGTGGAATGAAATTTTAATGTGTGGTCAAGCTGGCTAAGATTAGAATTAAACTAATTAAGTTAAATGAATTTTAATATCAAAAGTAAGCCACTGAAAAATCAGAATTAGTTTTTTTCTACTCTTGATAAGAGGTTATAAAAGGTTTTTCTTTACCTTTTAAGTTATCTGCCTAGAAAATAAAGATTTTGGCACACCTCAGTGGGTCATTCAGTTAAGCATCCAACTCCTGATTTTGGCTCAGGTCACGATCTCATCGTTTTTGACATCGAGACCCACGTTGGGCTCTGTGCTGATGGCACTGAGCCTTCTTGGGATTCTCTCTCCCTATCTCTGTCCCCCCCCCCACTAATGCATGTTCTCATGTTCTCTCTCAAAAATAAATACACTTAAAAAAAAAAGAAAATAAAAAAATTGTGTATTGTCAAATAATTTTATCAGGTCTATGACTACTTAGAAAGGCTGAGTCTTCTCTAGTAAAAGAGCTAAGGTTTTTTGAAACTAATTAACTTTCTATATTTTCCTTCAAAGTCTTTGTTACTACAGTTAAATGGATAACTATTGTTTTACAGTAACCTATGATCATATTTGACCAAGTATTTTAAAACTTTTTGTTATTTTTGACAAACTTCCCCCAAAATCAAATTCATCTTTTTGACGTCAAATTAACTTTAGGATTTTGCAGAGGTCTCTGTAACGTCTCAAAAGATTTGTTTCCTTTCCTTGAAACAAGACACATGTTATAGGTATTAGGCTTATTGGGTCTGTTAATTACATGGGAAGCATTGTCAAATAAGCGATGCTGAAGCTACTCAGCTTATATTTGTGTGGATATGGTATTAATGTGTTTCAGAAATTGTATGAAACTGGTATCTGTTGTAATTCTAGTTTACTTTGAAATGTTACCATTCAGTGTTATCACTGAAACAACCAAACTTCATTGTCAACTGCACTGGAATGAACTTTCATCAGATCTTTAATCATACCATTTTTAAGTTTTTTCTCCTTCACTGACAGTTACTGTTTCACTTTAATGCTTTTGCAAAAGTGTTTCATCTTCAAGGACACTCAGGGAAAGACCAGAACATGGCTTCTGGTAACTTTAAGATCATAAAACTGAACTGGATAAGAATTTCCAAAACTAATGAAAAAACTGGATTCAAGCCAAACAAGTATTAATTCCATGAGACTAAATAAACTGAGGAGGAGGAGGATCATTTTAAGATTTATTGTTTGAAACACTGCTGACTCTTTAATATTTTGTTTTTCCAGATTTTATGAAACCCTTTTTTCTTTTCTCTTAAGCTATCAACAATTTGGTAAAAGATGCCTTTATGAACAATGATTAAGCATTTACTTTTTCTCCCTAACTGATCCCTCCAGAATTCAGAAATTCTGCAGTATTCTTTTCATAGCATTATTATTATTTGCATAAGTTCAATAAGAATCTGTTCTCCTTGTAATAAGATTCAGTTGGAAATACTGCTTAGATCACCAAGGCTTTGACTAGAATGTCGTATTTGAGAGGTATGTGTAGACTCAGATATGACCAGACAGTTTTAAAGAACCAAGACTGACTTTACAGAACTAATAAAGCCCCTTGAAAAACTTGGCCTGGTACTTGTTTACAAGGTTCTTGCTTATAAAGCAATCATAAAAGGAGTTTATATGGTCAATTACTATTCTTGCTGCACTTGTGTAAATAACCATGTCAAGTCTAATGCAAACAAATTAGTTTTACTGTGATTATCCTTGGGTGGAAAAATGGGATAACTGTAAAGAAAAATTATGTTTGTATCTTTTGTCTATATTGGATTTTAATCCTGTTGTCTTTGAGGTTTTGTTACATACCTGCAAACTGGACTGGATCCTGAATCCTAGTTTCCTCAAATACCTGGCTATGACTCACCAAACTAATGCTTTCAATTTTCTCTCACCCTTCTGGTCTGAAATCACTAAGAACTAAGGCTGCCTTTCAATCACCTTGGGACTATACCAGATCTTCCTCATTACCCAGATAGCAGCCAAACTTCAAGGACTTAAACCTTGGGTACATACTTCACAGGTGAAGAAGGTTCCATCTGACATCCGGTCAAGTACAAGTGCTGGAGACCTCCAAAACAAACCGACTAGGAAGAGAAAGAGCTGACAGTGAGGTAGACTGCTTCCTCCCAAAACATCAGACCAAAACTTCATACTTTAAGCATAAAACCTCTTCTTTTCTTTCTTTACTCTGACACTGGCCTAGAAAGATAACACCATCATACCTATTTCTGAGGCCATTGCTGGGAGCAGGGCAGGGAGATGACTTTGCCTTTCAGACTACTAGATTTGTCCTCAAAAACTCCAATGTTCCATTAAAAGTACCACCATAATGGGAGGGGGTTGTGCCTTGACAGGATTTATCCTGGTCTCTAGTGATTTTTATTCTCCCTGGGCCTATGAATGCTTCAAACAGCTGGCATATAACTGAGCAATGCCTCTTAGGTTATTAAACTGTGCCCCTAACTATTATACATCATTGGTCAACTCCCCTGAATTTACATTGTCAAGGCAGAGAAAAACTACCAGAAGCCTTGTATAATTCAGGATTCACTTCCTTTAGTATAACCCTATAGCCCTGGTTAGGAGTAAATGTAAATGAGGCTATGATTAGAAACCTCTCCTTAACTCTTGAAAATAGGACAGAATCCACTGCTAAGACAATAGCTGCCTGCAAAAAACCATTAGACTCTCTGGCCAAAGTTGTTCTTGATAAAAGACTAGCTCCTGACTATCTTTTAGCTGAGCAAAGAGGTACTGTGTTGTGCTGCACCTGGATTAACACTTCTGGAGAAAATGAAACTTAGTCACACAAGATCATTGAGCAAGCAAGCACTTGGCTTAAAAGGGGGACTCCTTCAATGAGGTCTTCCTGTGACTTATTTGATTTTGATTGATTTGGATCTTGGGGACCATGGAATTATCCTGCTTCTAATAGTCAGAGTAAGCTGGTGCACTGTATTCTCTCAAAACCTTGCAATGCATGTTCACAGCTGCTGTCAAGCAAATGATCTCCCTAAGACTGGAATATCAGAAAAAGATGGAAGAAAGTAACCAACTTAAAAACTGTGAACCTAGGGGCACCTGGGTGGCTCAGTCGGTTGAGTGTCCGACTTCAGCTCAGGTCATGATCTCATGGTTTGTGGGTTTGAGCCCCACATGGGCTCTGTGCTGACAGCTCAGAGCCTGGAGCCTGCTTCAGATCCTGTGTCTCCCTCTCTGTCTGCCCCTCCCCTGCTCACTCTGCCTCTCTCTCTCTGTCTCAGAAATAAATAAAAAACTTAAAAAAAAACAAAAAACAAAACAAAACCTGTGAACCTAAAATCATGGCCTATCACAGAGAGTAAGCAAAAACTGCCATGGCCTATGAATACCACACAAAGGATCAACAAATGTTACAAGAGACAGAACAGAGCAGTAGCCAAGAGTGGTGCTAATGCCTTAAATTTTGATCATATCTCTCAGTAAAGCTGAGTCTCATCAAAAGTGGGCAATTTTTAAAAAAGAGACAAGAGGCCCAAACTGGAGTCATGTGTACTAAGCACCACATCAGCAAACCAAGATTTAATACCTAACATAATTGCAGCTTCAACCTCTCCCAGGAATGTAACCTTTAACTAGTCAATCTGGAATTTCGTACACAGTGAGGCAATTTCCCAAAAGACCTCTTCAATTTCCCTTAGTAGGATGCCCAAAATAATGCACTCTTCCCTAATAATTTTCTTTTTCCAACCTCTTTCTGCCCTTAAAGACTTTCCTTTTCTACAGCTTGGTGGAGCTTCTACTTACTAGATGGGATGCTGCTCAACTCATGAATCCTTAAAAATGCCAATCTGATCTTTAAATTTACTCAGCTGAATTTTTGTTTTTTAATAGGACTCCAAGGAGGCAAAGTGGTCAAGTTTAAAGCGTAACAAATCATTGCCAAGATATTAGGGTGCTACTCTGTTTCCTTAAAGAAAGTACACTATGAAGCAGTATGTAAATAATTGCCTTTTTCTATCATAAAAGAAAGGCGGCTTTTAGTGGGTTTTTTGATCAAGACTTTTTAATAATTGCTGAAGTTTTTTTTTTTTCTAGTGTCAACAAGAAACAAATAAGTTAGGACATGACTGCTTGTTGGAAGCCTTTGCTAAGATAATAGGAATGTAGGAAAGAGACTTTTTACTTCTATAAAATCACGAAGCTTATGAAACTACAAAGATAAAGCTGACAGACTGTCTCCATTAGCAAGACTAACAGGAAGGTTTGCTTGTTTTTGAAAGCAATAATAGTTTATGTCACTCTCTTTGCCTAAATCTTTTACCTGGGATATAGTAGAAGGAGGCTGGAGGGTATTAACAATCTTCAGTGACAACAGAAATTCACTCACAGAAGGTACAGACCTCAAGGGCACCCCACCAGCAGACTGTGAGCCTACATCCCCTGCCTCTGAAAGCCATTTGATATATAGCGGGATCTCCTGCAGGATGCCTATATTTTCAAGGCAAATTATCTACTGAATGTTTTATAGGCAACATACTTTGTTCACCTCTAAATTGTACGGCGTTTCTAGCTTTATCAGCAATACCAGGGCACATCACACATGCACATATCAAAAATTACATCTGACCTTCCACACTTGATGATTCTAGGAAACAAATGGTGAGGCCATGGAGCAGTGTGTAAACCAGCATGGGCTGTAAAGTCAGCCAGACCTGGGCTTGAATCCAGGCTGCTTCACTTCATCACAACTTACTTCACTTTCCTGAGCCCCACATGAGGAAAGCTTTTCTTTCCCTTCTGAGACATTCAAGTTGAACAATGTAATAATATTTCAAAGAGAGCCTTGTGACCTTTACATGCAATCGCAGCAACCACTAATTAACTATGAGCCACTGAAAAGAAGATAGCTATCTACAGATGATGAAGGCTGGTGGAGAAAAGATTCCTAACTTCCCAATCATCTGAGGTAAGAGAGTTTTGTTATTTTTTGCAGACTGGCTATGTGTAGAATATGCCAAAACAAGTCTGTGCCGTAGGGTGTACAATCTAAATTATAATTGAATAGCACTACCTAACCTAAACTGGACTCAGCAGTGGGAATTGGACAGCAGTGGACAAGATTATACATGTGAAGGATTATCTACAAGACAAAGAGTTTACTTTCCTGAGTCAAATTCTTTGTGCCTCATTTTAGATTTCAAATAGTTATGTTGCAAGACCACCAGGAAAAAAGTATCCTTATTCCAAATGTCTTACAAGTATGTTTATTTGTGTTATCTGCCTCCTAGGATGAAGTTTTAATTGAAAGGGCCAAGTCTTTTTTTTTTTTTTTTAAGTTAGTGGCTCTCTCTTTTTCTAAAAATATTTACTCATTTTGAGAAAGAGAGAAAAACAGAGAGCATGCACATACAAGCAGTGGAGGGGCAGAAAGAGAGGGAGAGAGAGAATCCCAACCAGGCTCCACACTGTCAGCACAGAGCTCACCTGACATGGGACTCAATCCCACTAACAATAAGACCATTACCTAAGCTGAGATCCAAAGTCAGACACTTAACCAACTAAGCCACCCAGGCACCTTCAAGGGATAAGTATTAAAAGGAATTTCAAGATTTCCTTCCCTGTGTATAAAGAGGTTGTTCTTTCATCCCAAATATTAGGTGCCTACCACATGGCAAGCACTATGCTAAATACTGAGGATAAAATGATGAACGAGAAAGATAGTCTCTGCAGTTTGGGGGCCCACACCTGAATTTAGGTACAACTTCCAGGGGAGAAACAGTGGCAGGATGAAATGGTAACCTTTGACTCCTCTCAAACTGTTCAAATATTCTAAATGCAGTAGAGAGAAAGAAAAGAATTCTAAAATCCCTTAAGGGTGAGTTACAGTCTCAGCTGATCTCTTTGGTTGCAGAGAAGAAAAAAAAATGTACTCTTAGGGAATGTTGGGGTTTTTCTTTCTTTTAAGTTTATTTGTTTATTGAGAGAGAGGGAGAGGGGGGGAGAGAGAGAGAGAGAGAGAGAGAGAGAGAGAGAGANAGAGAGACAGGGAGAAGGAGAGAGAGAATACAAGCAGGGAAGCAGGGGAAGGAGGTACAGAGAATCCCAAGCAGGCTCTGAGCTGTCAGCACAGAGCCCAAGGAGGGGCTCAGACTCATGAATCATAGATCATGCATGACCTGAGCCAAAGTCAGATGCTTAACTGAGCCACCCAGGTGCTCCACTGTTGTTCTTTTCTTTTAGGCAAATATTTTAGTTTATAAGTGATTACCAACTGCTAACACATAAAAAGGTGCTCAACATCACCCATCATCAGGGAAATGCAAATCAAAACCACAATGAAATATCACCTCACACCTCTCAGAATGGCTAAAATAAAAAACATAACAAACAACAAATGCTGTTTGTTGGAGAAAAAGGAACCCTCATGCAATATTGGTGTGAATGCAAACTGTGCCACTATGGAAGACAGTATGGAGGCTCCTCAAAAAATTAAAAATAGAACTACCATATGACCCAGTAATTCTATTACTGAGTATTTGCCCAAAGAATACAAAAACAGTAATTCAAAAGAATATATGCACCTCTATCCTTATTGCAGCATTATTTACAATAGCAAATTATGGAGGCTGCCCAAATGTCCATTGATAGATGAATGGATAAAGAAGATGTGGTGTACACACACACACACACACACACACACACAGGAATATGAGTCATAAAAAAGACATCTTGCCATTTGCAACAACATGGATATTTCTAGAGAGTATAATGCTAAATGAAGTTAGAGAAAGACAAATATCGTATGATTTCACATATATATGAACTTAAAAAACAAAATGAATGAAGGAAAAAACAGACAAACCAAAAACCAGACTCTTATCTATAGAGACCAAACTGGTGGCTACCAGAGGGGAGGTCAGTATGGTGACAGGTGAAATAGGTGATGGAGATTAAAGAGTACACTTGTCTTTTTCTTTAAGTATTTATTTATTTAGTGAGAGAGAGCATGAGCAAGGAAGGGGCAGAGAAAGAAAGAGACAGAGAATCCCAAGCAGGCTCTGTGCTGTCAGCATAAAGCCTGACTCAGAGCTCGAACTCATGAACCGAGAGACCATGACTGAAGCTGAACTCAAGAGTCAGAAGCTTAACTGACAGTTACTGAGGCACCTCCCCGACAAGAATACACTTAATCTTGATAAGCGCTGAGTAATGTATAGAATTGTTGAATTCTATATTGTACACTTGAAACAAATATAACACTGTATGTTAACTATACTGGAATTAAAAAAATAATTTTTTAATAAAAAAATGAATCTGTCCTTTAAATTCAGCTTATAGTACCATTTCCACTCAAAGATAAACTCAGATCCTCTATAAACCCTCAAGATCTCTTTTCAGAAAAGGATTCTTTTTGATATTTCTTAGTAGGGCTACTAGCAACTACTTCTCTGGTTTATGGTTAAAAGTTTTAAATGAGTTTGTTTCATATTGCTCTACTTTCTTTATAACAAATCTCTCTCTCTCTCTCCTAGTATGCAAGCAACTTACTTAAGTTTTTCCCCTTTTCTCACAAGAGCAGTGTTTCAGTATAACAAAGTAGTCAAAGGTTTTATTAAAAACACGAATCATCGGGGCACCTGGGTGGCTTAGTCGGTTAAGCATCTGACTTTCGCTTAGGTCATGATCTCAGGGTTCATGGGTTCGAGTCTTGCGTCGGGCTCTGTGCTGACACCCAGCTCAGAGCCTGGAGCCTGTTTCAGAGTCTGTGACTCCCTCTCTCTCTGACCCTCCTGCTCACGCTGTCTCTCTCTCTCTCTCTCCTAGAAATAAATAAAACATTTTAAAGAAAAAAAAACACGAATCATCTATAAATTAAAGATTTTGTAAGCAAGTTAATACTAGATATAAATGAATGAAGTAAGCATGTTTTAGAGCAAACCAGGAGGGTATCTGTACAGGCCCACCTTGGAGACACTGCAGCTTGGTTCCACCCCACCCCATGGAGCAAATACTGCAATAAAACCACTCAAACTTTCTGGTTTTAGTGCATATAAAAGTTATATTTGCACTATACTGTAGCCTATTAATCATGCAAGAGCATGTCTAAAAAACAATGAACATACCTTAATTAAAAACTACTCTATTGCTAGGGGCGCCTGGGTGGCTTAGTCGGTTAAGCGTCCGACTTTCGCTTAGGTCATGATCTCGCGGTTTGTGGGTTCGAGCCCCGCGTCGGGCCCTGTGCTGACTGCCAGCTCGGAGCCTGGAGCCTGTTTCAGTCTGTGACTCCCTCTCTCTCTGACCCTCCCCTGCTCACGGTGTCTCTCTCTCTCTCCTAGAAATAAATAAAACATTAAAAAAAAAAATTTTTTTAAAAAACTACTCTATTGCTAAAAGTTGCTAACCATCACCTAAGCTTCAGTGGGTCTTAATCCCTTTGCTGCTAGAGGGTCTTGCCTCAGTGTTGATGGCTGCTGACCAGTCAGGGTTGTGGTTGCTAACTGGTTGCTAACGGCTGGGGTGGCTGTGGCAGTTTGTTAAAATAAAACAATGAAGTCTGCTGCAACAACTGACTCCTCCTTTCATGAATGATTTTCCTGTAGCATGCAGTGCTAATTGATAGCATTTTACCCACAGAACTCTCCAAACTGGAGTCAATTGTCTCAAACCCTGCCACTGCTTTACCAACTACGTTTATGTAACAGTCTACCTCTTTTCTTGTCATTTCAACAATCTTCATAGCACCTTTACCAGGAGTAGTTTCCATCTCAAGGAACCACTTTCTTTGCTCCTCCATGAGAAACAATTCCCCATCCTTTAAAGTTTTATCATGAGCTTAAAGCAATTCAAATATAATAATGAAAAAGTCTGAAATATTGTGAGAATTACCAAAATGTGATACAGACGTGAAGTGAGCAAATGCTGTTGGGAAATGATGCCAATAGACTTACTCAACACAGAGCTGCCACAAACCTTCCATTTATAAAAACTGCAGTATCTGTGAAGGGCAATAAAATGAAGTGCAAAATGAGGAATGCCTGTACTGGGTTCAACAGTACAAAATTCATGTCTACCCACAACCTCAGAATGTGACCTTATTTGGAAATAGGGTTTTTGCTGATGTAAATTGTTAAAATAAGGTCATCCTGGGTTCTTGGGGGCTCTAAGTGTGATGGCGGTTGCGTTTCCAATAAGGCAATGTGAAGATATAGCAAGACATACACAGAGGGAAGGAGGCTGTGTGATATCAGAGGCTGACGTGGGAGTAATGGAGGTACAAGTGAAAGAATACCAAGGGTTGCTGGCAATCACCAGAATCTAGGAAGACAGAAGGAGAGATTCTTCCCAAGAGCCTTCTGAAGGAGTATGGCCCTGCCAACACCTTGATTTCAGACTTCTTACCTCCACAACTGTGACAAAATAAAGTTCTGTTGTTTTTCTTTTGATTTTTTTTAATGTTTTTTACTTATTTTTGAGAGAGAGACAGAGCATGAGTGGGGGAGGGGCAGAGAGAGAAGGAGACACAGAGTCCGAAGCAGGCTCCCGGCTCCGAGCTGTCAGCACAGAGCTAGACAGGGGGTCTAGAACTCACCAACCGTGAGATCATGACCTGAGCCAAAGTCGGACACTTAACCAACTGAGCCACCCAGGTGCCCCGAAAGTTCTGTTGTTTTTAAGCTACCCAGTTTGTAGTAACTTGTTGCAGTAGGCCCAGGAAATAAATATAACCTCTTTGGCTGAAAGCCATGCTTAGATAGAGAAATGTAGCTTTCCCACAACCATCATTCTTAAAGTGAAATACTAATGCAGCAAGACAGAACATTGAGGCAAAGTCCTACTCAGTATTTAGAACACAATCTTTACACTTCCTACATCTCACTGTAAATACTGGTGTTCGTACATTGCAGCAGCTCTTTGACCTTAGATTGCTGCAAGGTAAGAGCAAAACCCAACTACAAAAATGAAAGGCAGTGTACAAGCCTGTTATTCTAACAGTATGACCACTGAGGAATGATACAATGCTTTTCTCTAATCATTTCTGAAAACCCTTCTCGTATTTACAGCACAAAAAAATAATGAAAACGTAGCTGTAATCATTAGAATTCACTGAAAATCTGACAGAAAAAAAGCCCACATCTAAAAGCATCGACATACTCAAAATCTTTAAAGCTTTTCTGGCTTATTTAATAATTTCAACCTGCCTGCCACAGTTCAATAAATTTTAAATGAAAAGTTTCTGCAGAAGTGGACAAAATTGGCAAAATAATTTCTTCCATACTCCCTATCTCAATTTTTTGTATGTGCTTCAAGCTTTCAGCAGGGAGTGTTAAACACATGCTCTTTTCTTCTCCAATACTTTGGTGGCTGCATCACTAAGGAAATAGTTTATCAATGTACCAATTGTAACTGACTTTTTCAAAGAAATTATGTAATCACCTTGACATTTTCAAGAAGTTAGCTACAGTGGAAAAGCACACACACACACACACACACGTAGGCACACAGGTATGTATATACACACATTGAAAATGAAAGTTTCTGGGGATACAAATAATGGTCTCATTCTCATAAAGATAGCTTTGGCTTACACAGTTACTGTGAAGAGAGTTTTGCCAGTTTAAGTAGAACCTTTTCTAAATGTCTAAGATGAATACATTATGGTTTTCACCTTTCTATTTTCATTGATGGTATATTCAAGTGCCCCCCAAAAAAGCAAACCTGTATCACAACAGTGAAAAAAGTACCCTATAAAACAAACCTTTTATAATAATTCAGAAAGGACCCTCTGCAATTAGTCAAATAAATCATAAAGCAGTAAAGTCATCAGCATCTACTACTGATATTCTGCTGCTATTTTAGCCCTATTAAAACATTCTGTTATAAAGATCTGGTAATCCATTTCGACGGGTGCCATGTGGGGCCAAGCAGAGCAAAAGTCATGGTGAATTAGCATGAATTTTCTTACTCCTCATCACAGCTCTGGACATGAAAATCTGAACAAGGTCAGCATTGGGGCAGGGAAAAAACAGGGAAAATAAACTTCCAAGGACTCTTTTACAGATTTTCACAAATTTTCTGTTTCAAGAAACAGGCCATAAGTGCAGTACCCTAAGTTAAAAATAAAATAAGTGTTTCCCTACACTGTTAAAGAAAGTAGGGTGCACAGGAAAAGAACAAGCTTCGGGACCTTGCTCCACCATGCTTAGTAGCTGTTTGCTCATAGGCAAGGTGCTTCCCTGAAGTTCACTTTCTCGGTTCAAGTGCTATGGGGCTGAAACAGGGGGTGGGTGGTTGGGAAGTCTGCAAAGCACCTAAGACTACAGGGGTCTGCTACATTCAGTGCGTGGCAGGCCCTTTCCCTCTTCTCCCCTTCCCCCAGCTAAGTTTAGGTTAAGTTTCAAGTTTCAGCAGAACGCGCTGCAGATGTGTCAGCCTCCAAGAGACAAAGTGCAAGGACTCTACCCTCGGAGAGTTATTTGGGGCATATTTTTTCTTTTAAACATAAATAAATGCCTGTAGCTATTCCAGGGCTGTTATGTTCTACTTCCGTATATACAGATATTAAGTCTGCAAGTTAAAACTGTCATTCCAAAATTGTTCCCTCTGGGACAAATAAGGAGACTTTGTCCTGTTACTAAGGATGCTTGGCTCACTGCATGGCTGAGTAATTATTAGGGCATAAGTCTTGTCACAGAACGCATCACTCCATCGATACAATAAGGAAGGAGGGTCTCACCACATAGCACTGCCAGTCACCTGAAGAACAGGTCCCTTGGCCTGGGAACTAGAACGGAGTATGAGGTCTCTAGAAGTTAACAGACACTCTCTCAGCGATGGAAAAGGACAGAATCTATGAGCCTTGGGAATAAATTAACTGTTGTTAGATTCGAAATCTGAACAAAGAGGCTTTTTTAAAGATTTATGTTCCTTTGTTGTTACTGGTATTTTTTCTGCCTTTTCTTCCTTGGATATTTGGTCAAAATCTTTTCTGCAGCTGTGCTAACACTGAGTGGGGATTTTGTGGATATTTGGGTGGAGGCTGTGTTCATATTTGGGCCAGAGTTGTAAAGATGAACTAGCATGGTCCTGGTGGCTAGCATGAGAACTCCTAAAAAACTGTACCAAGAGAACCTCCAAAACCTGTGTTTAAACGGAGACAAAAATACACACACCTAGATAATAAAAAGCTAAAATAGTTCTTCATCTAAAAATTCTTCTGTATGGTTTGGAAATTGTATTCATTTTAACATTTTTGTTATGAAATATTCATAGAAACATGCACAAAACAAGATGTGCAGTTCAAAGATTTATCACAACGGAAAAACATGTAACCATTACGAGCATCAAGAAATAGAACTTGCCAGAACCTAGAAGCCTCCTTCATGATCCTACTAATAACTAGCTCCTCCCTTTCCCAAAAGGCAACCATCATCCTTTTACCTAAGTAAGCATCCTTAGAGGCTATTGTTCCATTTTGTCTTTTTAAGATGTTGTTTAAGTGAATCATGCAGTTTTGCATTCTTTTATGTCCAACTTCTTTTGCTTGTGAAATTTATCCAAGTGGTTACATGTAGTTGTCGGTTCATTCCTTTTCACTGATGTATAGTCTACTGTACGAATATACAATTTGTCCATCTAATCTTCGTGCACATTAGAGTTCTTTCCAGGTTTTAGTTATTCTGAGTGGTTCTGTTATGAACATTATTTAATGTGCTCTCACCTAACTTCCAAGATTCCAATTAGAAGTGTGTCAAAACTTCTCACCACACCCTTTATGTCTCTTAGCCTCTGGCCTGTATTTTTCATCTTTTGCTCTGTGTTTTATTTTGCATATTTTCTTTCACCTATTTTGCTAATTCTGTCCTTGGTTATATCTAACCTGTTGTTAAAACTATCCACTGAATTTTTCTTTTTGGTTACTGTAACTTACACTTCTAGAATTTCCATTTGGTTATTATTTATACTTTCCAGTTTTCTTGAATTCTTATCTTTCCTTGAAAGTAGTAAACATAAAAATTTTAAAGTCTGATTCTAGTAACACCAACATATAAAGCTTCTATGCATTTTTTCTTTTACTCCTGTTTTACTAGGTTTTGTGAATGTCTTTCTTCCTCATGACGTTTGTTTTTTATTGTCAGACACTGTTTTGGCAAAATTGTTAGTAAAAATAATTTGAGAACTAGGATATTATATTCTTTTTTTTTTTTTTTTTAAATGTTCTATTTATTTCTAGGAGAGAGAGAGAGAGAGAGAGAGAGACAGCGTGAGCAGCGGAGGGTCAGAGAGAGAGGGAGTCACAGACTGAAACAGGCTCCAGGCTCCGAGCTGGCAGTCAGCACAGAGCCCGACGCGGGGCTCGAACCCACGAACCGCGAGATCATGACCTAAGCAAAAGTCGGACGCTTAACCGACTAAGCCACCCAGGCGCCCCTAGGATATTATATTCTTATATGGGGGATTTAAGCCTATTTCTGCCAGATGCCTGTGGGACTGGTACTCTGGAATCACCTTAATCTAATTTCACGAAATGAGATGATTAGAAGCTGAGCCTCTTTTCTCCCTGATCTGGAGTAATAACTCTTCACTATCTATCTTATAACCTCCCCAATGCCTCCAAGCAGTTTTTTTTTTTTTAATTTAAAGACTTCTTTTTTTAGAGCAACTTTAGGTTCACAACATAATTGAGAGGAAGGTACAACAATTTTCCATATGTTCACCCTACCCCCACACATACACTGCCTCCCCCAATATGAACATCCCCTACCAGAACAGTACATTTAAGACAACTGAGAACCTACGTTTACATATCATAATCAACCAGAGTCCATAGTTTACATTATGGTACACCCTTGGTGTTGTTCATTCCATAGGTTTGGACAAATATACAAGGACATGTATCAAACATTATAGTGTCATACAGAGTATTTTCACAGTCTTAAATATCCTCAATGTTCTGCCCATTCATCCCCCCCAAACAACTCTTCAATTCTCTGACAACCAATAATCTTTTTACTGTCTCTATAGTTTTGCCTTTTCCAGAATGTCATATAGTTGTAATCATTCAATAAGTTGCCTTTTAAGATTAGATTCTTTCACTTTGCAATATACATAGAAGACTCCTCCATGTCCTCGCATGGCTTAAGAACCCGCTTCCTTTTAGCAATGAATAATATTCTAATGTTTAGATATATCAGAATCTATTTTTATCTACTTAACTACTGAAAGTAGGTTGTTCCAAGAAAACTTTTTTATATTTAACTTGCTTCTCCAGTCTTCCTCAGCAGGAAGGTTACCCTAAATTACTTAGTCCACTAGCCTAGCCTTGTGTTTTATTTAAACAAGCAGTTCCTTTACTGTATCTCCTCAAAGACTACTCATATATTAACCTATGAATCTGTCTACTATTGCTTTGGTTTTTATCCCACAAGATATGTTATTCTCTACTTTTTAAGCCCTTTAAATACTTTTGACTATTTTACTTAAAAAATACTAAGAAACACTCAAAATAAAACAAAACAAAACAAAACAAAACAAAACAACATTCAAGTAAAGAAAACATAGAAGGAAGACCAAGTGAAGGCACCCTAAGTCAGCCAACTATAAGCCAAGGAGAGAGGCCTTCAGGAGAAACCGACCCTACTTATGCCTTCGTCTTGTACTTCTTGTTTCTAGAACTATATGGAATTAAGTTTTCATTGTTGGGGGGGGTGGGGAGGTAAAAGAAAATAATCTGTAAGTCTATCAGTTCTATTTTTAACTATACAAAGGCCCCTACCCTAGAATAATTATACTTGCTGTATTTAAACTGCACCTAGAATGGTGGGAAAGGGAATGATCTTTTCAATATTAATAAAATTATTAACATTCTACATTAAAATCAGAAATCATACAGATCTAGTACTCTTACAACTAAGAAATGATAATATTTTGCTAGCACTTTTTGGTTAAAATAATATTATATCCTTTTAAAATATGATTGGGGCACCTGGGTGGCTCAGTCAGTTAAGTGCCTGACTCTTCATTTTGGCTCAGGTCATGATTTCACAGTTCATGGGTTTGAGCCCCACATTGGGCTCTGTACTGACAACATAGGGCCTGCTTAAGATTCTCTCTCTGCCCTCCTCCCACTCTCTCTCTCTCAAATAAACTTTTATATTTTTTTTTAATGTTTTATTTATTTCTAGGATAGAGAGAGAGACAGCGTGAGCAGGGGAGGGTCAGAGAGAGAGGGAGTCACAGACTGAAACAGGCTCCAAGCTCTGAGCCGGCAGTCAGCACAGAGCCCGACGCGGGGCTCGAACCCATGAACCGCGAGATCATGACCCAAGAGAAAGTCGGACGCTTAACCGACTAAGCCACCCAGGCGCCCCTCAAATAAACTTTTAAAAAATAAAAATAAAATAAAATATGACTAAAAGTTGGCACTTAACTACAGGACACTAATCAAGAGAAAATATTAAGAGTTTCAACTGTTTTCTCTGTTGTATAAGAAAAAAACAATTGATACACTTGAGTGGAATGCTAAATACAAAGTGACCCTTAAAATCAAAATGTTTTCCTTTAAAGAGAGAAATGAACAAGCTTTATCATAGTGCTTTAGAGAAATCAATTGGTATAAAATTATTGCATCTAATAAGATTTTCTACCCTTTCTGTCAATATTTTTGGGCTGGAGGAGAAGGTACGTTACATTAAGGAAAGGTCCACAGCAAGGTCCTCTGTCTCCTCCTTTCACTTGCTTTCTGTAACCAGAAATTGATGGTCAGGTTACTGTAGCTTTCAACACCTGAAACCACCAATAATGTCCTAATTCTTAGAATACAAGCAAATGAATATTTTTAACATTCTCAATTATATTAATATTAGTGTTCTCCTTCTGCAATGCATATAGTCTACAAAGAGAAGAACGTTGTCACCAGGTTCTTAACTTCTTATGCTCTGTAATTTTCCACAGGACTGGTCAATATAAATGTGTATTTGATATTATATAACCTCGAAAGTATACAAAATAAATAAATTTAAAATATTTTTTCTACTTTTTATATCACGTTCAATATATACATACCAACACATGTATTTTGATTTGTATATGTGAAAATAAATTTGTTAAAAATAATGCGCTCTCTCTGGAAATAAATCAAATGATCAACCTTTTTTAGATCATCCAATTTGTCCAAATCTTTAAAATACATAAATAAATACATTAAGAAAAATGAATACTAAAGAGGATAAATAAAAAGAAATCACACTTAGATACGTTATAATCAAACTGCAGAACATCAAGCACAAAGATAAGACTTTAAAAGAGAAAAAAGTAGAACATCTAGCAAAGGAATGACAATTAGACTGAAAACAGATTTCAACAGAAATAAAGGCCAAAGTTCATGACAATATCTTTGAAGTGTTTACATAAAACAGCCATCAACCTAGACTTAAAAGAACAAGAGAAAAATAAAGACATATTCAGACAGGTAAAACTTAGGAGGATTTATTACCAGTACAGTTTTACCCACTAAAACTTCTAAAGAACATACTTTAAGAAGGAAAATGACTTTAGAAAGCAAGTCTGAGTGACAAGAAAAGTCAGGGAAATAAATCGGTGAAATGGAGGCAAAGCAAAACAATAACAATGCCTAGGGTTTAAAAAAAAAAAAAAAGAAGAGCATGTACAATAGGAAGGATACAATTTTATCCTTATATTACGGAAGATGCGTTTAAAATCAGATTTCACTTTAGACTCTCCTAGTTATATATGGACAAGGGGATCACTAAAAAGAATGAAACAGTGTACAATTTCTACATTATTCAAGAAAACACCACCTACTATAACAAAACCCCCAGATTTCAGTGGCTTGACACAGTAATTCTCAAAACAGTCTAATGTTTGGTTGGCAAGTGGTTCTTCTCCACATAGAGATTCAAGGTCTCAGGTTCCTTCCACCGTGTGGCTCCACCAATCCTTAGAGTATCGTTATCTTCTGTATCCAGACACCAGAGGTGAAAAAGCATATGAATGAGGTTGAGGCACTCTTAAAAACCTTGGTCCCAAAAGAGCACACATCACTTCTGTTCAAATTCTGTTGGCTAGACCTCACTCACATAGTAATACTTAACAGTAAGGAAGGATGGTAAATGCAGTTGAGTTGTATGCTCAAGAATAAGAGAAGGGAAGTGCCTAGGTGGCCTCACCAAGAGTATGCAACTCTTAATCCGAGGGTTCTGAGTTTGAGCTCCACACTGGGTATAGAGATTACTTTGGTAGGTAGGTGGGTAGGTAAGTAAATAAGTAAACAAACAAACAAATAAGAGAAGGATATTAGTTTAGGAGCTCAGCTGGGAGACTTGTTACAGCTTCCAAACCAGAGGTATAGTATAGTGGAATAAGAAAACAAATAAGGGGTGCCTGGTGGCTGAGTCTGGTAAGCGTCCAACTCGAGTTCAGCTCAGGTCATACATGACCTCCTGGCCATGAGATAGAGCCTCCAAGTCGCCTCCATACTGGGTGTGGAGCCTGCTTAAGATTCCCTCTCCCTCTGCCCCATTCCCACTTGCACACTTGCACACTGGCTCTCTCAAAAAAAAAAAAAAAGGAAAAAAAGGAAAAAGAAAACAAACAAAATCCAACCAATTAAAAAAAGGGAAATAAAGAGAAAGACTAAAAAGTGAGACAAATAGAAAGTATAAAGTAAGATGGTGGTACCATGAAATATATCAGCAATCATAATAAAATCAAATTAATCTGCCGGTTAAATATTAGAGATTGTTATAATGTATTTTAAAAGAGTAATAAAATCCAGCAATACGAGACATACCTAAAACATAAAGACATGAAAGATGAAAACGTGGGGAAAAAATACCAAATATTAACCCAAATAAACAATGTTAAAATTCATCAATATAATTTTAAAAATGAACTTCAAAACAAAGGAATTAAAGATAAGAAATAAAGAGAGCATCTACATAATGATAAAAATTTAACTTAACAGGAGGGTGTAACAATTCTCTCTTATACATACACCTATTAAAATAGCCTTAAATACGTATAAAGCAAAATTTAATAAAAACACAGGAGAGGGCGCATGGGAGACTCAGTTAGTTAAGTGTTCAACTTTTGATTTTGGCTCAGGTCATGGTCTGATGGTGGTGAGACTGAGCCCCACATCAAGCTCCACAATGAGCCTGAAGCCTGCTTGGGATTCTCTCCCTCTCTCTCTGCCCCTCCCCTCCTCACTCTCTCTCAAAATAAAGAAATAAACCTTAAAAAAAAAATCACAGGAGAAATTAATAAACCTATCATGTAGTAGTAAATTCCAAAGAATGTTCAATGTAGTAGACACAAACAGTATACCAAATAATCAGAGTATATACTGTTTTCACATACCCATTTTCAAAAATTCTGTTTTGCTAATAAGCCACAATACAAGTATCAATGGATTTCCAAGAATAGATATTATATAAACCATGTCCTCAAATCACAAAGCAATTATGTTAGAAATCAATAATATAAAAATAAACTTAAAATCCCCATACACAGGGAGAATATTTAAACATTTCTAAATAAGCCATAAGTCAAAGTAAAGACTGGAAAAGAAATGTATACATCAGTAAGAATGACCATGGCTCACAACAACATGGGTGAATAAGGACAATACTGAATGAAAAAAACAAATTGCTAAGCTTCTGTGCTACTATTACCTCAAAACTACTTGTACTTATGTGGTAAACTACACAACTCTCTTTTTACAAGACAAGTGAATGTTAAACCCAAATTGGAAGAGGAATGGGACAGTGAATGAACATATAAATAACCATATTGGTACTGGTAATGTTCTGACTCTTAAGTTGGGTGCTAGGTTTAACCAGTTTATAGGTTAAGTTTCGTAACACATATATATCTCACATAGTCTTTCCTATGTGTCAAGTATTACTGTCACCTGATACACTGGCACATAATCTGTGACCAGTTCAGCTTTCTATGTGTTCCTTTCACCATTTTAAATTCCCTTTCATTGAAAAGAAACCTCCATCTATTCTCTTCCTAATCATAGAGTAGGAAAATACTTCAGATCCCAGAATTGACTAGGAAGAAAGATATTTTGGATCCCAGACTAATCTGTAGTACTAACTGAAATAAGTAAACTAACAGATTTCTAGAGCTTAAGGGGCCAGAACAACTATGAAATTCCTGTCTCCAATTGTTAGCCCTTTCAAAGCAAAAGGACAGTAATAAGAGAACAGAAGTCTTCAGTATGCCCTGGAGCAAGTCAGACACAATGTTAGTTAAATAAATAAAAACACCAGAGGATTCCAAATATAAAGAAATTAAGATGATGAGCAATAATATAGTACTGTCACCACTTCCAATTTGCTTTGACAAGATAAAGTATATGACCAATGTTTTTTAAACAAGCATTTTTTGAAAAGAATTGCATTTACTGAACAGATATAGAAATGATGAAATTTGGAATTAAATTTGCTACTGGGAAAAAAGCACTGTTTTTTACTACACACCCTCCATCCAACTGCCAGAGTTGGCTTTAACAATTAACAAATACCAGTGCTAACATACTTTACATGGAATGTGTTGATGCAAAAACCAGGAAACAGTTTATCTCTACTGGGAGTATCTTGAAGAAGGAACTAGAGGAGTCTGGGAAGAAAGGATNGCACACATGGGAATTATTTTACTTTCATTAAGTTCTGAAAGTAGTAACAAAACCACGGAGAGTTAAAAGAATAATTTAACACTGATGTTTCAGGAATGCTGAGAGAGACTAGGCTTTTAGGCTTCATGTTGCTAAATTTGTTCATCGAAAATCTGAAAGGCACTGTCATGACAACAACTTTGCTATTTCTCAGCGTTTTGTCTCTGTAGGCAGCTTATTTCCCACTCAAGGTTATAATTCTGTATTCATAATACCATAATCATTTCCATGGTAACTTCCTGTGATGTCACAGAGAAAACACTACTGACTTCCCCTGCAGCTCCTATTTCCCAGTCAGAATCATACATTGATTTTATTCTTCCCAATATAAATAAAAGATTTAACTATTAAAGTCCTGGGAATGAGAGCCAAAGTCCCATCTATCATTACTAGAGAGACAAGCAGAGGAACCTGATAGCACAGTATACTGGTTAAAACTGCAAGTACCGGCATCAGCCTACTTGGATTCCTTCTAGGCTTCACTAGTCGCGAAATAAGGGTCTTTGGGCACAGAAACTAACATTCTCAAACTTCAGTTTACACATCTGTAAAATGGAAAAGTACCTCATTCAGGTATTTTAAGAATTAGATGAGACAATGTATATAAAATATGCAAGCACAATACCTAGCAAATTGTCAAACTAAAAAAGAAAAGATGTTAAGTTCTCCAGAACTTAGTTATCTCTGACCTCAGGATACAGAATTAGAGAGGAAGATACTGTTTTACTCATTTGGCAAATATTTATTGATATACTGTGCTACAAAGTGTTTGAGATAAAGAATAGTGCTTGTTCTATGGCCCTAACAAAAACTGTTTCTTTACCCTGCTTCTTCATTTTAATGCTTACTTCCCTCTGTAGGAGGCTGGTTCCTGGTATGAGATCAACCTTGAGTCTCAGCCCTCTCTATTTTCTCTTGTGCCCACACATGTAGGCAAATAGAGTACACATTTAACAAACTCAAACAGTGAGTCTCTGTGTAGATGAAAAATGGAGTCCTGGGTGGGCAGTACTATTTCAATTTACCAACTCATCTGAAGGAGGAATGTGGTTCTTTTTACAGGGTAATTTAAAATGAATAAAAGTCTTCATCTTGCCGCCAGCTTATAATTATTATTTGGGTTTAAAGCATGGTGACAATTGTCTGAACCTCTGGAAACACAATGGTGGTAAACACCTACCTTCAAAAACGAAAGTATCAGTTAATTCTAGGCCTGTGTAAGTGCCTATTTCTAAAGAAATAACATAATTTTACCTAGCTAACGTCATGACAAGCAGAAAAGCAGTCTATGACAAATGAGCTCCTTGGAGTTCCTTACATACATTGTTGTCATCAGATATTTAATCTTTGTACCTAAAGTAAAGATTAATATATTTACCATTAGAAATGCTGAGGTCTTCAATAAAAGGAACCTTAAAAGACCCAATAATGAGCTTTTTGAGCATGAAAGAAAGAAAAGATAAAGGAAGAAGACATAGCATTCTATATCTAAACAGTACTGTTAAGTTCTGAACACTATGTGGGCTAGACAGATCTTAGAAAAAAAAGGTTGTGGCGCCTGGGTGGCTCAATTGGCTAAGCATCTAACTCTTGATTTTGGCTCAGGTCATAATCTCATTGTTCATGAGTTCAAGCCCTGCATTGGCTCTGTGCTGACAGTGTGGAGCCCGCTTGAGATTCTCTATCTCTCTGTCCCTCCCCAGCTTGTGTGAGCACACACACTCACTCTCTCTCAAAATAAACTTGGGGCGCCTGAGTGGCTCAGTCGGCTGGGCGTCCGACTTCAGCCCAGGTCATGATCTCATGGATTGGGAGTTGAGGCCTGCGTCGGGCTCTGTGCTGACAGCTCAGAGCCTGGAGCCTGCTTCAAAGTCTGTCTGTCTGTCTGTCTCTCTCTCTCCCTGCTCCTTCCCCACTCATCCTCTGTCTCTCTCTCCTTCAAAAATAAACAAACATTTAAAAAAGTAAAATAAATAAATAAATAAATAAACAAACTTAAAAAAGAAGAAAAGAAAAAAGGTCTGTAAGTCTGGGAAATACTGTGTATGATTAGCAATGCATATTAGCATATTAAGGGCTCTGAGAAGTTCTACAGCAGAGAAACCACTTTAATTATACTTAAGCAAGCATTTTCCAAAATGATTTAACAAAATACTCCAGGGAACACACCTAAAGAAATGCTGTTATTTAGTACTTTCTAATTATGCCACATATTAACACAGTTACAAGATATATGAAGTGCATCAGAGTACTAACTCACAACTCAAAACATTTTGATGTTTGTAGTTCCTTCAAAATAAAGATCCCTTGGAGTTGTTCTAACTGCTCAACAATCCCTACCAGAAATAAGAGGTCTCTTCTATAAATGTATAAATTATAGGTAAATGATGCAAAAAAAAAAAAAAAGTAAGCTGTTTTGCCTGTTTGTTTGAGGGTACATCTAGAAAAATATCTGGCATATGACAATATTTATTAAATGAATAATTAAATAATCTGCATTTTCCCCTTCAATTCTAGTCAACAGATAACTCTTCTGATCTGCTCTTCCAAACTCCCTAAGAGGTACCTGCCAGCAATCTGTGATTCTATGAAATCATAAATTTAGAAGCACATTACATACATACATACATACACACAAACACACAAACATATATAAAAGGCCACCTGGGTGGCTCAGTGGGTTGAGCATCTGACTCTTGGTTTCAGCTCAGGTCATGATCCCAGGGTCATGGGATTGAGCCCCCCACCGGGCTCTGCACTGAACATGGAGCCTGCTTAACATTCTCTCTCCTTCTCCCTCTGCCCCTCTCCCCACACCCCTGCTCGCTCGTTTGCTCGCTCAGGCGCGCTCTCTCTCTCTCTAACAATAGGGGGAAAAGCACATTACAGAAGAAAGAACACAGAGCTTGGTGCTAAACAGTTTTTAAATAGGTGTGTGCTCTTGAACAGTTACTTTTTGCAAAACAGGAATTTAAACTTTTTATTCCAAAAGACTACTGTGAAGAAAGTGTCTGGCATAATCTTGGCACTCAGAGGATTCAAAAGTTACGAGTAATCTCATTCTCTCTCCCTCATTCTAATTGACTCTTCCATATTTAAACCCTGAGGAAAAAAGGACTCAAGGGATAAGTAAAACTTCATGATAGTGTATAAATAAGATGAAGTAAGGCAAAACAAATCCCACATTGAATATGATGAAATAGAAAATTGTTTCTAAAGAATGTGATACTATTCTCCATCTGTTTCCCTAAAAGGTCCTGAATACTGTAGTTTCTTTTAATTTTGAGGTATACATCTTCTTTTAATCAAACTAATTCAACAAAACTTCCAGTACATAATTTCATTAAATTAACTTATTCCCTGTCAAAGGCTTTATCATCCACAAAATCAAAACAGTGTATTTTTACCACATAAAATAATATATCGCCTACCCTCCAACAACCCCCAAACATAAAATTTCCCAAAGTACAACAAGTTTAAGGTTCTGCATATGCTAAAAACAATTAGAGTATGAAGTTAGGTATTTAACATACACCTAATTGACACAAATAAGACCAGATCTTGCCTTGCTATCACAGAGAGCAACTTCTTCCCTTTGGAGAGTCTGGGCTCATATTTATCTTGTTTCTGGAATTTGAAGCAATTTATAATATTAAGAAGTCGATTTGCTAATTAAAAGATTTTATAAGAAGGCTGAATTTCCTTTCTCTGTCTCAGTCATTAGTGAATGAAAGATAGGAATCATATATTTAAATGGAAACTTACCAGCAACATGGAGTTGCCTCATATGCTGACAGAGCAACAAGGGAGTCAGGAGAAATAGCTTCATTAAATACGCTATTTATGTTCCAGTAAATCCAGTGTTTTAAAATTTTGACATTTGTTTTGAAACCAGATTCAAATTTAGTACATAGTATTTCTTTGTTGGCAAGAGCTCCAAGAAAGTTAATGCCAAGAAGTCTAGCTATTTTACACACACTTTTTGTGGGTTAGGGTATCAGAGGACCTATGAGTCAGGTCAAAATTAACACCACATGTATGGCTTTGGAGAAACAGAAATGACTTGTCAGACTTCTATGATGGAAACTAATTAATATTTTTATAATACCACTGATAAGGCAATAATAAGCATGGAAAAGTCTCCCATGCACTCTTTTATATTTAATAACTCTAACTTTGTAAAACTAAGATCAAATCACCTAAAAATGCAGGCCAATTTCCAGGCATGTCAAATATACTGCCCTAAACTAAGGGACATAATGCAACACTGAACATATCCTTTTTGGGTTATTTTTAAGCCATTTGATCTCATTAAGGTGTTGACAAATACTCACCTGTCAGAAAAATCTTTCAGCATATTTTTTCACTTAGTAATATAGGCAGTAACTCTGAGAGGAGCCCTTAACCAGATATATAATGACATCCCTAACTGGACTAATAAATTTCTATCTTTCCCTTTCTTGAAATTTGCCAGCATACCATAGTGACACTGAATGAAATTTTCCTGATTCAGGGAAAGGAAAGAGAACATCAAGGATATCTGAAATATTTTTTAACAACCCCCATACCCTGACTTAAGAAAACAAGCAAACCATATCCAAAGGACTTCTCAGATCACCTCTGGCAAACTGCCTCAATTCCATCCAGCTCATTAGGGACATTTACATTTTAACTAGGCTTAGAATTTGGGGCATTTTGTAATTGGTTATTCCCCTCTCCACCACCACAAGAATAATAAATACATTTTAAAATTAATATCTTTATTTTAAGTTTGTTTACTTAAGTAATCTGTACACCCAATGTGGAGCTCAAACTCATGACCCCAAGATCAAAAGTCACTTGCTCCTCCAACTGAGCCAGATAGGTGCCCCTTAATTACTCTTTAAATGGAATAAATAGTCATGGGATTCTGGAATGCAGCAAACGCAGCAACCTGAGAAGCATACAGAGCACCTCCTGTCTATCAGATCAGTAATTTCAAGGAATTAAGAACACTGGTTCTAAAGAGCACTCTTGAATATATCAGAACACTTCAAGGGAATGTTGAGAAAGTATGACAAAATATATGAAATATTTATTACTATAAATGACATAGTACTTCCAACTACTTGAAAGTGATACCTTTGTGTGCCATATGTGATTCTGGTTGCAGGGGATGCTTGACGTTCCACCAGGTTCATGACCTCTTGCAACCAGTCCCACCCAGGGGTGTACCAACACTGCCCTGAACTTGAATGCCCAAAAAAGACTGCTCGTAAGATTCAAATCAACTAAATGAAGTCTAGAAACATTTAGGTCAAGCACTTACCATATGCAAAGCTCCACCAAGTTGCTATAAAGATAAGTTACACAGGTATCCCCTGCATTTTGAAAGTTCACCTTATACCTCTTTGCTTTTACAAAAGACCTATGTTAGTACCTGTTTTTGCTACCTGAAAGAAATCTGAGGAGGATTCACTTTTACACAACGGTAATTGCTTCTTCACTCTAAGCCATTTTGACTTATAAAAGATTTCACAGAACTCTCTACCTTTGGATAGCAGGGAAAACCTGTATCTGTTTCAGGTAACCTGAAAGAAATCCCAGAAGGAATTTTGCTATTAAGAAAAAGGCAAAAAGCAAAATCAGCATTCATCATTTGTTGTGCAACCAGTTGTTACAGAGGCAGTATACACCTCATACAGCCAGACGGGCATCACCAAGCTCCTTTTCGCTGGAACTACTACACTCAGCATCTCAGCACCAAGTTCCATAGCTCTGAACTGTGTCTGTGAGCATCCGTGCTTTATCTCTATTTATTTTGTGCATCTGTTAGCAAGATGTGTCCTAAGGTATCGGAAAAGCCTAGTAGAGGTTATTTTTGGGGCCTGGGAATGCTCAAAATTAATGCACACAAATTAATATTATTTGCTTCTTCCCTTTGCACCATTTTGGCTTACGAAAGGTTTCAAAGGAACACTCTACTTTCAGAAACCTGTGCTGAAAATTTCAGCCTCAAGCTCTCAAGATACCCTGGGAATATCAACAGACCAATCTTTACAGGGTGTGCAGCAGAAGATACGCCAAGCCATGGAAAATGTAAGAAAATTACATTTAGTACTGTTGTCATTTTACCAATAGGAAATGAATAAACAGGTTAGGGACAAAGTAAATAGGGCGGTAATCTAAAAAGAAATGAGATCTGCTAACTTTCGGATATTATACCATCTACTAAACCAAAATTCTTACATTTTAAAATAACTCACCACAATATACTAAAGTCCTTTAGGATTAGACTCTGGCCTCTATCCCAGAAAGAACTTTTAAAAAGCTCCGAGTTCTGTTCATACATGTGGTCAGCTCCACAGTGGTCTGCACTCTTGAAGCTCAGCCCTCCGGGTTTCTGGCTGCTGTGAGCTCGGCTGGAAAGATAAACCTAACAGTACGGCTGGAAAGATAAACCTAACAGTAGACTGTGAAGGTTAGACCAGTGCCAGCAGATCTACCTCTGTGGAGGACACTTGTTTAGAAAGCTCCCTTCTCCCCAACTGCTTGTGTACTGTGTCAAAAAACACCAAGATGCAACACAGGACAACAGAAGATTCGCCTGTTTATACAGGTGCCACTTTCCAAAGGGCAGTCACAGGAGCTGCTCTCCCTGCAGGGCTGGACTCAGATCACAGGCCTAATGACAACACTATGGCGGTTTCCAGGGGGTGAGCAGATTCTGCAGGATCTGGAGGGGAGGGCGGAAACCCAAACAAAATTGTTTAAGTACCACCTCTAGTCTGCTTTGCCAGGTTTTCCTGTCTTGTGGGTAAGCAAAAACATACAATGAAACATACTAAAATAAAAGAACTTTATTTTAAAATGTAAAGATTTAGCTTAGACTTACTTATTTAAGGCCTCCAGTTTTGTTTTGTTTTGTTTTGTTTCCTAAAAGGAAAATACATTCCTTCCCTAACCCTCCTTCATCCACATCGCTGCTGTCTGACCCCAAGTATTAGCAGTTTCTGCCCAGAGTTTAAATGACCTTTGCCCTTCCACCCACTTTATCTTCTACAGGAATTCCATTCATCCTTTTGTTACTCACTGAAACCCATTGTGCTCTCATTTTCCCTCTCACTTTTATTTATATTCCTATAGAAACTCTTAATAGAAAAAGGAAATAGTTATCACCGAGTAGGCGAAAGAAAAAGATGAAAAATAAATTTTAGTACCACAAAGCTATATTTTTTAGTAAGACAGAAACAAAAGTTTTTTAAAAATATACATGTGTGTACACACACATAAATCTATTTTATGTCAGATTTTTTAAAAAACTTGAACAACTGCTATCAAGTCAAATGTTTCTTTCCTAATCATTTAGCAAATAACTGTTTTCATTCCATTAAATCAAATACACATAACCTAGAAGACCAGTAAATGCTTTCTGGCCATCTTAGTTACACCGATTTTACCCTGTCCCTGCACCCTAAGAACAAAATGAACTGGTACAGAGTTTTTAATCAAATATCATACATCTACCCTGAAGCTGCATCAGGCTCGCCTTATCTTGCCTCCTTCATTCAGGTCCTTCTCCTACAAAGTTACCCAGCATTCACTGCAAGTCATTTATAACCCAAGGGACAAAGCTGGGAGCCTCAACCATGCATAAATCCCCAGGCATGAATAAAGATATGAAAATTTCTCTCAAAACTTGCATTTCTATGGCTCAAAAATAAGCAAGGGATTGGAAAAAAATAGAAATGAGGAAAAATAGGCAAAGTACACCAAACAGACCAAAAAAAGAGGCAGTTTGTTATAGGAGAGTGGTCATTGTCAACTTGTCCTTCAGTTCTCAAACAAGAATCCACTTCATCCAGGAAGCTCTCCCTGGCACCAAGTCAGCGTGAGGTGTTTTCACCCTGAATTCTCCTACTAGTACCTGCATGGTTACTCATCCGCTTGTCCCACTGCAGTTTAAGCTGTGGAGGACAGAGATCACATCTGTCTTGTAATTATAGTATTCTCAATATCAAGCTTGGCCTATGATAAGGGTCAGTAAATATTACTAGAAAAATTAAATAACATGAGTTCAAACCCTAGTTCTACCATTAACTCATACTGTAAGATAAGAAACTCAAGTTTTCCAGGGCACCTGAGTGCCTCAGTTGGTTAAGCATCCAGCCTTTGATTTCAGCTCAAGTCATGATCTCATGGTTTGTGACACTGAACCCCATGAAGGGCTCCTGACTGACAGTGCTGAGCCTACTCAGGATTCTCTCTCTCCTCTCTCTGCCAGGCCCATGAGCATGTACACATGTGCAAGAGTGTTCTTTCAAAATAAATAAACTTTAAAAAAATACTCAATTTTTCTTACCTACAAAACAGAGATAATAAGATAGACAATACTATAAAGACTAGCACAAACCATGGCACTCAACAGATGTTAAATGTTTACCTTTCTTCATGCCTTTTTATTAGTCCTCAAATCTCTGTATTCTGATGGGGCCCTTCCTGCCTTTCCCCCTCACTAATATACCTTTCCCTCTCACCTTCATCTAGTAAGTCTTTCTATCATTGATTGTATCCTTTACCTCCCCCTCCAGCTCCTCTGATTTACCTTGCTGTTTATTTCCATCTCCTAACCACAAAGGAACATTTGCATTTGAAAACTGCAAACTTTACCTTCTAATTCACATCAGGACAAAACATTTTATGTGACTGCTTGACTCATACTCTAGATATGTTTTAACCTATGATTATTTATAGCATGAAACAAAAATTGAAGTAAATGTTAATTTCACAATTATAATGAAACATTATGCAGACTTCAGTTTATTTCCAAAAGAAGTCTAAGCCTAATGGGATGTTTAAAATAATAATTTTTAAAACCCTACTGAAACAAAACTGCATTTACTTGGTTTATAAAAAACTATTTCTTTTCATAATAGCGTGTACAACTTTGCATAATTATTTTTTTGGTGATGCTGCTTCAATGTTACATGCTCAAAAAAAACCCACTTTCATCAAAACAGAGGAGTTTATTTTCACAGGTCAATGTAAGTAAGAACAAAGGACAAAACACTTAAACCCTTGAAATAAAAATTCCATAAAAAGTCTCTATTCTATTGTCCATTGGTAAACAGGTTTTGGTATTTTGACCCATTCTCTAAGGAACTAAATCCAACATCATCATCACCATGCTATGACCATTCATTGGAGAACTTAGAATAAGCAGGTTATCCCATCAGCACTGTCTACCCTGAATGAGGAACTAGGTCAGACTGTTCTTAGTGAGCTCCTTCAGTCTGAATGAAGGCCTTGTGCACTTGTACAGTATTTTTCATAACTAAAGGAGGAGAGCTCCATGAACAATTAAGGTCTAGATAACAAATGTACGTGTGTTGGTGGATGAAAGCATTCATAAGTTATATTTCCATGTATATCAGATGCCAGTGAAGCTGGCACAAAATCATGCTGATGCCATCCCAAGTCACCATCTACCACTCCAGACTCTCCTCTCTAAAGGTGGCCTCTCAAAGTGATCTTAACTTATGATCTGCTTTATACCCTAAAACAAAAAATATAAAAAGAAACTGGGGGCTCCTGGCTGGCTCAGTGAGCAGAGTACGCAACTCTTGATCTTGGGGCTGGGAATTTGAGCCCCATGTCGGGTATAGAGATTACTTAAAAATAATTTTTAATTCAAAAATATATGAAAAATTACAGAACTCAGTTTTAGATACTTCTGCCCAAATATGGCTAATCATTCTACTTTTAATACCACTACCTAGACTTTCATGAATAGTGTTAAAGAGAAAATAAATGTTTCTGTTGTGATATCTTAGTCATTTAGTTTCTAAAATATTCTCTAAAATATTCAATCATTTGGGGTGCCTGGGTGGCTCAGTCAGTTAAGCGTCCGACTTCAGCTCAGGTCATGATCTCACGGTTNCCTTTTAAATTAGAATTCACTTTTTAGAGCATATTTATATTCACTGAAAATATTGAACAGAAGGTATAAGGAAATTCCCATAAATTCCCTACACCCCAACACATGCACAGCTTCCCCCACTACCAACATCCCCACCTGAATGATACGTTTGTTACAAATGATAAACCTACATGGACATATCTTCATCACGGAAAGTTCACATTAGGGTTCACTCTTGATGTACATTCTATGGGTTCTGACAAATGTATAATGGCATTCTGACATTACAGTATCATCCAGACTATAGTTTCATTGATCCAAAATTCTTCCAGCCTTGTCCCATAACTCCTGACAACCACTGACCTTTTTACTGTCTCCATAGTTTTGCCTTGTCCAGAATGTCACATAGTTGGAATCATACAGCATTCAGCTTTTTCACACTGGCTTCCTTCACTTAGTAATAATATGAATTTAAGATTCCTCTGTGTCTTTTCATGGCTTGATAGTTCACTTCTTTTTAGTGCTGGAGAATATCCCATTGTCCAGCTATGCCAGTTTATTTATCCACCTACTTAAAGATATTTCACCTACTGAAAGATATCTTAGTTGCTTCCAGGTTTTGGCAATTATGAATAAATATCTGCTATAAGCATCTGTATGAACATAAGTAAATATCAAGGAGCACAATTCCAGATTATGTTCTAAGAGTCTGTTTAGTTTTGTAAGCAACTGCTAAGCTATCTTTTAAAATAACTGTAACATTTTGCATTCTACCATGAATAAATGAGTTCCTGCTGCTCCACATCCTTAACAGCATTTGGTGTTGTCAGGGTCTGCATCTTGGCCATTCCAAAAGATGTGTAGTAACTCGTTGTTTTAATTTGCATTTCCCAGATAATGTATAATGTGAAACATTTTTCCACATGCTCATTTGCTATCTGTATATATTCTTGGATGAGATATGTGTTCAGGTCTTTTGCCCAGTTTGAATAGGGCTGCTTGCTTTCTTATTGCTGAATTTTAAAAGTTCTTATAGATTTTAGATTAACAGTCCTTTATTACTATGTCCTTTGCAAATAGTTTCTCCCAATCTATGGCTTGTCATAACCTCTTGACTGTCTTTTGTATGGCAAATTTTTAACTTTAATGAAGTCCAGCTTATCAGCTTTTCCTTCATGGATCATGACTTTGGTGTTGTACCTAAAATGTCATCATCGTAGTCAAAGTCAACTAGATTTTCTAGGAGTTTTATACTTTCACATTTTTATATTTAGGTCTATGATCCATTTTGAGTTAATTTTTTTGAAGGGTGTAAGGTCTCTGTTTTGGTTCATTTTACTGCATGTTGATATCCAGGTGAAAAGACTATCTTTTCTCTACTATATTGACTTTTCTCCCATGTCAAAGATGAGTTGATTCTATTTATACAGATCTATTTCTGAGCCTTCTGTTCTGTTCCACGAATCTATTTGTCTATTCCTTTGCCAGTCCACCCTGTCTTGACTACTTTAGCATTATATTAAGTCTTGAAGTTAGGTGGCATCATTCCTCCAACTTAATTATTCTCCTACTATACTCTATGGACTATTTTGGGTCTTTTGCCTCTCATATATACTTTGGAATCAGTTTGTTAATATCCACAAAATAACCTGCTGGGATATTTGAAAGGGGTTGCACTGTATTTAGAGATCAGGTTGGGAAGAACTGGCATCTTGACATTATTGAGTTTTTCTATATTAACATGAAATATCTCTCCATTTATTAAGTTCTTCATCACCATTTTGTAGTTGTCTTCATACAGATCTTGTACATATTTTGTTAGGTTTATACAGAAATATTTAATTTTTGGAGACCCTAATGTAAATAGTATTGTGTATTTATTTATCTATTTGAGAGAGGGAGTGGGGAAAAGGGACAGAGAGATAGAGAAAAACAATTTTTTTTTAATTTTTTAAGTTTATTTATCTATTTTGAGAAAAAGAGAGTGTGCTAGCCTGAGTGAGGGAGAGGTAGAGGTAGAGGAGGAAAAAAAGAATCTTAAGCAGGCTCCACGTTGTCCGCTCAGAGGCTGATGTGGGGTTCATGTGGGAAACTCATGAACCATGAGGTCATGACCTGAGCTGAAACCAAGAGTCAGACATATAACTGACTGAACCACTCAAGAGCCCCAATAGGAATGTTTTTAATTTGGAATTCCATGTTTGTTGCTGGTATAAAAGAAAGCAACTGATTTATGTATATTAATTTTACAGTCTGCAACCTTGCTGTAATTGCTTATTAGCTCTAGGAGATTTTTGGTCAATTCTTTAGGATTTTTTAAATAGACAATTATGTCATCTGGTGAACAAAGACACATTACTTCCTTCCCAATCTGTATACAGATAGTTCCCAGAAGTATGCATTACTTGTTTTTCTTGTCCTGTTGCATTAGCTAGGACTTCCAGTAAGATGTTGAAAAGGGGTAGTGAGAGGAGATATCCTCCCAGTTTCTCACCATTAAGTATAATGTTAGCGATAAGGTTTTGTAGATGTTATTTAACAAGTAAGGAAGTTCTCTCTATTCCTAGTTTAATGAGAGGTTTGTAAGAAATGGGTATTAGATTTTATCAAATGTTTTTCTGCATATATTGATAGTCACATGACTTTTTCCTTTAGGCTTGTTGATGTGATGGATTACATTAATTCGTTTTTGAATGCTGAACCAGACAGACTTGCAAACCTAGGAGAAATTCCCCTTGGTCATGGTGTATAATTCTTTCTATACATTGTTGGGTTCAATTTGCTAATAGTGTGCTGAGGATTTTTGCATCTATGTTCATGAGAAATATTAGTCTACAGTTTTCTTTGTAATGTCTTTATCTGATTTTGGTATTAGGGTAATCTTGACCAAAAGAATGAGTTAGAAAGTATCTCCTCTGTTTCTATCTTCTTAAAGAGAATGTGAAGAGTTGATATAATTTCTTCCTAAATGTTTGGTAGAATTTATCACTGGACCCACTTGAGCCTGGTTCTATCTGTTTCAGAAGGTTATTAATTATTAATTCAATTTCTTTAACAGATTTAGTCTTATTCAGATTTCCTAATTACATCCTTTGTTTATTAAGAAAGTTGCATTTTATTTCTCTCAGAAACATGAAATTCACAGATTTTATTATCTATGAACATGCGGTATACTCACTTGTTTTCTAATAGTCAAGTAATGTAATATATGTGACATATATTAGCTGTATGTATTACGCACTATTTCTAAGCCAGGCAAATAATAAGGAATCTTTAAAAGTCCATATTCTGTAAAAGGTTTAGGACAATTGGAAATGATACTGTTTAAAAAGAAGAGGTTTTATCATTTAAAAAAATTAATTTAGCATTTATCTTCATGACTCCTGAATTTAAGATACCCAGGTATCTTTCATTGCTTCCTATCAGTATTTGAAATATTTTATTTTTTTAGGTAAAATTTCCTGTTAATGCCTTTACATATTCTGTCATTACTGTGAATGTAATAACTATGCAATGACTACTATAAAGTATAAAAATGTCCATTCAAAAACAAGAAATGCTTTCTCTTCATGTTTTATATCAAGAACTCATGCTATACTCTAACTAATATCAAGGAACAGCTCATGAGGGCAATTCATTTAAAAATTTTATCTAGGTGGCCAACAGACACATGAAACGATGCTCAGCATCCCTCCTCANATCTAGGGATGCCTGGGTGGCTCTTGTCGGTTGAGCATCCGACTTCAGCTCAGGTCATGATCTCATGGTTCGTGGGTTTGAGCCCCGCATTGGGCTCTGTGCTGACAGCTAGCTCAGAGCCTGGAGCCTGCTTCAGATTCTGTGTCTCCCTCTCTCTCTCAGAAATAAATAAAACATTAAAAACATGTTTTTTAATTTTATCTACATGAGCAATGCAGTGTAACTGCCTACTTACTTCAAGCAAATATTCTATTCTGTAGTTTTCTAGAAAATACACATATACAGACACACACATAAACTATATATAATAATTAAACAATTACTTAGGTATTTAACTACTTATTTAAAAAAGTTAACAGTACGTGCACCTGGATGGTTCAGTCGGTTAAGTGTCCAACTCTTGGTTTCACTCAAGTCATGATCTCATGGTTTGTAGGTTTAAGCCCCGCACTGGATTCTGTGCTCACAGTGCAAAGCCTATTTGGGATTCTCTTTCTCTCTCTGCCCTTCCCCTACTTGCATTGTCTCAAAATAAATAAACTTAAAAAAATAAATAAAAGAGTTAACAGTAAATCAAGTTAGGAAAAAAGCTTAAAAAATATTAGAATAAAAAATAAATAAAAATCATCTTGGCCTACTGATACCATGTAAAGAAGCCGGACCAGAGTGAGAGACTAGGTAGAGAGAGAAAGTCCAAAGCAGTATCTGCTGAGGGTGAAGCCATCTTGAATGTTCCAGCCCCAGTCAGGTATCCCCAGTAGATAGCACATGAAACAGAACAACTGCACAGTTAAGCCTAACCAACCTAAGAATTATAAGACCTGACAAATTGTTTTAAGACATCAGATCTGATGCTAGTTTGTTACACAGCAATAAATAGCAATACAACAACATAGGAAATTATCTTCATAGCTTGAGGTAATACAGACCTCTTAAATATGTAGTCAGATTTATTAATGGGAATTATTCTTCTATCCTTTTTATATTATATTATTAATTGCTAACTGATAAATAATTTCTACAAGGCTTGTTAACAGTCTTCAGTATTTTCCTGCTATTTACATTTTTGGTAAATGAAATACATTTGATGTTTCTTTTTTTAATGTTACATGTTATAATAAAGTAAAATACCATTTAGTACCTTGTAAAGTAGACTTCCAATGGTCTTCAATGAAAGAAGCTAGTTTAGAATTTATAATCTGTCTCTACTGTTTCTTACAAGGTCCCGCAAGGCTTAGTTAACCACCATGGGTAGGGAAAACTGAACAGGACCAAGGCTAATAAAGTCAGCTGTAGAAAGAACAGAACAACCCAGGAGAACGTCTAGAAGCCAGCAGGCAAAACACCAAAGCCAACAGGTGGGCAAGAAAGAAATGATCCAATAAAGCTGTTGCCATCAAGAATGTCTATTACCAGTCAGTAAATCAGAGAAACAGGAAATCAGAGCAGGTAATGGCTAACAAAATCAGACAAAGTCAGTCAGCAAATGGCCCAGGATACTAGTCCAGAGCTCAGTGGTAGCTGAAAGGGGAGGAAGTACTAGAGACAGAAAGGCAAAGCTCAGACCTGAAGTGCTTACTAAGCCAGGGGTTCCAAACAAAGGGTAAAACCACAAGGTCTTGGCTAGATGAACATTAGATCTAACTTGATGGTGAAAAATAAAACATCAGCCTGTTTCATGTGTATAGAGTTTCAGTTGAAGAAAATGAAAAGTTATGTAGATGGATATACAACAATATAAATGTACTTAATGCCACAAAGCTGTATACTTTAGTAAATTTTGTTATATGTATTTTATCAAAATAAAAAGAAAAATTTCAAAAATACAGGAAAAAATGCTTACGAGCATCACTGATCAAAAACAGTGGGTCTCAAGATGCCTGGGTGGCTCATCCGGTTAAGTTTCTGATTCCTGATATTGGTTCAGGGCATGATCTTGTGGTTCACAAGTTTGAGCTCTGCATCAGACTCTGTGCTGTGGAGCCTGCTTGGAATTCTCTCTCTCCCTCTCTCTTTGGCCCTCTTTCTCCCTCTCCCTCTCTCTTTCTCAAAATAAATAAATAAACTTAAAAAAAAAAACTGGATCTCTTCAATTTCCTGACGGCACCCTGGGTGGCTCAGTTGGTTAAGCATCCAACTCGGTTTCAGCTCAGGTGATGATCTCACAATTCATGAATTCAAGCCCCACATCGAGCTCCACACTAAACAGTACGAAGCCAGTTTGAGATTCTCTCTCTGTCCCCCCCTCTCTCTCTACCCTTCCCTGCTCGTGCACTCTCTAAATAAATAAATAAACTTTTAAAAAGATAAAACCACTTCCTGTGATCCTCCAAATCACCACTGTACAAAAAAATAGTCTACAGACTGAACTACAGCAAGAAAACTACAACTGATCCTTGAACAATGAGGGAGAAGAGTCTCTGACCACTGCGCAGTTAAAAATCTGCATAGAAGTTTTGACTCCCCAAAAACTTAACTGTTACCTTCCAATTATTTAAATGACCAAGTAATATATATTTTGTATGCTGTACATATTATATGCTGTGTTTTTATAATAATAAGCTAGAGAAAAGGAAACATTATTTAAAAATCATAAAATACATTTACAGTGCTCTATTGTATTTATTGAAAATAAATGCATATAAGTGGACCTGCATAGTTCAAACCCCCATTGTTCAAGGGTCAACTGTAATTCAAATGTGAATGCATTTATCCATACCAAGAACAAGCAGTAGCCAGGGTCTGTGTCAGAATCAAGTTTGATACAGCCATATTTAACTGTGTGTATATATAAACATACATATATACATATATATATATATAATACATATACACATTTAGGGGGGGAAAAGATTTTATTATTAAAAATATTTAAGTAAAATATTTGACCCTCCCCTGGCCATAAAAGTCTCTGGCCTGGAATGAAACTCCTTTTCCCCTCTTCCTTGAAGCTGGGACCAGGAGCCTGGATGTGGGGGGTTAGCCCCTTTCACCACAGGGAGGGAGGGCTGCAGAGCAGGGACCAAAAGGGAATGCCACCACTCATGATACAAAACGCAGATAAAATCAGTCATTTATCATTAATATAAGAATCAGAGCCACATTAACTGCCTAGTTATAGCTGGCTGAAGCTAACATTGAAATGCATTTGTGGGTCTACAAAGTAGGTAGTGTTGTGCCAAATAAATATGTAAATCAATTAATTTATGGGAAGAAGCATCTAAGAATAAAAAATGTTAAGTAAAGGTCATCTAGAAGTAAAATTCTGTTTCAGGTAATTAGGAATTCTTTCAAGGTGCTTTAAAAACTTAATAATTTATAGTATTTAGAAGACAAACTTTTGACAGATCTACCCTCTAAAATATAGCTATTGGGCACAGAAGCATGATTACCCCACCCAGATACAACACACCACAAAGCTTCTATACAAACTCCTTAATAACCCTTCCTTACATAACAGAGATGTCACAGTAAACCTAGTTATCTGATTTCTCAACTTAGAAGGAGTAGCTGACAGAGGCAAGCAGAACAACATGGAAGAGGTGGTAACTGACAGCCTGACATCTACAAAAGACAGAAAATGAAACAGACTCTGTACTGTGTTGAGGTACAGGGCAACAATAAATATATGTAATGGTAATCCTAACCCTCAGAAAAGGGTTACTCTATGCTGTGTAGCCTTTGTTCAATCAACATAGGGAGCACTAAGGACAGACCCAATAAAAATTACAAGAAAAGAAAAAAGGTTCTGGTATTTCACATAACAAACTCTAGTGAGATTAAAAATTCATCCATGAGAACACCTTATTACCTAACCAACGTCAAATAATTTTTTTTTTAATGTTTTTATTTATTTCTAGGAGAGAGAGAGAGAGAGACAGTGTGAGCAGGGGAGGGTCAGAGAGAGAGGGAGTCACAGACTGAAACAGGCTCCAGGCTCTGAGCTGGCAGTCAGCACAGAGCCCGACGCGGGGCTCGAACCCACGAACCGCGAGATCATGACCTAAGCGAAAGTCGGACGCTTAACCGACTAAGCCACCCAGGCGCCCCATAACCAACGTCAAATAAAGGAGCCACTGCTTTATTTTCAAGTTTTTCTTCCTAAAAGAAACTATTTCAATGCTATCAAAGATTGGCTGCTAAAAAATTAATGTACTCTCCTCTGAAATCCCTTACCAAATATTTGAAGGATGTGTTTAAGGGGCAGCTTGTATTTGTTCTTTTTTATCTACTGTTTTCTGTTTCTTTTAGGCCTATTTGCAGGCAAAGAGCCAGTAGACAGCTGCTCTAATTACTCAAAGAGCCCAAACTCAAGAACTCTGTTAGTGCAGTCCGGCTGTTGAAACCAGGGGTTTACAAACTTTGAGGTGAGACTATTTCTTCATTTGTGCCCCTCTATTATTTTTCCTTATCAAGCAATCATCAGAATCAATTATTTACTTGTCATCCTGTATAAAATCATTTTATTCACTTATATGTTATGCTTTTTATGCTCAGATGTGTATTTTGTCTCAGCTGACTAAAATGATACTTGAATAGACAGTTTGTTATTAACAATCAGCATCCATGCAATCAATTCAAATTAGCCTGTGATAATCTAAATCAGGGGAAAGACAGAAGGGAGGAAAGAAGAGAAAGGAGAAACTCTTGGTTTATGCTTCAAAGAAATACTAAAATTACTTCAAATCAGCCAAAATGAATCATCTGTCTACCAGCACTCCTCATATTACATGGCCTATTTATAACTAAGAGAAAAGTAACTAATGCAGGAAATAGTTTCGTGTTATAAACTGTGCATAATAATTCTGTTATTAATAAGAAATTAAAACTGACATAATTTTCTTTCTTTCCTATGAACTTCTTATAATTATAACTAGAAGAGAAATGTCAAGCAGTGTCCACAGCTGATTCTTCACAGGAAGACTGATGGAGAATATATTTCATTTTAAATACATGTCATTTCACAAGTTCTATGATTAAATATTTACACTAGCTTTCCTCAGTCAAAAATAAATGAACCGACTGAACTTCTGTTTGATCCTCTCTTCCACAGGATAAATTTCCTGGTTTCTAGTACTTTTAGAGTGCATATTACAGCAAGGGTGGGTTGAGGAGTGGGGCAGGTGGTGGGCATGGGGAACACTTGCTTTGTTCCAAAAGCAGCCATCTTCTGGCCTTTGGCAATTTTAGCAGTCGGCAGTCTTGCCCACCCTCCAGAAGTCGGGGCACCTGAGCACCCAGCTCCAGTGGGATTAGCTTTCACTACACTGGATTCACTCAAGCAACTGACCCACAAAGCCCCAGAGTTCACCATCATGCAACACAAAGCTCAGATATACTAACAACTTATTATTATTTACTGGCAAGTAATGCACAAAGGAACTTGAAATTACATGAAAATACAATCTGAAGTAAGATTCCACAAATCCATACGTTTTATGAGGTTAGTATTTATAATTTTCAAGAACAAAGTCATCGCAGAGATTTTGATTGTTGTTAAAATTAGTAAGATTGAAGGTCAGTCACAGGTAAACTTTGCCTTAAAGGCAGATGTTTGACAAATACTTCTGGTTAGGTCTTAAAAGTATTTTGAACATTATGTGTCAAAACAGTTTGAGCACAACTTTAATACCAAAAGGTCTCAAGTGGTTAATCAGAAATGAGAGGCACACACTGCATTTCATCCTATTTTCAATTTGCTGACACGACATCATTCTGTGCTCTCTAGTGAGCAAGAGTAATCCTCAATGGCATGAAGATGAGAGGCTGTGCATGAAACCATGGGCAAGTCAAGTAATGATTTTATTCTTTTTGTCATTTTTCTTTCAAGTGGAAGATTCCTAACACACTCTGCTGCTGACAATGTTTATAAACAGAACTCTGAGAAGCATCTGAACACACACAAAAAATAGCTCTTTCCTCCAAAGTGTGATAGACCGTCAACCAGCTGAGTTCTCATTCTGTAGACATAGATTTGGAAGCACTTTTAAGAACTAGTTTCGACAAAAATAAAATTCAAAAATTGCCCAAATTGCTGCTTTTAATCTCCATCAAAGAAAAATAATGTTTAACTTAAGATTTACCATAGGGATGCCTTGGTGGCTCAGTCAGTCAAGCGTCCAACTCTTGATTTCAGCCTGGGTCATGATCTCAGGGTTCATGAGTTCGACCCTCATATCAGACTCCACACAAGGTCTGCTTGGGACCCTCTCTTTCCCTCTCTCTGCCTCCCACCCACTCATGCTGTCTCTCGTTCTCACTCTCTCTCTCAAAATAAATAAACTTTTAAAAAAAGATTTACCATAATTAGCTATACTAACAACTCTATTCTGGGAAAATTTAGAAAACATTAACACTGGGAAAACAAGGTTCAATCAGATATAAACATTAGTAGGCTAAAACCTGTGTCTTGGTAGCATTTCATTTTATCATACCAACCCTCTACTCTTTATACCTTGTAATCTACAATTAAAGGCAGTACCTTTTATGGCTATAATAAAAGAATGTAGCTGTTAGATTCAAGATGACACAACACTTCATCTATCACTCCCTAAAATTTGCCATGAATTTTAAAATTCTTCTATCACATGGTATATGCATTCTACAATTCTTATAGCCTTTCTGAGAAGGATACTAAGTTTCTGACAGTGAACTGCTAAGCTAAAGCATAACCTCTTAGTGTCCAGCAGATGAACGGACTTCAATAAAAGGAACTATATAATTCATCCTTCTAAAAGTAAAGCCTACCTCCCCTCAGCCACTGAAAAACTACAACTAGTTTCTCCTTGTAATAGCATCAAGTGTAGATGTCTACTATGTGATAGTAACATATATTCGATCCGTGTACTTGCTTTTTTAAGACTGACT
Source organism: Crocuta crocuta (assembly GCF_008692635.1). NCBI lineage: Eukaryota > Metazoa > Chordata > Mammalia > Carnivora > Hyaenidae > Crocuta > Crocuta crocuta. Next base: position 1,690,132 of record NW_027527381.1, read on the forward strand.
TGTCTTCCTCCCAAAGCAAAATATTCTGCACTACAAAATCAGTATGTTGCAGTTATTAAATTACCAAGCAGTAGCTGTTCTATATACATTTTGACACCTTCCTAACAGGGATTTAAGAGAATAGAATCTAACTCCAAATTAACAACATTGTTAGATAAACACCATAACAAAATAATAATAAACTCTGCTTCCATAAAAGTGGAATCGTAATCTGAGGACACATTTCAGTCAGTTTATTGCTTCCCTTGTTAATCTTTCACCTTCTAAAATGCATTTTACAACTAAAAGTGAGAAAGAACTTACATTAACAACTCCCTGCTTTGTGACACTTAACTTTTATAGAACATACTTATTCCCCATATTCTGTCCTGCTCCCCACAACACCTCTAATACAAGAGTTCAACTGAGAAAATTCTGTCTAAAATGGGAAGCTCTGAAGCACCTAGGTGGCTCAGTGAGTGAAGCATCTGACTCTGGGTTTTGACTCAGGTCATGATCTCACCATTTGTGAGTTCGAGCTCTGCACTGAGAGTATGGAGGCTGCTTGGGATAGTCTCTCTCTCTGTCTCTCTCTGCCCCTCCCCTAAATATGCATTCACATGCATGTGCACTCTCTCTCTCAAACTACATATTTTTTAAAGTAAATAAATTTTAAAAAATAAAATGGGAAGTTCTGAGCTGACTAGGAAGCCAAATGAGCTGGTGTCTCTGCCTGTGTGGACAGCATCTGTGAATTTTTAAGAGATGCAGTGTCATGCCTCACATGGCTTGCTTCATCTTCACAAAGATGAAGCACACACAATAGTGCCTCCAATTTTCTTCCCAAGTGGTGTCAGTTCTCCAACATACAGACTCCTTTATGGCATTCCTCCAGGGCCATAAAATGTCAAGGGGGACCCTCTCTCCTAGGAAGACACAAAAGGACACCTATTCAACTGACAGGTAACAGACACCCACTGCAAGGTGCCATGCTCGGCACACAGGGATAGTAGGCTGTACGGGACACTGAGCATGGATGAGCCAGGGAGACAGAAACATAAACGAATAACAGAAGTCAGTACACATAATAAGAGCCATAAAGTTCTAAGAGAGCTCTGAAGAGCTGGTAAGATCAGAGAAGGGACTATGAAGAGGTGACAGCTCAAGAGACCTTCAGAGAATGGATAGGAATCAGAGATACAAATAAAGTACACTCTGAATCAGTGAGCAAAAGGAGACAGCACAGCATGAGGCTGGCAGGTGTATAACATCTGCTCATTCTTCCTAATTGCACCTCAAACTTACTCTACTCCATATCCTAAAGTGATTCATATCTAAAAATCACTGTCAACAAATGTTTACTCAAGACTATACTGTCACAGGCACTGTTCTAGGTGTTGAGGATGCACTGTAGTAAGACAGGCAAAATCACTGCTCTTATTGAGTTTATTTTACAGTGGAGGACATGAACAAACAGATCCATAAGTAATATAAAAGCTAATGTCAGATAGTGATAAGTACAAAGAAGAAAAGCAAACAGGGTAAGGACGCAGTGATTTAGGGGAATTTGTGTAAGAGTGATCAATGAGGAAAAAAAAAAGAGTGATCAATGAGGTGGTATGTGAGCAGACCTGAACCAAGTGAGAAAATAAATTATTCAAACAAAGGAAAGATGGGGAAAGAGTGTGCAAAGGCCCTGAGGCAGAACAGTTTGGCACTTCCTAAGACCAGCAAGAAGTCTAGTGTGGCTACAAACCAAGTAAAGCAGAAAAAGGTAAGAAAGTCTTCTGGAAAGGTAAGTGAAGTGAGAATGTGTATTTCTCAATAACAGCTCTATTGTCATTTGGGACAGGATAATGTAGTCTTGTTTCCATTCAGTATCATGTCCTTGAGGCATCAAATGCCAATAACACCATCCTTATAATGATTCAAGAAACCATCACACACTTCTAAACACTCCTATAGGTGACAAAAAGGGAGCAGTACCTCTCACTGAGAACCACTGAGCCAGATGCCATGTGGCTCTGTTGTTATAGTTGATATGACTTTGTTGAATTTAAGGGAGAAGCCACTAGTGAGTTGAGAATGTATGAAATGTTTTCTCTTTTTGTAGAGCTATGATCTGAATTTCATCTTTAAAAGATGTCTCTGTCTACTTTATGAAAAACTGAGTCTAGGAGATCAAATTAGCCCCATGGTAACCAGGTACAAGTCTCCTGCCCTCATCCAGGAGATTATGACAGCTTGGACTGGGGTAGTTATAGTGGAGATGCTCAAAAGTAGCAAGATCAGGGGCATTTTGTTCACAGAGCCATCAGAATCTACCTAATGTGTCTTCACCCAGTTGAAGCAGAGTATTGAAGAGGGGAAGTCAAAGAGGAAGTTGGGGTGGGAAACTGACACAAGACTGCTAAAGACCTAGAGAGCTAGCTCAAGATATGTAGCCTCATTCTGTGGGCAACAGGGTGCTGAAGAATGTCCCATGCTTACAGCAGAGTAATCCAATAACAGTGTACAGACTACATGGCAAAAGGAGAGACTGAAAAGAGGGAGACCAGAGAGTGAAGCCAGTTACAGCTTCCTGTGGGGTAAAGGAAGCAGTCTCCCTGATGAATCCAAAAGACATCAGAGACAAAGGCAGTACCAGTTATGACTGGCTGACCCTGAGATTCCACTCTGAGTGACAGAGGATCACAGGGCCATGATCAAAGCTGGTTATTATGGAGAAAGAGGGACTGTTTCAGAAGAAAAATAGTACGTCCAGCATCAGCTTCAGATATACTGGGTTTGAGTGCTGGCCAGCCTCACAAGTAGGAAAGTCAGTTGATTATGTGGGACCAGAGCTCAAGCACCAGTTAGGGCTGGAGATCATTGTTCAGGAGTTATCAGCAAGATGAGAACCACTGAAGTCACAAATGTGAAATAGCGCCGCCACCAGAGAGGAGGTCAGCAGAGAAAACTGTGGATACAGGATGTGGCTACAGGAGAAAAGTAAGTGGCAGTTTCAAGAACACAGTTATGTACAATAAGGTCGAACGCACAGCTGTAAAAGGGAATAAAGACTGAGAAAAAGACAAAGGATTTTGTGACTAGAAAGAGTTAAGAACTACCAAAAGTGCAGTTTCATCGAGAGAGAGAAAGGTGACTGCAAAGTGCTAATAAGGGAAGTGAATCAGTCTCTGAAACATAGATGACAGTATACTATGTGTCAAGGTGTGGTTATAAAAGGAAGGACATAAAAGAGTTGGTAGCTTGAGCAGAGTTGTGAGGAGGTTGTGTGAGTGCACATGAGTGTATGTGTCTTAGGAATGAGAATTAGCTTAGGGAGCTTAATGAGAAGAATCCCAGTGCAAAGGGAGAGACTAAAATTGCAGGATGACACCACATATTACTGAATAAGGTAACAGAAGAGATGGGCAGAAAGGTTACCTCTGGAGAGGAGAAGGGACACTTCTTCCTTTGTCAAACAAGGAAAGATGGTCAGGCCTGGGACCTATGGTGGCTGCCACATTGCTGACAGCCCCTCTGCACACAGCAGACTGATGTCAACAGTATGTGAAACACCGAGCTGACTGACGAGACAAGGAATAAAGCTACAGATAACAACACACTTCCGACAACCACTTTAGAAGAAACAATATTCTGACTAATGCCATTATTCTAGTTAATGTCATGACATCAGAACAACCAAATGTTGTGACTCACAGTTTGTCTCTTTTGTTTAGTGCACTTGATGTGAATGAAAGAGGTGGGTGGTTAAGTATCTTTGGTAAGTGAATAAAGAATAACCTTCCAGACAAGGCTTAGCTTGCTATATATAAACCAGTGTATTTTGTTTCTGAAATTCATTTAAACTCCTACTTGGTTCGTCTTTCTCAATCACTTGACATTTATAATTCAATTTCAAATTCATAAATCAAAAGGATTCTGCTTTTTACCATAGTCGTCATGTCTACACATCAAGTTTTTTCCTGGCCACCACAATATCCATGCCATAGCACTGAAAACCAAAATATACAGAGTGCTACAATGAGAAAAAATTTGATGGAGTTTGATTTTAAAAAAATGGAGCAGGAAAGAACAGACTACAAAGATGAGCTAAGTAATTAGGATAATCAATCATAGCTCATACTAACCTCATTTAACTATCCCTCCTCCAAAAAAGGAAATTACAGAAAAAAACATGAGCCAGCAGCAAAGGTCTTTAATTCAGGAGCTTTTTAAGTAACTGGCCATGATGCACCATCAATTTTATTGGAAACTTCTGGAGATGATGAAGATGTCTCTTTGCAAATATACTTACACAGTTTGCCAAAATTACCAGTGAAGCTAAAGTCTTAAAATAACTATGAATGGGTGACACCCTGAATCAGTTAAAACAGCATTACCTCAATTCTAAACATAAGTTGTACTATCTCAACTACCAGACTAGTTTTTAAAACATAATAGAGGGGCATCTGGGTGGCTCAGTCGGTTAAGCATCTGACTTCAACTCAGGTCATGATCTCACTGTGATTTGGAGTCCTGCATCAGGCTCCACTGTGAGCTCAGAGCCTGGAGCCTGCTTCAGATTCTGTGTCTCCCTCTCTCTGTCCCTCCCCAGCTCATGCTCTCTCTCTCTCAAAAACAAATAAACTTTGAAAAAAAAAAAGCATTAAAGAATTGAGAGTTCATTTAATTCCAATTAAAAAATAACAATAGGAAAAAATAAAAAATTCACCAAATAGGAAAAATTTTACAAATTCACTGTATCATCTATCAAAACACAATTTTCAAAGAACTCTTAATTTATTAAGCACTAAAAATATTTGACATGGCAAATGATAAACAAATAACTATTACCTATTTCACATACATTTAAAAAATGTTCCTGTTGAAAAAACTGTCTCTGTCACCAAATATTTCACCTTTCACTGACAGGTACATGGCAAAATGATTCCTCAAGACCATCCATGGCTACAAAAATATGTGGTTCTCTTAACAGGTGTCAGGTATCAAGTTGGAATTTGGACCTTACAACTTATAATGGAACCCAGAGCAGCAAAATGTTTCTTTTAAAATCTGAATTAGCATTTTATATTCTGAAACAACATTTGGCAGCGGTAGCTGAGATGCCTGAGTGTTCCATAACATCCATGCATTATTTATTTTACTATACTACCATATTAATCTATAATTACTCTGTGCGCCATTCTCCACCAGTGGACTGGAAACAACTTAAGAGTGGAGAGATCATATCCCCAGGAAGCAGAGCAGTGCCACTGAGATAAATTCAGCCAATTTTAAGAGGAATGTCAAAGGGCAACAGGATAACTACAGTACAATTTCCCACAGGAAACATACCAACTCTGGATACTTGAACAGAATCTAATTGCATCCCCAAACACTTCATCTCAGAAAATTCATAAGGAAAACTTTTTAAAAATAATGCCACAAGAGTGAATGACGGGTACTCCATAAATTCTAGAGTCATAAAGTGATTCTGAATCCCAAATGCCTGATCTGAACTTTATTAAGGATTTTATTCCCTATAAAAGTAACATAATACATTTTCAATTTTAATCTTTCTTCAATAAGTTATTTCACTATTCTACTTTTCAAACTATTTCCATGAGCAGTAAGCAGATCATCATCAAATATATATTTTAAATGTGTATCTTCTAAAAATCTGCACTAGAAAATACAGGTTATAAATCAAGTGGTCTTCAAATACAGGGAGCCATCTAAACATATTATAGTATGCATGTGCATTAGTTTCCTATGATTGCCATAATAAATTAAATTATTAAAATAACACAAATTTATTATATTACAGTTCTGGAGCTCCAAAGTCTTAAATGGGTCTCAGGGTACCTGGGTGGCTCAGTGAGTTGAGTATCTGACTTCAGCTCAGGTCTTCAGCTCAGGTCATGATCTCACAGTTCATGAGTTGAAGCCCCACATCAAGCTCACTATTATCAACATGGAGCCCACTTCTGGTCCTCTGTCCCCTTCTCTTTGTCCCTCCCCCAGCTGCACTCTCCCAAAAATAAATGAACATTTTTTTAAGAATGGGTCTCACTGAGCTAAAATCAAGATGTCAGGACGACTGTACTCCTTTCTGGAGGCTCTAGGGAAGACTCCATTTTCTTGCCTCTATCAGCTTATAGACGTTACCTTCATTCTTTGGCTCATACCTTCTTTTCCCATCTTCAAAGCCAACAGCAGTACTGTGAGTTTTCTTCACCTAGCATTGACTCTGCTTCCCTCTCCCACTGCTAAAGGCCCTTGCAATTACATTGGACCCATCTGGATAATCTAGGATCTCCTCATCTCAGTGTCAGCTGATTAACAAACTTAATTCTATCTACACTTTTAATTTCCCTTTCCCATGTAACAACATATTCACAGGTTCCAAGGATTAGGAACCTCTCTTTGGGAGAGAGGGGCATTATCCTTCCTGCCACAATTTGTAATCACCAATTAGTACACAGACTATTTTATTTTTTCATGTAGCAGACATACACCATAGCCATATACACACAATTCTTTAGGTTTCTCTGTTCTACTTTATGAATTCTAGACTAACTCTGTTGAATAGTTCACAAACATCTCCTATAACTTTATACTGTTAAAACTTTATTTTAAAAAGTTTGTTCCTGAAAGAAACTCCAGATGGTTCAAAAAGTGTAAACCAGAAAATATTTTACTTTGATTTAAGAACATGCTAATAGGGGCACCTAGCTAGCTCAGTCGGTAGATCTCAGGGTTCTAGGTTCAAGCCCCATGTTTGGTATAGAGATCACTTAAAAATAAAATCTTAAAAATAGGTATGATAATAAAAGAGCACAATAACTTCCAATGAATAACTCTTTTAGGTTCATAAAGTTTGATATCTACTATGATCTCATTTTAGGCTTAGTCTAGAAAAGGTCCCAAGGCTCCTGTTCATAGTTATAATTCACTCTGCTATAGGCAGGTTGACCTGTGGCTACACTTTTGTTAAGTTAATCTTACATTATCTCAAAACAGTTCTTCCAGAAATTCTCAAGGTCTCCATTCAGTTAACCAAAGATATCTGAACTCTGTCTCAACTGTCAGTGCTTTCCAATAAAAATAAATCATGACATTTTAATTCCAACTTTAGTTGTGGGAAAATGGACTCATCTTTACATTTCTTTTTTTTTTTATTAATTGAAGAGACATAGAATAAAGTATTTGAATTTAATTTAGAATAGTTCTTTTGTCATATTCAAACCAATTCTCTAATACTTCCACTGGCTACTTTTTAAAAAATTTTTATTATTGAAGTACAAATGTTTTATCAGTTTCAGGAATACAATATAGCCACTTTCCTTAAATAATGATCAAAGGAACAATTTCTGAAACTTCAAAATATCAATTTACATAGTAATAGTCTATTCTCAAATACATGACTTTCTTCCCCAAACTGTGTTGTGTGAACACTTGGTAATGTAAATTAGCATACCTCTAAGAAACAAAACAAAACCCCTTATTCTGTAGTCATATGCATCTAGGAAAGGATGTATATCATGTTGCCCTTTTGGAGGATCACAATGCACGTTAACTTTTTAAAACTCTTAATAAGTCCCAAAACAGTGAAACCTCTAACTTTGTTCAACCTCACTCACTGTTTTCCTAACACCGCTACAAATATCCTGGGCTGAAGCAGGAAAGTGAGAAGAGAATACTGATGTAGAGAATATCTCCATAGAGTATTACTTATTGAGCACTCAGAGCATTCTCAACAGAACTGGGAATGAAACCAACCCCAGTTTAGTTCATGAGAGTTTATGAAATCTATTTACAAATGTCAAATGTAGAACCAATGCCAAATTGCGACTATGATTAAGATTTACTTGAAACAACACAAACACGAAAATGTACTGCAGCCTCTAATTATATTTATATGGATGGGTCATTTAAAATAAATATTTAACTCAAGTGGACTTTAAATGATCCAAGTCTAAACAAACCATACCATCTTTATAAATAGTCAAAATGTATCTCATTCAAAATGTTGGCCTTCAAATAGAGCCATGGATGTCCCATCTACTACATATAAGCAACAGATTCATAAAAAGCATTTCAAAGTTTTTTTTTCCTTCATTCACTGAGTTAATAAAAACTAATAATTAAAACAAATTGAAATTAATTTTAAAGAGATAGGAGTTTCTTTCAAATGGTTCTCACCTTGTTTTTCAATAAAATTCTAGAAATATATCAATATAAATTTTAAAATGTATTCAAATAATACTGACTCTTTTTTAAAAAATTCTACACAAATGAAATCTACAATACACTGGGCTCAATACATTTAAAAGCAATGTCTCTGATCACTGAGTGTCCTGCTCCTGTGAGATGGCAAAATACAGCATGAAGAACACACACTCTGGGGTCGGGTTGGTATTTAAACTCTGCCTCGCAGCAGCTGTGTGCCCTAGGGTTACTTACCTTCTCAGTGCCCACACTGCTTCATTTATATAAGGGAGAGGGTAATAACACCTATCCTATAGAGCTGTTGTGAGAATTAAAGGAGTTAAAATATGCCAAGCAGTTAGAACAGTACTGGCACATAGCATTCAACAAATGTGTCCTGTTACTATACTATTATTTTTTTACTACCCTCTATCTCACCATGTTTGTTGCCCTAAATTGTTATTCATAAATGAAAAGGAAAATAAATTTCTCCAAATTCTATCTAAATTGCCTACATTAGTTTTTGCCCAAAGCTGTAACAGGATACTTACAGCTCCACCAACTACCCATTTCTGTTCCCATCAGGGTCCTGAACAATCAATGCCTTTTTCTACTTCTGCCTGAACCATCTCTCTTCAATTACTGACTCATTCAATTATATTCAAATCTACTGCATGTTGAGCACTGTGTTGTACATTAGAAATTTAAAGATATGTAATTATCAGATTCTGTCTTTAAAAACCTATTAGTCCAAAAGAAAAGTAAAAGAAAATATTCAACGCTTTAAAAAATTCCAGAATGGAAATATATCTAAGACATGGTATTGGCAAAAAGAAAGGCCTGACACCCTTTCTGAGGGGAGAGAGTGCCAGGGACTGCTCAGGGGAGACAGCTTGCCCAAAGGCAGACAGGCAGGAACTGCACATAGTAGTCTATACACTGGATAGCCAGTAAGGGCACTTACAAGGACCAATGAGGTAAGAAAGTAAGTGGATGTCAGACCCAACAAACTCTTGTAGACCATGCTAACATTTTTGGACTTTATTCTCTATTCAGTAGAGGTACAAAGAGATTTGAACAGGTAAACAGGGGAGCTGGTGATTCAGATCCATATTTGGAAAAGATGACTGTAGCAATGTGGAGAATAAAATAATAGAAGTAGAAACTAGAGGGGTGTCTGGGTGGCTCAGGCGGCTAAGCTTCTGTCTTCGGCTCAGGTCCTGATCTCTCAGCTTGGGGGTTCAAGCCCTGCGTCGGGCTCTGTGCTGATAGCTCGGAGCCTGGAGCCTGCTTCAGATTCTGTGTCTCCCTCTCTTTCTCTCTGCCCCTCCCCCACCCGCACTCTGTCTGTCTCTTGAAAATAAATAAACATTAAAAAAATAAAAATAGGGGCGCCTGGGTGGCTTAGTCGGTTAAGCATCTGACTTTCGCTTAGGTCATGATCTCGCGGTTCATGGGTTCGAGCCCCGCGTCGGGCTCTGTGCTGACTGCCAGCTCAGAGCCTGGAGCCTATTTCAGAGTCTG